>NC_140987.1:19522021-19954691 GCF_052327205.1 Somniosus microcephalus | reverse complement strand
CCCCAGTCGCGCTCTCTTCCCCCCCCAGTCGCTCTCTCTTCCCCCCCCAGTCGCGCTCTCTTCCCCCCCAGTCGCTCTCTCTTCCCCCCCCCAGTCGCTCTCTCTTCCCCCCCCAGTCGCTCTCTCGTCCCCCCCCCAGTCGCTCTCTCTTCCCCCCCCAGTCGCTCTCTTCCCCCCCCCAGTCGCTCTCTCTTCCCCCCCAGTCGCTCTCTCTTCCCCCCAGTCGCTCTCTCTTCCCCCCCCAGTCGCTCTCTCTTCCCCCCAGTCGCTCTCTCTTCCCCCCCCAGTCGCTCTCTCTTCCCCCCCCCGTCGCTCTCTTCTTCCCCCCCCCGTCGCTCTCTCTTCCCCCCCCCGTCGCTCTCTCTTCCCCCCCCGTCGCTCTCTCTCTTCCCCCCCCAGTCGCTCTCTCTTCCCCCCCAGTCGCTCTCTCTTCCCCCCCCAGTCGCTCTCTCTTCCCCCCCCCAGTCGCTCTCTCTTCCCCCCCCAGTCGCGCTCTCTTCCCCCCCCAGTCGCTCTCTCTTCCCCCCCCAGTCGCTCTCTCTTCCCCCCCCCAGTCGCTCTCTCTTCCCCCCCCAGTCGCGCTCTCTTCCCCCCCGTCGCTCTCTCTTTCCCCCCCCAGTCGCTCTCTCTTCCCCCCCCAGTCGCTCTCTCTCTTCCCCCCCCAGTCGCTCTCTCTCTTCCCCCCCGGTCGCTCTCTTTTCCCCCCCCACTCGCTCTCTCTTCCCCCCCCACTCGCTCTCTCTCTTCCCCCCCACTCGCTCTCTCTCTTCCCCCCCCCACTCGCTCTCTCTCTTCCCCCCCACTCGCTCTCTCTCTTCCCCCCAGTCGCTCTCTCTCTTCCCCCCCAGTCGCTCTCTCTCTTCCCCCCCAGTCTCTCTCTTCCCCCCCAGTCGCTCTCTTCCCCCCTGTCGCTCTCTCTTCCCCCCCAGTCGCTCTCTCTTCCCCCCCAGTCGCTCTCACTTCCCCCCCAGTCGCTCTCTCTTCCCCCCCAGTCGCTCTCTCTTCCCTCCCAGTCGCTCTCTCTTCCCCCCCAGTCGCTCTCTCTTCCCCCCCAGTCGCTCTCTCTTCCCCCCCAGTCGCTCTCTCTTCCCCCCAGTCGCTCTCTCTTCCCCCCAGTCGCTCTCTCTTCCCCCCCAGTCGCTCTCTCTTCCCCCCCAGTCGCTCTCTCTTCCCCCCAGTCGCTCTCTCTTCCCCCCCAGTCGCTCTCTCTTCCCCCCCAGTCGCTCTCTCTTCCCCCCGTCGCTCTCTCTCTTCCCCCCCCGTCGCTCTCTCTCTTCCCCCCCCCGTCGCTCTCACTCTTCCCCCCCAGTCGCTCTCTCTCTTCCCCCCCAGTCGCTCTCTCTCTTCCCCCCCCAGTCGCTCTCTCTTCCCCCCCCAGTCGCTCTCTCTTCCCCCCCCAGTCGCTCTCTCTTCCCCCCACAGTCGCTCTCTCTTCCCCCCAGTCGCTCTCTCTTCCCCCCCAGTCGCTCTCTCTTCCCCCCCCCAGTCGCTCTCTCTTCCCCCCCCCCAGTCGCTCTCTCTTCCCCCCCCCAGTCGCTCTCTCTTCCCCCCCAGTCGCTCTCTCTTCCCCCCCTAGTCTCTCTCTCTCTCCCCCCCCAGTCTCTCTCTCTCTCTCTCTTCCCCCCCGTCTCTCTCTCTCTCTTCCCCCCCCGGCTCTCTCTCTCTCTTCCCCCCCCGGCTCTCTCTCTCTCTCTTCCCCCCCCGGCTCTCTCTCTCTCTCTCTCCCCCCCCCCCCGGCTCTCTCTCTCTCTCTTCCCCCCCCCCCCGGCTCTCTCTCTCTCTCTTCCCCCCCCCGGCTCTCTCTCTCTCTCTTCCCCCCCGGCTCTCTCTCTCTTCCCCCCCGGCTTTCTCTCTCTCTCTCTCTCTCTCTCTCTCTTCCCCCCCGGCTCTCTCTCTCTCTCTCTCTCTCTCTCTCTCTTCCCCCCCGGCTCTCTCTCTCTCTCTCTCTCTTCCCCCACGGCTCTCGCTCTCTCTCTTCCAACAACAACATGCCCTCGAAAAAGCCTCGGCACCGCTGGGCACCCCCAGCTAGTAAGTAATAATGTTTCTGATATAAGTCAGAGAGGTCAGTAACCAGGGGGCATAGATACCTTAGCAGAGAGGTCAATAACTCGGGGCATAGATTTAATGTTATTGGCAGAAGGATTGGAGGGGAGTTGAGGAGAACTTTTTCTCACCCAGAGGGTGGTGGGGGTCTGGAATTCACTGCCTGAAAGGGTGGTGGAGGCAGAAACCCCCATCCCATTTAGAAAGTATTTCGATATGCACCTGAAGTGCCATAACCTACAAGGCTATGGACCAAGAGCTGGAAAGTGGGATTAGGCCGGATAGCTCTCTCGGCTGGCACAGACACAATGGGCCAAATGGCCTCCTTCTGTGCTGTAAATTTCTATGATTCTATGAAGTCGCTGTAGGACTGCAGTTGACAAAGAGAACCATCATGAGCCTGAAAGGCCACACTGGTACGAAACACAGAGGATCGATCCTACCAGGCACAGCTGGGAAGAACAGGAGAGATATGCCAAAGGAACCCGAGACTAACAGTGCTGTGCTACCTCCTTCAGGTCTATAAACCTTACAGCACTGTCAAGGTTATCAATTGGTATGCTCGCACCGAGGACCCCTTCAGCATTAGTCAGTTTGCAGCTCACAGCTGATGGGACTGGATTTGTGAATCTGCCACATCATTCAATCGTCCACTGCTCGGGCCTCAAAGTGAAAGTTTTAGCGCAGTTCCAGGAAGGAAGAAAATGGAGGATTGTCCAGTGTGCTTCGTAACTCTTACAAAACAGCAATGCTTAGTCGTGCCTCAGCAGTAACTTTTAAGGTCATCATTATAAATAATAAAAGAATGAAAAGTGCTGGCATTTCTACAGCGCCTTTCACAACCTCAGGACGTCCCAAAGCACTTTAAAGCCAATTAAGTACTTTTGAAGTGTAGTCACATAGAAACATAGAAGATAGGAGCAGGAGTAGGCCATTCGGTCCCTCGAGCCTGCTCCGCCATTCATTGAGATCATGGCTGATCATCCAAATTCAGTACCCTGTCCCTGCCTTCTCCCCATACCCCTTGATCCCTTTAGCCTTAAGAAATATATCCAACTCCTTCTTGAATATATTTAATGAACTGGCCTCCACCGCCCTCTGTGGCAGAGAATTCCACAGGTTCACCACTGTCTGGGTGAAGAAATTCCTCCTCATCTCAGTGCTGAATGGCTTACCCCTTATCCTTAGACTATGACCCCTAGTTCTGGACTCTCCGGCCATCGGGAACATCCTTCCTGCATCTAGTCTGTCCAGGCCTGACAGAATTTTATAGGTTTCGATGAGATCCCCTCTCAATCTTCTAAACTCCAGCGAGTATAAGCCCAATCGACACAATCTCTCCTCATACGTCATTCCTGCCATCCAGGTATCAGCCTGGTGAATCTTCGCTGCAAGAACATCCTTCCTCAGATAAGGCGACCAAAACTGCACACAATACTCAAGGTGCGGTCTCACCAAGGCACTGTTTCACCATAGGAAATGCAGTAGCCAAATTGTGCACAGCAAGGTCCCACAAACAGCAATGAGGCAGATGTGTGGTTAGGTTTTTAGTGATGCTGCTTGAGGGATAAATATTGGCTGGGACACCGGGGAGAACTCCCCTGCTCCGCTTCGAAATAGTGCTGTGGGATCTTTAACGTCCACCTGAGAGGGCAGACGGGGCCTCGGTTTAACGTCTCATCCGAAAGATGGCACCTCCGTCAGTGCTGCACTCCCTCACTACTGCACTGGAGAGTCAGCCTGGATTATGTGCTCAAGCCTCTGGAGTGGGGCTTGAGCCCACAAACTCTGACTCACAGGCCGGAGTATTTTACACACAGATATCACTGTTACACTGCACTCCCATGAGTCCCTCGATATGTTACATGCTGTACAGAACACTCCAGATGATGCGTCATTGTACGGTGACAGCCTCTTAATAGTCCATCATAGTTTAAGGTCATTTTGTTTCAGTTCTGCTCAACATTATTTTCACTTTCAGATAATAGTTTGCAGCATATGTGAGGAGGATGCTACAGGAAATATTATGCATTATTCATAGATAGGCAGAGAGACTGATGGCCCTGGAACCAGGCTGGAAGTTTCACCTAGATACAGTTTGCATTTAAAATGAACATGCCCAATTTTGATTTTTGCCAGTTTTCTCCACGCCTCTTCTCCTGGAGGTTTGGTGGCTTGTGATTCTGGAGGCACCATTGCCATCTAGTACTGTGCACTCACCAAGGTGAGGGATCTTGGGGGACAGGTAGCCAATGTCAGCTACGAGCATTACTAGGTCATGGACAGAAAATCTCCCGATTTTCTGCTGCAATAATGTGCCTTGGCCCCAACCTCAGAGTGGCATCTCCCGAAGCAGCGACTGCACATGTGTGGCATATTTGCCATACCAACCATGCCTGAGTAGCATTGCCAATGAATGCCAAATTCGGAGCTGCTTTGTGTGCTGTCGGGCATATGCCCACTCGATACTGGATTGAAACTGCCTAAACACATTTCACTTCGGATCCTTACAGACAGCAGGAGGAGATTTTCATCAGATTAGTCAGAGCTAAATTTGACTCCAGGTCCCAGAAGTGAAGGGCCTGTGTCTAACCAGCTGATTTTTCATGTTACGGCATTTTAGAAAAGTGCCATACTAAGTTTAAAAAGATTTGGTGAACTGCCTTTGCAGTTGAAAGTGGGTTTGCACTGGGCTGGTGTTATTCTACATCTGTTGTGAAAGTTGCGAGTGATTACCAACTAGAGGTGCCTCCCAGCTTCAGTGTACTCGGGAGTCAGAACACAAATGACTGCTTTTGTACCAATCTGTGGCCGACCCACTTTGCTTTTCCCAAGGCACTTAACATGAGTGATATCAATAAAAACATTTTTGACACTGAGCCACATATGGAGATATTAGACAGATGACCAAAAGCTTGATCAAAGAGGTAGGTTTTAAGGAGCATCTTAAAAGAGGGGAGAGGTGGAGAGGTTTAGGGAGGGAATTCCAGAGCTTAGGGCCTAGGCAGCTGAAGGCACGGCCGCCAATGGTGGAGCAATTAAAAATCGGGCATGCGCAAGAGGCC
Source organism: Somniosus microcephalus (assembly GCF_052327205.1). Lineage (NCBI taxonomy): Eukaryota > Metazoa > Chordata > Chondrichthyes > Squaliformes > Somniosidae > Somniosus > Somniosus microcephalus. The sequence continues at coordinate 19,949,580 of NC_140987.1, read as the reverse complement.
AGAATTGGAAGAGCGCAGAGATCTCAAAGGTTTGTAGAGCTGGAGGAGGCTACAGAGGTAGGGAGTGGGGTGAGACCATGGAGGGATTTGAAAACAAGGATGAGGGTTTTAAAACTGAGGCATTGTCGGACCGGGAGCCAGTGAAGGTCAGCAAGCACAGGGGTGATGGGTGAATGAGATTTGGAGCGAGTTAAGATACGGGCAGCAGAGTTTTGGATGAGCACAAGTTTATGTAGGGAATGACATGAATCTCGTCATTCATGTGGAAATGACTTATGAAATGATACTGGGCGGCCTGCTGGTGGCGCTGTCCAGGGAGATTATAAATACTCAGGCATGGGCCCAGCTTGCTCAGGACATTCTTTAACAGGAACTAGTGAAGGACACAACTAGATCTCCATGTTGTAAAACAGTTGATTAAAGCTTTGTTTAACGCTTAGACCAAGTGCCCAGTAGTTTTCTTACGTCAGAGTGGAAGATGGGAGGCTGGCCAGGAGTGCATTGGAATAGTCAAGTCTCGAGGTAACAAAGGCATGGATGAGGGTTTCAGCAGCGGATGAGCTGAGGCAGGGTCGGAGTCGAGCGACGTTATGGAGGTGGAAGTAGGCGGTCTTGGTGATGCTGTGGATATGTGGTTGGAAACTCATCTCGGGGTTAAACACAACACCAAGGTTGCGAATGGTTTTGCTCAGCTTATAATATCCATAAACCGCATGCACTTTGCTCTTCTGCCTTATGTCATCTGCACTAAAAGAGCCTGAAAGCACAACTATTTTATGCTAAGTTAAAGGATAATCCCCTTGAACTTGGGTCTTTTGGCAATGTGGAGGTGAGATCTCAAGAGGGCATCCATACACATGCTCTTCCAGCAGGTATTACTGGACAGTAACCTGGAGTAGAACCTTATCTGGTTTTCTTCGTTCTAACATGGGGGTACTGAGACCATCCCAACTAGCATCCTGGCTGAGATCACCATAGATCAGAATTTCACAGAATCACAGAAACCACACAGTGCAGATAGAGGCCATTTCGGCCCATCGAGCCTGCACTGACACATATCCCACCCGATCCCCGTAACCCCTACACCAACACATATCCCACCCTATCCCCGTAACCCCACGTATTTAATCCCCCTAACACTAAGGGTCAATTTATCATAGCCAATCAACCTAACCCGCACATCTTTGGACTGTGGGAGGAAACCGGAGCACCCGGAGTAAACCCACGCAAACACGGGGAGAATGTGCAAACTCCACACAGACAGTCACCCGAGGCTGGATTCGAACCCGGGTCCCTGGCGCTGTGAGGCAACAGTGCTAACCACTATGCCACCGTGCTAAGAACATAAGAATTCAGTGCAAGAGTAGGCCATTTGGCCCTTCGAGCCTGCTCCGCCATTCAATAAGATCATGGCTGTTCTTCGACCTCAACTCCACTTTCCCGCCCGATCCCCATATACCTTGATTCCCCTAGAGTCTAAAAATCTATCTATCTCAGCCTTGAATATACTCAAAGACTCGGCATCCCTTTAGGGTAGAGAATTCCAAAGATTCACAACCCTCTAAGTGAAGAAATTCCTCCTCATCTCAGTCTTAAAAGGCCGACCCCTTATCCTGAGACTCTGCCCCCTAGTTCTCGACTCTCCAGCCAGGGGAAACAACCTCTCAGCATCTATCCTGTCAATCCCCCTCAGAATCTTCTATGTTTCAATGAGATCATAGAATCATAGAAATGTATAGCATAGAAGGTTTACCCCAATAAAAAAAAGGCTACATATAGTGACACCGCTATTCCTGGCCAGACTGGAGATGATTGGGTAATTCCCCCGTCAATCATTGCTGGAAGTGACCGAGATCAATTTTACGCAGGCATGATAGCAAAATACTGCGGATGCTGGAAGTCCGAAATAACAACAGCAAATGCTGGAAAAACTCAGCAGGCCAGGCCAGCATCCGTGGAGAGAGAAATAGAGTCAACGTTTCAGGGCGAAACCCTTCGTCAGATTAAAAAGCAAGTTTGGGGGTTGGGAAATGGGGGAGGGGATGAAAGAACGAAAGGGAAGTTCTGGGAGAGGTGAAGAGACATTCAGAGATATTCAAGGCGAGACGAGATGAGTATTGTGTGCAGTTTTGGTCGCCTTATCTGAGGAAGGATGTTCTTGCCATGGAGGGAGTGCAGCGAAGATTCACCAGACTGATACCTGGGATGGCAGGAATGACGTATGGGGAGAGATTGGGTCGATTGGGCTTATACTCGCTGGAGTTTAGAAGAATGAGAGGGGATCTCATCGAAACCTATAAAATTCTAACAGGACTGGACAGACTAGATGCAGGAAGGATGTTCCTGATGGTCGGGGAGTCCAGAACCAGGGGTCACAGTCTAAGGATAAGGGATAGGCCATTTCGGACAGAGATGAGGAGGAATTTCTTCACCCAGAGAATGGTGAACCTGTGGAATTCTCTGCCACAGAGGGCGGTGGAGGCCAGTTCATTAAATATATTCAAGAAGGAGTTGGATATATTTCTTAAGGCTAAAGGGATCAAGGGGTATGGGGAGAAGGCAGGGACAGGGTACTGAATTTGGATGATCAGCCATGATCTCACTGAATGGCGGAGCAGGCTCGAGGGGCCGAATGGCCTACTCCTGCTCCTGTCTTCTATGTTTCTATGAGATGGTAATAGGACAGGTAAAGAGACAAAGGATGGCTCTAGATGAAGTGTGAAATGCGCTGGCAGAATGAAAGGCAGCTACCATGTGGGAGGGGAAAAAAAGGAAAAGGCATAAACCAAAAGTGTGGATAAAAAATATATAAAAATATGATAGGGGCCGAGGTTATGATCTGAAATTGTTGAATTCGATATTGAGTCCGGAAGGTTGTAAAGTGCCGAATCGGGAGATGAGGTGCTGTTCCTCGAGCTTACGTACATCATTTGTAATTAATTATCCTCCACTCATTGCAATTACCTGGAGAAAATAACCCTGCTTTTATCAGGAGATGTTGCTGTAGTGATGAGTTTTGTTTGCTCTAGTTTGTGGATTCTCTTTTTAAATAGACTGTAGGGTGCTATTTAAATAGACTCAATTTGCTGAGTAAATAAGACTTTTCTGTGAAATAGACTGTTTGCTCGGAGTCCTGCCGCAAGTCCCGGTCCGCCTCCAACTCACTGGCTGACACAGTGGTGTTAGTCAACGCTCTGTAAAAAAAAATCAATTTAAAGAATGGCAATTTTGCATTGTTACCGAATATGTTTATTTTGGAGGATTGTCTCTGCTCCTTAGATTCTGTCCTTCCTATCTTACGCATGTGGCCAAGACGGTGCCCTGCAATATATTGGAAAATAAACGTGGAGCCTCTTGTTTCGGAAAAATGCCTCAGACAGTTCAATAGCTTGATTTATAATGCTCTGCTCCCGCTTCCTTGGTATTTTCTATGAGCAAATGTGCTGCAATCAGCTGGTCACTCAAGAGCAGCCGATCCTGGCACCAAACCCTGAAAGCAATCAGACTGGGGAGACAGAGGTCTAGTTACAGTGTATATTAGAACACTGATGACTCGATTGGGGTGAGCAATCTGGAGGCTCTGCGGGGAATCAGTATCAGCTGCCACTCAGTAGCGGGAGCAGGACTGGATCAATCCAGTAAAACTGCAGCAGAAATGGGACTGGCATGCAGCAAAAGAAGAATAAAATTACCTTAAATTACATACCTACCGTAATTTGGTGACAAATCAATTATGTCAGCAATGTGACACCAATTAAAGAATTCTTCATTGCCGGACAAAATTCGCAATTCTCAGCATAATTTAAAGTACTAAAATAATATTTTCCCTTTTTTTCTAACAATTTGAAATGATGTAACATATTTTGAATCTTGTAATTAATCTCTCTCATATGTATACATATATATATATACAAACAAACATCCTATCGCGTTGCTGATTGTCAGTGAGAGGTTGCATAAGAACAGGGCGATTGTGGAGGATTCCGCATGCCCAATACGAGACTCCCAAAAAAACTCTACTCGGAGCTCCAACACGGCAAGAGAGCCCCAGGTGGGCAGAGGAAACACTTCAAGGACACCCTCAAAGCCTCCTTGAAAAAATGCAACATCCCCACCGACACCTGGGAATCCCTGGCCCAAGACCGCACAAAATGGAGGAGAAGCATCCGGGAAGGCGCCGAACACCTCGAGTCTCTTCGCTGGGAGCAAGCGGAAGCCAAGCGCAGGCAGCGCACGTCAACCCAAGCACCCCACCCACCGTCTGCCCCACCTGTGACAGAGACTGTAGGTCCAGCATTGGACTCATCAGTCACCTGAGAACTCATTTTTAGTGTGGAAGCCAGTCATCCTCGGTTCCGAGGGACTGCCTAAGAGAGAGAGAGAAGAGAGAGAGAAGAACAGGGGTGCTGTGCCGAGTAGTATTACCAGGGACACTTAATGTTTTAGCCCTGGGATCTGGGAGCACTAGGTGGGGAAACCAGGGCTCTGGGCTAGGATCAAAGGGTGTGCCAATCTTTTGAGGGGGAATTCCAGGCACACTGGGGAATGTAGTGGGATTTGGGATCATTGGGAAAGTGTGGTGATTATTCCTTGATTAGTAAAAGTATTGTGATTCGTTGTTTGTTAACTGCCTTGGGATATGTGTTGTAATCTCATTGGTAGTTGATGATCACATGATGTGTTGTGGCTACCTTAAATTCAGTCCTTTTCTAGCTTTAGTTGGGACTGGATGTAGAACGATATGCTGCTGATTTTAAAGTTAATAAAGCCTAACTTTGGAAGGCAAATCTATTCTTTATTTCAGAAAGGTAGTCAGAGATCATGAGGCATTGGAGCATATGTGTGTGGCTCTGATCCAAAGAACACAGGGATTGTGGTGTAGGGGGTTTTGAGAACTGGAAGAGGGTTTCCTCCCCAATCATTACTTTCCTCATTGTCAGCCCACTCACATCTTAAAAAGCAAAATATTTCTCCTTCTTAAAAGTCATGGTCATTAAAAGTAATGAAAATTATTCCTGGCATTCAGCAGACAGAGTGGAACATTTTGGAAAAGTGCACTAATCGTGAGTTTGACGGCTTATACAGTTTTAAGAAATTAAATTTACATATATAAAATAATTTTAAGCCTCAAAAATGGATCAGAAGAGATTTTTTTTTTAAATTTAATTTTCTACAAACTACGGCCCAGAAATTTGATTAAGCACAAAAACGGGCGTTTGAGTACTGGCCATTTGCTAAATTTGTTAAAATAGGGCAATGATCACAAGACATGTACTATGGAAATTCCAAACTGTTCTTCCAAGCTTGTTTTAGGATTATGGGGCTAGATTTTCAGTATAGACAGTTTTGGGGCGCTAAGCTTATCGCCCGCCCCAAAGTAGCGCCCCGTTGCCGGAAATTCAGTGGCTTCGCCCTAAGAGGTTGGTGGAGCGCTAAAAGAGGCGTTCCACTAGTATCTTTAGGCGCTAAGCCGGCGGTGGAGAGCGCAACACCCGAGCTCGGGCGCAGCGCACGGCAGACACTCTGGTGCCAGTGAGCTCTTAAAGGGGAAGGGTGCATGTATTTTTTTCAAATGCAAAGTCTGGGGTGAAACGGGTGGTGGTGGTGGCGGTGGCGGCGGCGGCGGCGGTGGTGGTGGCGATAAATACGCCATTCAGAACAACACACACTGCATCCTTCCACACAACACATGCAGACTGCCGTTTATAGTGCAGGAGGAGTGCCCTTTAATTTGCGCTCCCCAGGGTGTGTTGCGTTCCATTTTACAAACGCTCTGGACGCCAGCCGCACAATGGGGCGGTCCGACTGAAGTTTGGATTCGGGGCGGCCAAAGGGCGTTGCACGAGGATGTGACGTCATTTTCTGCGTGCGCATCCGGGCGGCCGCTAAACTTTGCGCCGGCGCTAACAGGCAACTTAATTTGGGGCGGGGCGCAAACTGCGCTGCGCCCGGGCGCTACACGCATAGCGCCCGAAAATCACTTCTCTTAAGGCGCTAACTGCTGGCGCAAGCAACTGAAAATCTAGCCCCTGGTGTACAGGAACTGTATGTTATATAGGCACCCATGTACGGTATATATTTTCAATAAGAACAAAAAACCCTCTATAAATCTTCATGTAATACCCACTGGAAATGTTATGTACGCTAAGTATGGTTATCAATCTTTAACTTAGACACTGTATTATCATTGTTATAAATCCCTGGGTTAAAGTTGCCCATGTGAAGGTACGGCAAGAACTTTTAAGGACACAATGTGACTAAGAGCAGACTTTCCATAATTCTGCACCAGTATCAACTGTTGCAGACAGTGAGGCTGCGCAGTCTCCAGGCAGAAACCCCAGGAGGAAGGGGTGGAGTCGGGGTTTTCGAGCGGGAAACGGGAGCGACTGGAAGAAAAGAGGGCAGGAGCTCTGAAAAGAGGGCTCAGGAGGCAAATGGCTGCCGCATCCCGTCCCGGGCTTCCAAACTCTGCCGCCGCCCTTCGTATTAGTAGCTCTGCATCCAGAACTCAAAGTGGGATTCAGTGATCGTGAAGAGAATTCAACGAAGGGGTTCGGAGTCGTAAGTCTTGCAGACATTATACATACCATGAGCTCCAACTTAAGCGCGCCAATGAAAGAGTGCACTCGAATTTGGACACAGGGACAGATTCTCCTTTGAATCCATGTAAATGGAGAATGTATGTTTATTATGTCTAGATTCATTCTAATGTATGCAAATGTCTAATTTAGTTCATTGACCTGTAATCTTCTTATACTGTCTGACGTTAAAACTATAAAGTAAGATAATTAGAATTAAGCCATTGTAGTAGTGATCTCCTTACTGGACTATAGAATACTGTCTACAACAGAGACCACATCTCACATATATCTAGAGAACCGTGAAGGGGTTACATTAATATTTCTCTGTTTAATGGGTTCATCAGCATTTTCTTGATGTAAACTAGTCTTGATGAAAAGATCAAAAAATAAATTAAGCAACAACGAAAAAAAAGCCAGCTCGATCTGGATCACATTAGAGAATTTTTGCAATAAACTCAAAGACAATTAACATCCGTTATTTGGGTGTAACTTATTTAAAAGTAGCATGGTAAATGTGAATTGAAATACATTTTAATAAGGGAAACATGAACCTCTTGGTCAGGAGTTTACTGGTGTGAATCGTGCAGAAGAGAGTTCAATTAAACTTTTTAACAACAACAGACTGTTGAAGAACTGTTGGTGAGAAGTTAAATTTTCCTTAATTCTTGGCCTTTTAAAAACAGACTTCAAAACTTTGCATATGTTATCAATCCCTAAACTAGAAAACCTAATGTATAAAATTTAAGGAAATGCTGCTTTGATTATTTTCCTGAGATTCTTACAACTGCAGTACAGTATAGTTTATTTTAAAAGTAGTTACCACCAGTAATGTTTGACTGACCAGGGGGGAGATTTGCTGCATCTCATTGGAAGCAGTTTTCATTAGAATGACATAGTCTGGGAACTCCATAGTTACCAGTTATCTCAGCAGCTGTTTACTGTACGGTTTATAGCTCACCGCTGCTTTCTCCCTGCTCAACAATCGTCTTATTTATCAAAGACCATGGATATGGTGGAAAGGACTGTCGCAGTAAAATCACTGATCAATGGTATGATAACTAGCATCTTATGGTAGGTCTTTGAATGGTTAAGGAACAAACTATGAAGATGGGGGATACATAATAATGACTTCACATGTTTAATTTGTTAATTCCTTGCACAATCTCTTTCATAACCTTGTGAGGCTGAAAACCCTTTGACACGTCACTATTAATATGCTCGTCAATGTCACTATTTAATGCACAAAGAGTGTAGCGTTTCCGGGAAATCAACTGAAAATGATTTCTTGAATCTTAGTGTGAACCTTTTCATGCATCAAAGACACAGAGCACATTGTCACTTCAGTCACAGTTTGCTGAGCTGCTGGTACACGTTCATCCAAAAGGAAATAAAATTACCCACAAAGAGAAAGAAAGACTTGCATTGCTACAGCACCTTTCACGAACACCAGACATCCCAAAGCACTTTGCAGCCAATAAAGTACTTTTCACAGTGTCTAACGTAGGAAACGCGGCAGCCAATTTGCCACAAACAGCAATGTGATAATGACCAGATAATCTGTTTTCTTAGTGATATTGATTGAGGGAGAAATATTGGTTAGGACACCGGGGATAACACCCCTACTCTTCTTCGAAATAGTGCCGTGGGATCTTTTACGTCCACCCGAGAAAGCAGACAGGGCCTCGGTTTAACGTCTCATCCTGAAAGACGGCACTTCCAACAGTGCAGCACTGTTATTTTACAACTTCCAAAAAATATATATTCCACTGAGGAAAAAAGGGTGTAAAAGATAGCCATCCGTGGCTAAGTCAAGTAACTAAGGATAGTATCCGACTAAAAACAAGGGCATATAAGGTAGCCAAATCTAGTGGGAGGATAGAAGATTGGGAAGTCTTTAAAAGACAGCAAAAAATAACTAAAAGATTGATTAAGAAAGGGAAGATAGATTATGCAAGTAAATTAGCAAAAAATATTAAAACAGATAGCAAAAGTTTCAATAGCTATATAAAAAGAAAAAGGGTGGTAAAGTAAATGTTGGTCCCTTAGAGGATGAGATCGGGAAATTAATGGTGGAAAACATGGAGATGGCAAAAACGCTGAACAATTATTTTGTGTCAGTCTTTACGGTAGAGGACACTAAGAATATCCCAACACTGGACAAACAGGGGGCTCTGGCGGGGAGGATCTAAATACGATTAAAATCACTAAGGAAGTGGTACTTGGTAAAATAATGGGACTCAAGGCGGATAAATCCCCTGGACCTGATGGCTTACATCCTAGGGTCTTGAGGGAAGTGGCGGTAGGGATTGTGGATGCATTGGTAATAATTTTCCAAAACTCCCTGGACTCGGCAAAGGTCCTGGCAGATTGGAAAACTGCTAATGTAACACCCTTATTTAAAAAGGGTAGTAGGCAGAAGGCTGGAAACTATAGACCTGTTCAGAACGGTCATGGCCCTGTGGGTAACGGAGCGGGCCCAGGGCCGTGTAGCCTGGTTCTGCTCCTACTTCTTGTGTTCTAATTCTGTGTTAGATTTCAGGAGATGGTTCTATTCCTGTTCCTGGCTGGGGTGGAGATCACCTTTTACAGAAGGTAAGTACTGTAGAAAATATAGGGACAGTGATCTGGACGAGTTTCGATCGCCTAGATGGGTCGGAGAGGAATTTCCCAGATTTTTTTTCTCCTAAATTGGCCATTGGGTTTTTTATCCGGTTTTTCGCCTCTCCCAGGAGATCACATGGGTTCGGGAGGGATGTTGAGTGATAGTAGATTGGTGGTTAGGATCAGATCAGCCATGATCTTATTGAATGGTGGAGCAGGCTCGAGGGGCCGATTAGCCTACTCCTGCTCCTATTTCTTATGTTCTTATGTTCAGCACTGCAATGTCAGCCTAGATTTTTGTGCTCAAATGTCTGGAGTGAGGCTTGAACCCACAACCTTCTGATTCAGAGGCGAGGGTGCTGCCCACTGAGCCATGACTGACAGATACCACAACAACAGGAATCTAATCTTGGGTTCAGATGGCGCGTATAATCTCTCAAGCAACTTATGATATCATCTGAACTTAAGGATCAACATGGACAGAGGTTTAAATTGGTGAAGGATGAACGGATTTGAGTCCTAAGTTCATCAAATCAACACTTGGAACAGACTTTCAAATTAGGCATTGGAGATGGAAAGCTGAGTCTTTCAGGAACCAGCTGGATATTGGGACGGGATTTTCTTTATGGGCAGATGAGCTCAAATGGGATGAATGTCTTAAATTGTATTAATCTTGTGCTTAGATTATAATGTTGCAATCAGCCCAGATATTCTTTTATTCCTGTGCACCAATACAAAGCCAAGATTTACCATAAGAGAATAACATAACCTGCATGATTCCCAATATAAAGTAAGAGTTATGAGGAAAGATTAGAGAAGCTTAAACTCTCTTATCCAGAGAAATGTTAAGGGGAAACTCTCAGTGGTACAATGATTAAACCACGAGTTAGGCCACAGCTAAAATACTGCGTGCAGTTCTGGTCACCACATTACAGGAAGCATATGATTGCACTAGAGAGGGTACAGAGGAGATTTATGAGGATGTTGCCAGGACTGGAGAATTTTAGTTATGAGGAAAGATTGGTTAGGCTAGAGTTGTTTTCTTTGGAACAGAGGAGGCTGAGGGGAAACTTAATAGCATTTAGATTTCAGATTTCAGATTAGATTTATTTGCCATATGTAACAAGTACAATGGAATGCTTGTTCCTTGTAGGGACGCGTCAGCTATACATACAGCGCCGTGTTCAGAGTCAATACAATGGCTTCCCGTGGCAGTGGGAGCACGATGTCCCTCAGCCGCTCAGTCCTCCTCTTCACCGCGGCCTCCTCCTCGCTGTTGCCGGCTCCACGTGTGGTGGCCTGCTTCTCCCGCTCTGGCCACCATGCCCGGCTCCCCTCCTCCCATCCGGACTGCGAGTTACCCGAAATGGAGCTGCTGGCCGACATGCTGCAGCGTGTCGTGAGTCTGCTGCTGCTGCTCGTTGCGCTGCGCTCCTCCGCCCGACTCGCCGAACACATCGTCGGGATGTGAATGCTGCAATGTGGCCTCCTCTTCACCGTCACCGGCTCCACGCTTCACGGCCCGGGGCCTACTTCTCTCTCTTCACGGGTCGGCCTCTGGCCGCCATGTTCGGCTCCCCTCCTCCCAGTCGGAATTCCTTCCCGCCGAGGAGCTGCCGGCCGATGTGGGCCAGCGGGTCGGCTTGGCTGCTGCTGCTGCTCACCGCGCTGCGCTGCCTCTGCCCGACTCGCCGAACACCTCGCTCCGGTTGCGGGAGCGAGCGGCGAGAGCTGGCCGCCCGAAACAGGGAGAGCGATCTCAGCACCGGACCGTCACGGCCGCCATCTTGACATCTAGCTTAGACATTTACTTACCTATAACCTGCACACTGACGCCCAGTTTGGGTTCCGCCTAGACCACTCAGCTCCAGACCTCATTACAACCTTGGTCCAAACATGGACAAAAGAGCTGAATTCCAGAGGTGAGGTGAGAGTGACTGCCCTTGACATCAAGGCAGCATTTGACTGAGTGTGGCATCGAGGCGCCCTAGTAAAACTGAAGTCAATGGGAATCAGGGGGAAAACTCTCCACTGGCTGGAGTCATACCTAGCACAAAAGGAAGATGGTTGTGGTGATTGAAGGTCAATCATCACAGCCCCAGGACATCACTGCAGGAGTTCCTCCGGGCAGTGTCCTAGGCCCAACCATCTTCAGCTGCATCATCAATGATCTTCCCTCCATCATAAGACCAGAAGTGGGGATGTTCACTGATAATTGCACAGTGTTCAGCACCATTCGCAACGCTTCAGATAATGAAGCAGTCCATGCCCGCACGCAACAAGACCTGGACGACATTCAGGCTTGGGCTGATAAGTGGCAGGTAACATTCGCGCCACACAAGTGCCAGGCAATGACTATCTCCAACAAGTGAGCCTCTAACCACCGCCCCTTGACATTCAATGGCATTACCATCGCCGAATCCCCCACCATCAATATCCTGGAGGGTCACCATTGACCAGAAACTTAACTGGACCAGCCACATAAATACTGCGGCAACAAGAGCAGGTCAGAGGCTGGGTATTCTGTGCTGTGTGTCTCACCTCCTGACCCAACAAAGCCTTTCTACCATCTACAAGGCCCAAGTAAGGAGTGTGATGGAATACTCTCCACTTGCCTGGATGAGTGCAGCTCCAACAACACTCAAGAAGCTCAACAGCATCCAAGACAAAGCAGCCCGCTTGATTGGCACCCCATCCACCACCTTAAACATTCACTCCCTCCACCACCGGCGTACCGTGGCTGCGGTGTGTGCCATCTACAAGATGAAGGCTTCTTCGGCAGCACCTCCCAAACGCACGACCTCTACCACCTAGAAGGACAAGGGCAGCAGGCGCATGGGAACACCACCACCTCCAAGTTCCCCTCCAAGTCACACAACATCCTGACTTGGAAGTATATCGCCGATCCTTCATCGTCGCTGGATCAAAATCCTGGAACTCCCTTCCTAACAGCACTGTGGGAGCAGCTTCACCACACGGACTGCAGTGGTTTAAGGCGGCGGCTCACCACCACCTTCTCAAGGGTAATTAGGAATGGGCAATAAATGCTGGCCTTGCCAGCGACGCCCATATCCCATGAACGAATAAAAAAAAAAAACATTAGGAGAATTCAGGGTCTATTTGGATCCCAGTTTGGTTGAGTTGAAATATTAAATGGAGAAGTTCCATGGGCTGAATGGGCCTTTTGTATTCCTATAGCGTTCTAAGGGAGACTTACAGGGCAAGACAGAATCTTGGAACTCTGATTAATGCCTAAACGACCTTAGCATCCCTCTGGCAAATGATGATATCGTCCGAATCCCTCTCTTGTGCACTACTTTAGTTCTACATCACTCATGTTGAATATCGGTAATGCGATTCCTAGGCCAGTTTTACTTCACTTTAGTTTTGTACAGTGTAAGCAGTTGGATACTCAGGGACTCAAGGGATACGGGGATAGTGGAGTTGAGGTCGAAGATCAGCCATGATCTTCTACCTCAATGGTGGAGCAGGCTCGAGGGGCCGTATGGCCTATTCCTGCTCCTAATTCTTATGTTCTAATGAAGCAAGATACATCACACTGAGCTATGAAACTCTTGTAGCCTTTCTGATCCCACTCCCTTCATTTTTTTTATTCGTTTATGGGATCTGGGCATCGCTGGCAAGGCCAGCATTTATTGCCCATCCCGAGTTGCCCTTGAGAAGGTGGTGGTGAGCCGCCTTCTTGAACTGCTGCAGTCCATGTGGTGAAGGCACTCCCACAGTGCTCTTTGGTAGGGAGTTCCAGGATTTTGACCCAGCGACGATGTAGGATCGGCGATATACTTCTAAGTCAGGATGGTGTGTGACTTGGAGGGAAACTTGGAGGTGGTGGTGTTCCCATGCGCCTGCTGCCCTTGTCCTTCTAGGTGGAAGAGGTCACGGGTTTGGGAGGTGCTGCCGAAGAAGCCTTGATGAGTTGCTGCACTGCATCTTGTAGATGGTACACACTGCAGCCACAGTGCACCAGTGGTGGAGGGAGTGAATGTTTAAGGTGGTCGATGGGGTGCCAATCAAGCGGGCTGCTTTGTCCTGGATGGTGTCGAGCATCTTGAGTGTTATTGGAGCTGCACTCATCCAGGCAAGTGGAGAGTATTCCATCACACTCCTTACTTGTGCCTTGTAGATGGTGGAAAGGCTTTGGGGAGTCTACATACATACATACATGTCTTGCATGAGGTGTTGGAATGACCTATGGGCTCCTCCATTACCTTTAGCTTCACAACTTGCTTGAGATGCACACTTATTGCAGAGGGCAAGAGATGAAAGTGTAATTTATCCCCCAGGTGATTTATTCTCATTTATTCTGCAATGTCACGACTGCAAAAACAGCATTGTAATTACTGCACACTGCAGGCAGAACTGCTTTGCCAAGAAATGTTCTGGCTGAATAAAAAATTGCGATGGAATTGGGATTTTCGCGGTCTATCGTGCACATAAAAATAAAATGACCAGCTTGCAATGTTTACGCTTCAGCTTACTTAACCGTTCACTACGGCGCCTATTTAAAGTAATCACTGAATGCACAGCTCGAGGGTGTTTAGAATAGATTCTGGACAACATTCTAGCTTCAGATACACAATGAAACATCCAAGCCAATCTGTCCCTTAAGTAAACAATGGCAGAAAATTGGATTACAGTCATAATACATTCGACATCTTCTATTAGGGTCCTTAATTAATTCCTGGGCTCGGTCCTCGATTGATTTCCAAAATATGTAATCGGCGATTGGAGTGAAATACCAGTTATGGTTTATCAGATTGTGTGGAACAGGGAGTTCGAGATCGGCACCTGGCTAAAGAGAACATGGTCATAAGCGATTAATTCAAGAATGAGACGAAGATGGGCTATTGCCATAATTCTCAAATATTCATATTTGGTCATGGATTAAAGCTGACCCACTTGTACTGGAAAACAAACAGTTTTAAAGCTTGCAACTGCTGCACGGATGCCTGGGAGGCAGAGGCACTGGCTTGGCTGGGGTGGCGCACCGCCTTGTCTGCTGGAGTGTCTCACACTTGGAAACAAAAAACCAAAAAAACCTTCTGCTGAACGGAGCAAGAAATCGAGAAAACCACGGAGCAGATTCAACAACCCCAACCAGAGCAGCCCACGCGGAATAGCGGCTCTTCAGTCACGGGTGGACTTACCCCAGGAACGTTTCATGATCTGGTTCACGCTCGATACCAGAGACAACCAGGTATACACGACCCACATACTTTCCCCAGAATCAGAGTGGAAGAGCAACATGATAATCACTCCATTAATGTGCTATTATCATTCCTAATGGGGCATCCCCTAATAGGTGCTTTCACCCCGCCCCAAATAAATAAAGTGATTGTTGTGTATGTACCTTTAAGAGAATAACTGGTCTCAGACTGCAGTACCGGCAGTGACCACCCCTGTATAAAAGGCGCTAGAGAGCCTCTGTTGTTTAGTTTCGTTATGGACTTCCACCAGTAAAGATCTGTTTGTTTTCACTCCTGCTAGTCCGTGTCTCAATCATTCACGGACTTAACACTGGCGACGAGTAAGAAACGAACTTACCTGCAACTCAGCAGCAGCTCCGACGACGTTGTTGAAGGGCGGAGCCAGAAGAAAAAAAGAGGCCATTGAAACTCGAGAAACGGGCGTCGACCATCAATCATCGATTTACAAACTTGCAGGAGAGACTGTCCAGAGCCAGGCTGGGTTCCTCGGTCTGTGGTTTCCCAGCTAATCGGGCTGGTGGCAGGTAGTGCTCTGATCCTTCCTGGGCTGCGGCGGGCTGAAGCTCGATCGGGTGGCTTTTCAACGGGGCCGGGCAGCGAGTCGGGAAGCAAAGAGAGAGAGAGAGAGAGAGGGTGGAGCACACAGGGCGCGGCCGGTGTTTCGAAGCCGGGCAGCGTTCGGACCTCAGAAGAGGGAGGGAAGTGTCCCAGAGGGTCCGCTCCACGACGGGAAGATAATAAAAGAAAAAGAATTAATATTTAACGCGCAGGAAACTGTGGAAAGCAGCGCTAACAACAGCGGGGAAGAAGACAAAGCGCGGGAGGCGCCATTTTGTTAAATCGGGGAAGAAGGCAAAGCGCGGGAGGCGCCATTTTAGATTTGCAAGATGCCGAAGACTGGCTGTATCACTGCTTTTGATAATACATTAGAGGACTGGACCACATATGTGGAAAGAGTCGAGGTATATTTCGAGGCAAACGAAATAGCGGAGGGGAAAAAGGCATCGATATTGCTAAACTTAATGGGCGCTAGAACGTACGGCCTATTGCGGGATCTGATTACTCTAGCCAAACCGAAGGCGAAGAGTTTTAACGAAATTGTTGCTGTCCCACAGGAACACTTAAACCCTGCACCGCTGTTGATAGCAGAAAGATTTAAATTCTACAGGAGAACTCAGCACAAAGATGAGAGCAATGCTGAGTATCTTACGGAACTACGCAAGCTATCAAAGCACTGCCAGTTCGGAGCAGGACTGGCAGATACCCTACGGGACAAATTTGTCTGTGGACTCCTGAGTGAAGGAACACAGAAGAAGTTACTCTCAGAAAAAGAGCTGACGCTAGATAAGGCTTTCAGCGTGGCAGTATCGTATGAAGCAGCAGCCAGGGGAGCTGCAGAAATTCAACAAAAACCACAGGAATACGGCACCCACGAAATGACACGGGGATTTGCAAAATGTTATCGCTGCGGCAGAACTAACCATGACCAGAAGGACTGCTGGTCCAAAGACAAAATATGCAGACAATGCGGGAAGATTGGACACATTGCACGAGTTTGTAGGTCTGGGAAGAAGACCAGCGACAACAAAAAGGTGACTAAGGAACCGTACAAGAAAGTACAAAAGATGACGGACAGCAGTTCCAAAGACCAGATGAGCGATAGTGAATCCGGAAACAGGAGACTAAGCTGTCTCAAACTTCACAATGTAATCGCAAAAGAGGATCACCGAACCATTTGGGTCACTCTCACGATAGCAGGGTCCCAAGTTAAAATGGAATTGGATACAGGATCAGCGCTAACCGTCATGAATCGACGAGACTACGAGCGGCTATTTTCACACATACCCTTGAGAGAGACGTCCATCGTCTTGACGACGTATACGGGGCAAAAAGTATACCACAGAGGAAAAATAAGGGTGCCTGTCGAATACAATGGCAAGAAAATACGGAAATTGTATCTCTACATACTGCCAAATGGTGGACCACCGTTATTGGGACAGGAATGGATCAGGAAGATAAACTTAGATGGCATTCCATTCATGCAATGACGGTGGACGGTAAAAAAAATGAAGACGTCACTCCTGGACGATTGTCAACAATCTTAGCTAACGCCAAAGAGGTATTTCAACAAGAACTGGGCACGCTTAAAGGCATAACCGCCTCGATAAAAATAGAAGAGAATGCAGTTCCCAAGTTTTTCCAAAGCGAGACCGGTACCATATGCAATTCGCCCAGCCGTCGAGGCAGAGCTGGAGAATCTGGAGAAGGCAGGCGTGTTGTCTAAGGTCAACTGGAGCGAGTGGGCGACACCCATCGTTCCTGTCATGAAGAAAACGTTAAGCAATAAGTCCGGAGAGCCAAGGAAGATTCGCATCTGTGGGGATTTCAAGGTGACGGTGAACCCTGTCCTTCGCACAGTACAATATCCTCTTCCAAGGATAGAAGACATCTTCGCCTCGCTGTCTGGAGGGAAGCGTTTTACAAAAATTGACCTAGTACAAGCATATTTGCAGATGGAGGTTGAAGAGTCCTCTAGGAAGTATCTCACGATACACACTCACAAAGGTCTTTACCAGTATCATCGATTGGTATTCGGAGTAGCATCGGCTCCGGCGATATGGTAAAGAGCGATGGAACAAGTCCTGCAAGGGATTCCGGGGACTCAGTGTTACTTGGACGACATCCTTGTAACAGGTGAAGATGACAGTGAACACCTTAACAACCTAGAACAGGTGCTCACTAGACTACGGGAACATGGGCTGCGAGCCAACCGCCCCAAGTGCGAATTTTTTAAGAAACAGATATCGTATTGTGGCCACGTGATTGATGAAGAGGGGTTACATAAGTCCCCTGACAAAATTGAAGTGGTTGTTAAGGCCCCAGCGCCTGAAAATGTGTCGCAACTGAGGTCATTCCTCGGGTTGGTGAATTACTATCATAAGTTTTTGCCGAATTTGTCGACAATTCTGCACCCACTGAACGCCCTGCTACGAACGGGGGTAGCATGGAAATGGAGCGATGATTGTAAGCGTGCTTTTCAGAAGAGTAAGGACTTAATCACTTCAAAGGAAGTATTGGCTCACTACAACCCAGCACTGCCAATCAGGCTGGCGTGTGATGCGTCTCCCTACGGCATTGGGGCGGTACTATCACATAAATTCCTTGATGGTTTGGAGAGGCCGATAGCTTTTGCGTCACGCTCGTTAACTTCTGCCGAGCGTAACTACGCCCAGATTGACAGAGAGGCCCTCAGCCTAGTGTGGGGGGTGAAGAAGTTCAATCACTATCTGCATGGTCAAAAATTTACTCTACTAACCGATCATCAACCTCTTGTCTCCATTTTCAACCCTCAGAAGGGCGTACCGATAATGACAGCACAACGGCTGCAGAGATGGTCCCTTTTCCTAGGGGCACACCAATATGACATCGAGTACAAAGGAACTAAACAGCATGGAAATGCTGATGGATTGTCACGTCTACCGTTGCCGACGGTGGAAGAAGAAGACCTTGCAGTGGATCCAATGGAGTTATTCCACTCGACCATAGTCGAATGTCTCCCTGTGACGAATGCAAACATAGAAAAGGAAACACGGAATGACCCGACACTATCACGGGTCTATGATTTAACGGTGAAGGGATGGCCAGCACATGGCGAACCACTGCTGCCAGCATTCTCGCCGAGAAGAGAACAGCTGTCAGTGTGCAGAGGAACCTTGATGTGTGGATCCAGAGTAGTAATTCCACCTAAGTTGACAGAGTGCTCAATGAGCTTCATGAGGGTCATCTGGGTGGGGTAAAAATGAAGAGTTTAGCCAGAACGTTTGTGTGGTGGCCGGGAATCGATAGAGAAATCGAAGAGATGACCAAGAGCTGTGCAGGATGCCAGAAGGTCCAAAACGCCCCACCACAAGCTCCTCTACATCCATGGGAGTGGCCCTCATCTCCATGGCAAAGGGTGCACATTGATTTTGCTGGTCCCTTCATGGACTCGATGTTTTTAATTGCGGTGGATGCACATTCAAAGTGGCCAGAGGTAATAAAAATGTCCTCAACCACCACGGAAAAAACTATCACAGTTTTACGAACCATATTCGCCAGGAATGGGCTGCCTGAACAGATTTGCTCTGACAATGGACCACAGTTTGTGTCTGAAGAGTTCCGGAGGTTCTTAAAGAACAATGGTGTTAAGCATTACACATCTGCCCCATATCATCCAGCCACTAATGGATTGGCCGAGAGGTTTGTCCAAACATTCAAGAAGGCTATCAAGGCAATGTGTAATGAAGATATACCCCTACAACACAAGGTGGACAACTTCTTGTTTGCCTACCGGAATGCGACACATGCGGTTACCAACCAAACTCCAGCCATGATGTTCTTCAATCGAAGACTACGATGATGCTTGGATTTGGTTAAGCCAAACATCTGAAGAGATGTGGAGAACAGGCAGTTTCAGAATATGAATGAAAGGCCGACCAGGAGTTTTAAGATAGGTCAACCAGTTTTGGCCCGGGACTACCGCACTGAGAAATGGCAGCCAGGAACGATTTGTACACGACAAGGACCTCTCATGTATACCATGGACGTTGGGGAGAGCATTGTAAGACGCCATGCTGACCAGATTCTAGAGTCACGGGAAAACGTCAACTCCACACCACGATCTGATACACCTGGTAATGAAATCGACGTTCCAATTGCAGCTACCGCAGAACCGGTAATATTGGAAGCAGATGAACCAAACAACGACATTGATCCCGACTCAACATTGCCAGAAGAACCTGATACCCCAAAGAGGCGTTATCCAGACAGAATCAGGAAGCCTCCTCAAAGACTGAACTTATAATTGCTTAAACTTAACCAATGTATCTAGCAACAGTAATTGTGATTGTAACTAGTTATCATTTAGTTGTTAAATGAATGTTATGTACTGTTTATCTAAAAGGGGAGGAATTGTTGTGTATGTACCTTTAAGAGAATAACTGGTCTCAGACTGCAGTACCGGCAGTGACCACCCCTGTATAAAAGGTGCTAGAGAGCCTCTGTTGTTTAGTTTCGTTTTGGACTTCCACCAGTAAAGATCTGTTTGTTTTCACTCCTGCTAGTCCGTGTCTCAATCATTCACGGACTTAACAGTGATCCCTTTTCAAATTCATTGTTCACACAAAGAATGCTGGTGCAGTTTTAACACAAACATCATCTATCGGATGCTTGTAAACTCTTTGAATTGTGGTCTTGATGCAAGTTGAAAGACCACAAAGATCATGGCTGATCTTCTACCTCTGAATCCCTGTTTTGAAATGATAACTATTATTTTCTCTAGTACGATAGCAAAATACTGCGGATGCTGGAAATCCGAAATAACAACAGAAAATGCTGGAAAAACTCAACAGGCCAGGCAACATCCGTGCAGAGAGAAATAGAGTCAACGTTTCAGGTCGAAACCCTTCCTCAGTCCTGATGAAGGGTTTCGACCTGAAACGTTGACTCTATTTCTCTCTCCACGGATGTTGCCTGGCCTGCTGAGTTTTTCCAGCATTTTCTGTTGTTATTTATTATTCTCTCTATATGTAGGAGTATACTAAATCAGCTTGAAACTGACTATTGCTAAAAATCGCGAAAGGAAAATAATCGCTTGCAGTGCCATGGCATTTTACTTTGCGACCTTTCAATGAACTTTTCTGAGGCGACATAGGTCACATCATTCAAAAATGCACAGCTTTAAACATCGTAAGCGTCTCGCTTTATATTAATCCAGAGAACACGGCCAATGTACCAAACCACTTTACATTGCATAGAATTCTTTAAAAGTTATGTTAAACTTTGGTTAGATGACACTTGGAGTACTGAGCACAGTTCTGGTCTCCATATTACAAAAAGGATATTGAAACACTGGAGAAAGTGCAAAAAAGATTTACAAGGGTGATATCAGAACTGAGTACATCTATCAAGAAAGACAGAATAAACTGGGGCGCTTTTCTCTAGAAAAGAGGTGACCTGATCTTTCAAATTATGAAAGAGTTCGACGGGGTAGATGTGAAGATTAAAAAAAAAAAATCATTTATGGGATGTGGGCGTCGCTGGCAAGCCATCATTTATTGCCCATCCCGAGTTGCCCTCGAAGGTGGTGGTGAGCCGCCTTATTGAACCGCTGCAGTCCGTGTGGTGAAGGTACTCCCACAGTGCTGTTAGGTAGGGAGTTCCAGGACTTTGACCTAGCGACGATGAAGGATCGGTGATATATATCTAAGTCAGGATGGTGTGTGACTTGGAGGGGAACTTGGAGGTGGTGGTGTTCCTATCCGCCTGCTGCCCTTGTCCTTCTAGGTGGAAGAGGTCATGGGTTTGGGAGGTGCTGCCGAAGAAGCCTTGGCAAATTGCTGTAGTGCACTGGAAGGAGGACATATTCACTGGAAGGAGACACCGCGGGACACGTTCACTGGAAGGAGACACACCGCGGGACACACTCACTGGAAAGAGACACACCGCGGGTCACACTCACTAGAAGGAGACACCGCGGGACACACTCACTGGAAGGAGACACCGCGGGACACACTCGCTGGAAGGAGACACCGCAGGACACACTCGCTGGAAGGAGACACCGCGGGACACACTCGCTGGAAGGAGACGCCGCGGGACACACTCGCTGGAAGGAAACACCGCGGGACACACTCGCTGGAAGGAAACACCGCGGGACACACTCGCTGGAAGGAGACACCGCGGGACACACTCGCTGGAAGGAGACACCGCGGGACACACTCGCTGGAAGGAGACACCGCGGGACACACTCGCTGGAAGGAGACACTGCGGGACACACTCACTGGAAGGAGACACACTATAAGGAGGTCGGGACCCAGGAGTGAGGACAGGGCCCAGGAGCGAGGTCGGGACCCAGGGGCGAGGACGAGGTCCAGGGGCGAGGACGAGCCCAGCAGCGAGGTCGAGGCCCAGGAGTGGCGCAGCGTGGACCAGCAGCGGGGTCGGGGCCCAGGAGTGGCGCAGCATGGACCAGCAGCGGGGTCGGGAGGACTACACTGCAGCCTATGAAACCCAGGCAGACAGGACCTGCGGGAAGGAGGGAGGAGGACAGTAGCAGTATGTTTGTGTGTGTGTGCTAGGCCGTTGTAGCAGAGCCTGGTCTCCAATCATCTTGGATCCCCTTGCCATTGGACCAAGACCTTGCTCTGTCAAGCCCGTGTGGTAGCTGGTGTGCAACAGCCATCCCGCGTTAAAAGAATTCATGCACAGGTATCTTCCACCCTTTAAAATGAAGTTCGGGACCTGGAAGGTCAGGACCCTCATGGCCAACCCCAACAGCGACAGACCGGAACGCCGTACTGCTATCGTTGCCCGGGAGCTCAGACGTTTTGACATAGACATTGCCGCCCTAAGTGAGATCCGGCGGGCAGGGGAAGGCCAGCTCAAGGAGCAAGGCGGTGGTTACACCTTCTTCTGGAAAGGCAAACCCGAAGAAGAACGCCGCCTCCATGGGGTAGGCTTCGCCATAAAAATGAGCTAGTTGAACGTCTCAGAGACTCCCCTTGCAGAATAAACGAACGCCTCATGACTCTACGGCTCACCCTTGCCTGGAACCAGTGCGCTACGGTCATCAGTGCGTACGCCCCAACACTGGACGCCACAGATGAGACCAAAGAGAAATTCTACTCCAGCCTCGAACAATCCCTGTCCTGAGTCCCAACGGGTGACAAGATGATCCTCCTTGGCGACTTTAACGCCAGAGTTGGAAAGGACACAGACCTCTGGGAAGGTGTGATTGGCAGAGAGGGGGTAGGGAAAGCCAACTCCAACGGTACCCTCCTCCTGACGAAATGCTTGGAACATGGCCTTGTCATAACCAACGCCTTGTTCCGGCAGAGAGACAAGTACAAGGCTTCGTGGCAACACCCTCGCTCCAAGCATTGGCATCTGCTGGACTACGTCATCATCTGAGCGAGGGACCGCAATGACTGCCACATCACCCGCGCCATGACAGGAGCTGACGACTGCTGGACAGACCACCGCCTAATCTGCTCTGTCATCTCCATCAACATAGCCCCAAAACAGCGGTGGGAACAGAAGCAATGCCGCAGGAAAATCAACGCGGGAGCACTCAAAGACCCCACTAAGAAAGCCCAATTCAACCTGCGCCTCACAACCAACCTGGCGACTCCCAGTGATTCAGAGACACAGAGTGTCCGCAGCGTCTGGTCTGTATTCAAGGTCTCCATAATCAGCACCATTGACCCACCCCACTGTATGCCTCAGAGACATGGACCATGTACAGCAGGCACCTCAAAGCACTGAAGCGGTACCACCAACGCTGCCTCTGCAAGATCCTGCAAATCCATTGGCAGGATAGGCGCACCAATATCAAGTGTTCTCGCTCAGGTCAACATCCCCAGCATCGAAGCTTTGACCACGCTCGATCAGCTCCGATGGACGGGCCACATTGTCCGCATGCCCGGTAAGAGACTCCCAAAACAAGCGCTCTACTCGGAGCTCCAACACGGCAAGAGAGCCACAGGTGGGCAGAGGAAATGCTTCAAGGACACCCTCAAAGCCTCCTTGAAAAAGTGCAACATCCCCACCGACACCTGGGAATCCCTGGCCCAGGACCGCATAAAATGGAGGAGAAGCATCCGGGAAGGCGCCGAACACCTCGAGTCTCTTCGGGAGCAAGTGGAAGCCAAGCGCAAGCTGCAGAAGGAGCGCACGTCAACCCAAGCACCCCACCCGCCCCTTCAACCACCGTCTGCCCCACCTGTGACACAGACTGTAGGTCCCGCATTGGACTCATCAGTCAACTGAGAACTCATTTTTAGTGTGGAAGCAAGTCATCCTTGGTTCTGAGTGACTGCCTAAGAAGAAGAAGAGATGGTACACACTGCAGCCACGGAGCGCCGGTGGTGGAGGGAGTGAATGTTTAAGGTGGTGGATGGGGTGCCAATCAAGTGGGCTGCTTTGTCCTGGATGGTGTCGAGCTTCTTGAGTGTTGTTGGAGCTGCACTCACCCAGGCAAGTGGAGGGTATTCCATCACTTTTAATCGGTTTCATTTCCTGCTTTTTTCTCAGTTGTGAAGAACCTGAAACGTTGACTCTCTTTCTCTCTCCACGGATGTTGCCTGGCCTGCTGAGTTTTTCCAGCGTTTTCTGTTGTTATTTCGGATTTCCAGCATCCGCAGTATTTTGCTATCGTATTGCATCACTCTCCTGACTTGTGCCTTGTAGATGGTGGAAAGGCTTTGGGGAGTCAGGAGGTGAGACACTCGCCGCAGAATACCCAGCCTCTGACCTGCTCTTATTGCCACAGTATTTATGTGGCTGGTCCAGTTAAGTTTCTGGCCAATGGTGACCCCCCCAGGATGTTGATGGTGGGGGATTCGGTGATGGTAATGCCATGGGGCAGTGGTTAGACTCTCGCTTGTTGGAGATAGTCATTGCCTGGCACTCGTGTGGCGCGAATGTTACATGCCACTTATCAGCCCAAGCCTGCTTGCCTCTCTTCCGCGGTCACGTTCGTGCCCCGGGTGGCCCTGGAGATGGAGTACGTGGTGTCTGCCGGCACGCTCGAGGTGTTCCGCGACCGTTGGGCACCGCATGGACTGGAGTGCTTCATCAACCCCAGTGACGTAAGAAAACTACTAGGCACTTGGTCTAAGCGTTAAACAAAGCTTTAATCAACTGTTTTACAACATGGAGGTGTAGTTGTGTCCTTCACTAGTTCCTGTTAAGAATGTCCTGCGAAAGCTGGGCCCATGCCCGAGTATTTATACTCTCCCTGGACAGCGCCACCCGTAGGCCGCTCAGTATTATTTCATAAGTCTTTCTTTCATGAATGACTGATTCAGGTCACCCAGTAACCACATTTTAATTCAATTGTTAAGTTTCATTTGACGTATTTTTTTTAAGTTAGTTTTTTTTTGTCTCTTGATTGCAGCAAAAGAGCAGCCCAAGCCTGAATGTTGTCCAGGTCTTGTTGCATGCCGGCATAGACTGCTTCATTATCTGAGGAGCTGTGAATGGCACTGATCACTGTGCAGTCATCAGTGAACATCCCCATTTCTGACCTTTTGATGGAGGGAAGGTCGTTGATGAAGCAGCTGAAGATGGTTGGGCCGAGGACACTGCCCTGAGGAACTCCTGCAGGGATGCCCTGGGGCTGAGATAATTGACCTCCAACAACCACAACCATCTTCCTTTGTGCTCGATCTGACTCCAGCCAGTGGAGAGTTTTCCCCTTGATTAAGATAAGAACATAAGAAATAGGAGCAGGAATAGGCCATTCGGCCCTTCGAGCCTGTTCCGCCATCCAATGAGATCATGGCTGATCTTCTGCCTCAACTCCATTCACCGGCCCTATCGCCATATCCCGTGATGCCTTTACTAGTCAGAAATCTATCAACTTCTGTTTTGAATATACCCAATGACTGAGCCTCCACAGCCCTCTGGGGTAGAGAATTCCAAAGATTCACCATCCTCTGTGTGAAGAAATTTCTTCTCATCTCAGTCCTGAATGGCCTACCCTTTATCCTGAGGCTGCGACCCCTGGTTCTAGACTCCCCAGCCAAGGGAAACATTCTCCCACCATCCACCCTATCAAGCCCTGTAATAATTTTGTATGCTTCAATGAGATCCCCTCTCATTCTTCTGAATTTAAGAGAATACAGGCCTAGTTTACTCAATCTCAAAGAGTGGTGAACCTGTGGAATTCTCTACCACAGAAGGCAGTTGAGGCCAATTCATTAAATATATTCAAGAAGGAGTTGGATATATTTCTTGAGGCAAAAGGGATCAAGGGATATGGGGAGAAAGCAGGGGCAGGGTACTGAATTTGGATGATCACCATTGATCACCATTCGAGACTCATCAGATACTGACGCAGTCTGTGTCCATATGCAGCAAGACCTGGACAACATTCAGACTTGGGCTGACAAGTGGCAAGTAACATTCGCACCACACAAGTGCCAGGCAATGAGCATCTCCAACAAGCGAGACTCTAACCATCTCCCCTTGACATTCAATGGCATTACCATCGCTGAATCCCCCACTATCAACATCCTGGGGGTTACCATTGATCAGAAACTGAACTGGACCAGCCATATAAATACTGTGGCTACAAGAGCAGGCCAGAGGCTGGGAATTCTGCGGCGAGTGTCTCACCTCCTGACTCCCCAAAGCCTTTCCACCATCTACAAAGCACAAGTCAGGGGTGTGATGGAATACTCTCCACTTGCCTGGATGAGTGCAGCTCCAACAACACTCAAGAAGCTCGACACCATTCAGGATAAAGCAGCCCGCTTGATTGGCACTCCATCCACCACCTTCAACATTCACTCCCTCCACCACCGGCGCACTGTGGCTGCAGTGTGTACCATCTACAAGATGCACTGCAGCAACTCGCCAAAGCTCCTTCAACAGCACCTTCCAAACCCGCGACCTCTACCACTTAGAAGGACAAGGGCAGCAGACGCATGGGAACATCACCACCTACAAGTTCCACTCCAAGCCACACACCATCCTGACTTGGACCTGTATCGCCGTTCCTTCACTGTCACTGGGCCAAAATCCTGGAACTCCCTTCCTAACAACATTGTGGGTGTACCTGCACCATATGGACTGCAGCGGTTCAAGAAGGCGGCTCGCCACCATCTTCTCAAGGGCTATTAAGGATGGACACTAAATGCAGGCCTAGCCAGCGACGCCCACATCCCATCAATGAATATATATATATTTTTTTAAATGGCGGAGCAGGCTCGAGGGGCCGAATGACCTACTCCTGCTCCTATCTTCTATGTTTCTCATACGACAGTCCCGCCATCCCAGGAATCAGTCTGGTGAACCTTTGTTGCACTCCCTCTATGGCAAGTATATCCTTCCTTAGGTAAGGAGAGCAAAATTGTACACAGTACTCCAGGTGTGGTCTCACCTAAGCCCTATATAATTGGAGTAAGACTTCTTCACTCCTGTACTCAAATCCTCTTGTAATTCCCATTGACTTCAGTTTTACTGGGGCTCCTTGATGCCACACTCGGTCAAATGCTGCCTTGATGTCAAGGGCAGTCACTCTCACCTCACTTCAGATGTTTTCACTTGTGGGCGTGTCCAAAACTTGGAAGTGTAGTGAACAGTGAGGAGGATAGGGATAGACTTCAAGAGAACATAGACAGGTTGGTGAAATGGGCGAACACGTGGCAGATTAAATTTAATGCAGAAAAGTGTAAAGTGATACATTTTGGTAGGAAGAACGAGGAGAGGCAATAGAAACTAAAGGGTACAATTCTAAAGGGGGAGCAGGAACAGAGAGACATAGAAACATAGAAGATAGGAGCGGGAGTAGGCCATTCGGCCCCTCGAGCCTGCTCCGCCATTCAATGAGATCATGGCTGATCGTCCAAATTCAGTACCCTGTCCCTGCTTTCTCCCCATATCCCTTGATCCCTTTAGCCTTAAGAAATATATCTAACTCCTTCTTGAATATCTATATATATAAATCGGTCGATCTGTCTGTCTGTCCTCGGGTGTGCGCTTGTCCGGCTATGCGCTCGAAAGTTATAGAGCGTACCTACGCGTGCGTTACGTCGAAAGAAAGCTTACCTTTCCAAAATGGTCTTAAGCGTATTTACATTTCGGCCGGGCAAAAATCGCGCCCGCGGTATCCGAAAAACCTTCAACATTCCGCTCATTAGCATCTCATTATCCGCTCATTAACGACAGAGTGACCTCAAGGTCGACCAATCGTACACCGGGTTGCTGCCGCGTGCGGCCGGGCCCTCCTACGGTCGAGTGACGGGACGATTGACCAATCCTACGCTTTGGTCACCTGACGGTCGTGTGTGGGCGGGCCTTATCGTTCTGAACCGAGGTGAGTAGCCGCCATCTTGCTTCCATTCTTTTTCCTGCTTTCTGCGTCTTTCTTTTCAAATATACATTTCCAGCAAAATAAAATTGAATTTATTGAATTGTTTTAAAAAAAACTTCATTCATTTGTTAATATTTTCTGTAACCTGAAGATTCTTTTTCCTACCTTTCCCCGTTTTTGTTAGGCCTGAAAGCCTGGGTGTTTCTTGCCCAGCCAGGCCCGACCTAGGTAATTCTCCCACGGCTTCTGCTGAGCTCCTCACGCCCCCCCCGCCGCCGTGTCACGTTACCCGGGGCAACGGCGTCAGCCACGAGGGTCAGGGTGCGCGCGCAGCAGGAGCAGCTGAGACGCGGCGTCTCTCTCTGTTCCGCGCTCGGCTCGGGCGGTGGGGGGGGGGGGGGCTTTCGGGAGTGCGGATCTCGGCCGGGGCTTGGTGAGCGGGAAGGGTTACCCCGGCAACCGGGCCTGCCGGCCGTCTCGCACAGCCGCAATTGGCGGCCTTCAAGCCGGCTCGGCCGGGGGGGGCGGGGCTCGGAGAGCGGGGCTCTCGGGAGTGCGGAGCGGGGCGGGGTGGGGCTCGGAGAGCGGGGCTCTCGGGACTGCGTGGCGGGCGGGGCTCGGAGAGCGGGGCTCTCGGGAGTGGAGTGCGGGGCGGGGCGACGCGGCCGGTGCTCGGGAGGACGGGGGCTCGGAAGGGGGGGGGGGGAAGGGTTACCCCGGCAACCGGGCGTGGCCGTCTCTCAGCCTCAAGCCAGCTCACGCCTGTTCTCGGGGCTTGGCTCCATTTGCGGCCGCGGGCCACTCGCCCTCTCTCTCTCCTTCCCTCTGTCTCTCTCCCCCCCTCCTCTCCCCCCCTCCTCTCCCCTCCCCGCCCCCCCCCGCCCTCCTCCCCCCTCCTCCCCGCCGTCCCCTCCCCCCCTCCCCTCCCTCTCTTCCCCCCAGTCGCTCTCTCGCTTCCCCCCAGTCGCTCTCTCGCTTCCCCCCAGTCGCTCTCTCTCTTCCCCCCAGTCGCTCTCTCTCTTCCCCCCAGTCGCTCTCTCTCTTCCCCCCCAGTCGCTCTCTCTCTTCCCCCCCCAGTCGCTCTCTCTCTTCCCCCCAGTCGCGCTCTCTCTCTCTTCCAACAACAACATGCCCTCGAAAAAGCCTCGGCACCGCCGGGCACTCCAGCTAGTATTTAATGAATTGGCCTCTACTGCCTTCTGTGGTAGAGAATTCCACAGGTTCACCACTCTCTGGGTGAAGAAATTCCTCCTCATCTCTGTCCTAAATGGCTTACCCCTTATCTTTAGACTGTGACCCCTGGTTCTGGACTCCCCCGCCATCGGGAACATCCTTCCTGCATCTCATCTGTCTAGTCCTGTTAGAATTTTATAAGTTTCAATGAGATCCTCTCTCATTCTTCTAAACTCCAGCGAGTACAAGCCCAATCAACCCAATCTCTCCTCATACGTCATTCCTGCCATCCCAGGTATCAGCCTGGTGAATCTTCGCTGCACTCCCTCCATGGCAAGAACATCCTTCCTCAGATAAGGTGACCAAAACTGCACACAATACTCAAGGTGTGGTCTCACCAAGGCCCTGTACAACTGCAGCAAGACATCCTTGTTCCTGTACTCAAACCCTCTCGCTACAAAGGCCAACATACCATTTGCCTTCTTAACCGCCTGCTGCACCTGCATGCTTACCTTCAGCGACTGGTGCACAAGGACACCCAGGTCTCGTTGCACTTCCCCTTCTCCCAATCTAATGCCGTTCAGATAATAATCTGCCTTCCTGTTTTTGCCACCAAAGTGGATAACCTCGCATTTATCCACATTATACTGCATCTGCCATTCTTCTGCCCAATCACCCAACCTGTCCAAATCATACTGGAGTTTCTCGGCAAACTTGGAGATATTACATCTAGTTCCCTCATCTAGATAATTAATATATCTATATATAGCTGGGGTCCTGGGACCGATTCCTGCGGTACCCCACTCGTCACTGCCTGCCATTCGGAAAAAGACCCGTTTATTCCAACTCTTTGCTTCCTGTCTGCCAACCAGTTCTCTATCCAAGTCAGTACCTTGCCCCCAATCCCATGTGCCTTAACTTTACACGCTAATCTCTTATGCGGGACCTTATCAAAAGCCTTCTGAAAGTCCAAATACACCACATCCACTGGTTCTCCCTTATCTATTTTACCAGTTACATCCTCAAAAAATTCCAGTATATTAGTCAAGCACGATTTACCTTTTGTAAATCCATGTTGACTTTGTCCTATCCTGTCACTGTTTTCTAAGTGCTCTATTACATCTTTTATAATGGACTCTAGCATTTTCCCCACTACCGATGTCAGGCTTACCGGTCTGTAATTCCCTGTTTTCTCTCTACCACCTTTTTTGAATAGTGGGGTTACATTAGACCTGGGGATATGTGTGCACAAATTGTTGAAGGTGGCAAGGCAGGTTGAGAAAGCGGTTAAAAAAGCTTAAGGGATCCTGGGCTTCATAAATAAAGGCATAGGGTACAGGTTTGCCAATTGCTTATTTTAATTGAAGTTAATGGAAATTCTGATTTTATACATTACCTTTAATAGATCAGCTACCCAGATAGTCTAAACTTCAGCATATAGAAAGGGGAACGTTGATTAATTATAAGCTGGAAATCCAAGGTGGTTAGTTATCAGAACAGCTGAGCTCGGTACATATTACCATGTTAGCCACATATGCTTTTATAAATAGCATCGGGTATATACTTCCATTTAAATATTTAAAAAATACTGCTGAAAGCCCAACAGTTCCATCAGGAGTGAACTGACAGCATATTTTACAGACTGATCTTTCCAAGTGATGTTATTGGCCTGACAGCTCTGGCATGTTAGATGAAATAAAACTAGCTTTCAATGTACTTCTTACAAAGCGGTCAGTACAGAAAAATGTCAGGATTCAGATTTATAAAATATTTTAATATAGGACGCAAATCGTCATTTCTGCTGTTGACAACGGGTTGGCAATAGCAGTTCTAATAATTTGCCCAAACACTCTAACCCCAACTGCTAACTCCAACCAGAACCACAGATACCTGATAACCCCTAACCCTCACCACTCAGCCCCAATACCCTTAACCCCTAACTCTCAGCCCCAATACCCTTTACCCCTAACCCTCTGCCCCAATACCCTTAACCCCTAACCCTCAGCACTCAGCCCCAATACCCTTAACCCCTAACCCTCAGCCCCAGTACCCTTAACCCCTAACCCTTAGCACTCAGCCCCAATACCCTTAACCCCTAACCCTCAGCCCCTATACCCTTAACCCCTAACCCTTAGCACTCAGCCCCAATACCCTTAACCGTCAGCTCTCAGCCCCAATACCCTGAACCCCTAACCGTCAGCACTCAGCCCCAATACCCTTAACCCCTAACCCTCAGCCCCAATACCCTTAACCCTAACTCTCAGCCCCAATATCCTTAACCCCTAACCCTCAGCCCCAATACCCTTAACCCCTAACCCTCAGCACTCAGCCCTAATACCCTTAACCCTTAGCCCCAATACCCTTAACCCCTAACCCTCAGCCCCAATACCCTTAACCCCTAACCCTCAGCCCCAATACCCTTAACCCTCAGCCCCTATACCCTTAACCTCTAACCCTCAGCACTCAGCCCCAATACCCTTAACCCCTAACCCTCAGCCCCAATACCCTTAACCCTCAGCCCCAATACCCTTAACCCCTAACCCTCACCCCCAATACCCGAACCCCGTACAAAGCCCAAACCCTTAATCGCGCGTTGTCAATACTCACTCGGATAAAATGTGGTATTTTAAAACCGATATTAAAAACTAACTTCAAATGAGAAAAGACGTAACAGTTACTCGAATCCTATTTTTAAACCCTCAACGATTTTTAATTGATGAGAAAATAAGAATAACCCACTTACTTCACAGTTTTAAGAGTCTCTGCTTTTTACCCCCAAGTGCATGAAGCCGGAGGGGGGAGGGGCTGGGTTGGCTCAGCGCACGGTACTGTGGGAGTTGTCGTCCTGAAGCCGCGTGTTGCCTTTAAGTGAACGACGGTCTCGAGCAAAATAACTACAATCCCCCTCGACTATTGCGCGGTGTACCGCGTCCACGTTCAATGCATGTTTGGCTGTCTCTAGGCAACGGTATCGACCTGCGGCAAGCGCGGACATAGATCCGACAAGAGCGCAGATGGCGAATGGGGTTTATTTTTGTCCAATGTTAAACATTTATTAATTACATTATGATGTCTCGATTTGAAAAAAATAATTTCTAAAACAGACTATTTCTCTGCTGTTTTGTCACCTGATTGGTCGGAAGCGATGTCAATCATCGCAGAGAGGCGGGAGCTTTGCGAAGGAGGGCGGGGGCTGTCGAGCGGAATGGTCACCTGATTGGTCAGAAAGGATGTCAATCACCCAAGTCCGGCGCGTGCGCGCGCGAGGGAGAGAAGCGGGAGCTGGTGGTCGCGGGGGGGAGTGGGCGGGGCCGCCAAGCGGTTGTGTGCAGTTTGGTCAGCTGACTGATGGTAAGGGATGTCAATCAGCGAAGAGAAGGCGGGGAGCTTTGGTGAAGAAGGGGCGGGGGCTGCCAAGCGGCTTTGTCAGCTGATTGGTGAGAAGCGATGTCAGTCAGCGAAAAGAGGCGGGAGCTCTGGGGGCGCGCGTCATTTCCGGTGCTGGTGCCGCCAGTGGGCTGTGGGGCAGTGTGGGATGGTGTTGTCATGTCAGCCGGGAGCCGGCGGCGTTGATGTTTTTGGTGGCGGTGCCTCCGCTTCTTCTGAGGAGGCGGTGGCGGAAGAAGCGAGTAGAAGCGACTTTAATGTCAGTAGCGTGAGATAGCGCCTGCTAACCGTGAGGAGGGGAAAAGCGGCGTCCGGTCCGTTGACAGCGGGCCCCCGTGGAGCGCGAGCTCAGGACAGCGGCGGCGACTAGCAAACATGAACAGGTTCCGAAAGTGGCTGTACAAGCCCAAGGTGAGTGCAGAGCTCCGTGCTCCTTTGTTGCTGCTTAGCACACATATGCATGCACACACACACACACACACACACACGGGGACTGGAATGCACATGTGGACGGGTTAAAAGATTAATTGCACCGTGAACATTTTATATCTATCACTTATCAAGTGATCCTTTTTTTTAATTTAACAACTGAATCGACAACTGCAAGAAGCAAGTGTGCAAACAATAGGTAGGTTACCGTCCAGCCCCCCCCCCCCACAAAATAACTAATGCACCAGGGTCACTATGCATGCACGCACGGTGCATGTGTTTTATTGCTATTTATTATTAAGAGTGCGTGCTTCTAAATCCATTGGCGAAACTTACGACTCTCTTTCTTCCCCCCCCCCCCGGGTCTCTTCCCAATTTTGTTTTAAAGTATTGAGGATTTCCCCTCTTCCTCGCCCCCCCCCCCAGTATTGAATGAAGAGTGAGGTGTGATTTGTGTTTTTAATGCGAAGAAAGAAGCCCAGAACAACTCTCTTACTGCATCGTTAGGGTGAAAGTACGATTGCAGCTTTACTGCAACTTTAACAACAATCGGTTCAAATGTCGATTGCGTTTTACAACGAGATTAGCGGGGGAAACTATTCAGGTTAACTTCTGCAGTGCTTTCGGGTTGCATTGTATCGCTGTTTTTCCTTTACTGAAATCGCAAGTATCAGGCATATTGGTTCGGAAGTTTAGCGTTTACGGGTAGTCTGAGGTTTCCCAATTGTTAAAGTGTATGTATAAGTTTATAGTCAAATCGTGTGTCTTTTTATTTCGTTAAATGAATCGTGGACACTATTATATACAATTTTGTTAGCCACATGGGAAATAGATAATGACATCTTTTGGAGGTTTTGGATTCGTTATGGTTGTGATCCAAATTTCTGTTGGCACCTACTTCATTTATGAATGGCTGCATTATCTCATTACCATCCCACCTGTCTAGCTTTTTCAGTTCTGTCTGGAGATTTGGGTGGTAGAAGAGCACCTTAACAGTAAAGGGCAGGAAAATCTGCTCCTCAGGCGATATGATTGCAATTAATCCTTCGGTTGCAATATTTTAAAAAAAATCTGCGGTCTCCAAGGAAGAATGATACAGAAAATAAATGTTAATAAATGTATTAACTGCACTGAAATTGTAGAATCGTCAATGGCTTGGAAACCATTAATAAGCTAGTTTATTTGCTGGATTAGACTGCTTTGGTGGATTATATCAGCAGTGATATGTTTTACTTTTCTGTTATGCTTGCTGTGACGCACACCAGGTCTTTGTTCTGGTCAAGCCTCATTTGGTAGATGTGTGGGAATGTTCTTCTTAAAGCTGCACTGTTTATTTTCACAGTGATGATTTTGTCTCTACATTTTGACAAGTTAGTTTCAGCACTTCTTGAGGGTGCATCCTGTAGTGTAAAATTGACAACTTTGCCAAATTAATTCTTGCTTTAACAGTATTCCCAGAAATGTTAAATGTTTGCAGGTCAGCTTTTGTTCTCACCTGATATGATTATGGAAATTGATTGCCCAGTATATATTTTATTATCTCGTTATAATTTATTTTTAAACGTTTATTTTTTCGACTCCCCAAAATGGTTTAGCAAGATAAAGGCTAAATTCTGACGAACGGTCATCGACCTGAAACGTCAACTCTGTTTCTCTCGCCACAGATGCTGTCTGACCTCAGTATTTCCAGCATTTTCTGTTTTTATTTCAGATTTCCAGCATCAGTATTTTGCTTTTGTATAAGGGCTAAAATTGGTTGGATTTACAAGTATGAGATTATGGTATCTTCCCTATTGTGATCTCCAATTTTCTTGCATTGATTTATTTCCTTTACAGATAATAATGAAGTTAATCTGTCGTACTTTGCAGTACAAAATTTTAACAGTGACTTGTTTTTCAAGTGACAAAAACAATCTGTGTTCAGTTTCCTGTCGAGTAGCCTTGGTGTGGATGTTTTTACGTAATGGCATGTGCCGAATGAAATGTTGAATGAATTATGCAAATGCTGACGTGACATTTTAAACAGACGTGTGGAAGATTTATCTCTTCACATACATGTAATCTTAGCCTCAACAGGGAATCATTTACTTCTTGGCCAGCTATTATACAAATTTTGGTTGTTGCTCAATTTTAATAGTTTATTAATAAAGTAAAATGAATGAGCTAGTTTTTTGTACTTAAAGGTTGTATCAACATTCCCATTATTTACCGCTTTCCAACTAAAATGAGTTCAGTGAGTTCATGCACAGTGTAGGGTGGTATTTGTTTATACAGACCAGAAGGCTCTGTTACTTCTGGATTAATTGACTGCAGATGTGGCAGTGGGTAGCTTGTTAAAATTAGACTCTGCTGCATGGATTGAAGGGCAAGGGTTGCTGTTGCACTTGACATTTGTTGACTGCTGCAGGAAGTGGGAGGATGTGATCCAGCTTGGCTGTTGCCACTCTTTGATAGCTTGCGAATAGGTATTGTCCAGAGTCGCAAGTGATAAACCACCACTGTGGTGAATTACTGGAGGGCTGCGAAACTCGACCACTTCAGAAGATGAGAGGTAAAAAGGAACAAATTTGCATTTTTAGGGCGCCTTTATCACATCCTCAGGATGTCCTAAAGCATTTTGTAACCATGAATTACTTTTTGAAGTGCCGTCAGTGTTATGTTGGCAAATGCGGCAGCCAGTTTGTATGCACAAGGTTTCATAGAAGATTATACATGGCAAATGGAGGCCATTTGGTCCATCGTGCCTATCTTTGCAAGAGCTATCCAATTAGTCTCGCTGTTTTCCCGCAGCTCTGCAAGTTGTTCCATTTGAAGTATTTATCCAATTACCTTTTGAATGTTACTATTGAATCTGCTTCCACTATCCTTTCAAGCAGTGCAAACCAGATCATCATAACTTGGTGTAAATAAATTTCTCCTCATCTCCCCTCTGGTTCTTTTGCCAACAAAAACCCCAAACTAATTACCAGTTAATTTGTTTTTTTTAAGTGGTGGGTTGAGGTAGGACATTGACAATTGTCTCCTGTTTTTCAAATAATGCCATGAGAGCTTTTCCGTCCACTCGAGCAGTCAGCCAGGTTCTGGGTTTAAAGTCTCATCCAAAAGGCAGCACCTCCAATAATGCAACACACCCTCAGTTTCTTCTTGGGCAGTCCCTCGGAACCGAGGATGACTTGCTTCCACATTAAAAATGAGTTCTCGGGTGACGGATGAGTCCAATGCGGGACCTACAGTCTCTGTCACAGGTGGGGCAGACGGTGGTTGAAGGGGCAGGTGGGTGGAGTGCTTGGGTTCATGTGCTTGCGCTTGGCTTCCACTTGCTTCCGGCGAAGAGACTCGAGTTCGGCGCCTTCCCGGATGCTTCTCCTCCATTTTGTGCGGTCTTGGGCCAGGGATTCCCAGGTGTCGGTGGGGATGTTCAACGACAGAGGATGGGACAACCTTGGATCTGGACTGGAGGCGACGGAGGTTGAACAGTTTCCCGTTTGTTCTGTAAATTAGCTCCACTCCAGCGGGGAGCTTACTGAGGGTGAGATGGAGTATTGTCGCAAGGAAGATCGAGAAGAGCGTTGGTGCGATGACACAGCCTTGCTTGACCCTGGTACGTACATGAATTGGGCCTGTGGTGGAACCGTTGGTCAGGATCACGGCTTGCATGTCGTCGTGAAGCAGGCGGAGGATGGTGACAAACGTTTGCGGGTAGCCGAATTTGAGGAGGACACTTCATAATCCCTCGTGGTTGACAGTGTCCAAGGCCTTTGTGAGGTCAAAGAAGGCCATGTACAGCGGTGGCGCTGTTCCCTGCATTTCTCTTGTAATTGGCGCGCGGTGAAGATCATGTCCATTGTGCCCCTTAGTGGGCGGAATCCACATTGCGACTCTGGGAGGAGCTCTTCAGCCACTGGGAGAAGGTGATTGAGGAGGATTCTTGCGATGACTTTCCCTGTGGCAGACAGCAGGGAAACTCCTCTGTAATGCCCTCAGTACTGCACAAGTGTCAACTGGTGCTTAGTTTGGTAGTTGGGTTTGAATCTACAATCTTCTGACTCAGTTGAGAGTGTTGAGGAATAAGGAGTGAGAATATTTGAATCAACGATCTGACACCCCCTCCCCCACCCCTTCCCAAGTTGAACTAGCAACTTGCTTTTCATTGAGCTGCTTGGAGGTGCATGTAATGGACTGTGATAACAGCGTTTATTCCTTTCTGTGGACAAAGTCTGGCTTCTACTTGCTATCCTTTTTCTTCCCATTGCTCTCACTCCTAGATATCATGGTAGAGAGCCTTGAGAAGAGCGTGTACCTGGTTCTGTATACAGGTGTTAACCGTGGCTCAGCCAGTAATGCTCTCGCCTGAGTCAGAAGGTTGTGGGTTCAAGATTCACTCCAGAGACTTGAGCACATAATCCAGGCTGACACTTGCAGTACTGAGGGAGTGCTGCACAGTCAGAGGTGCAGTCTTGCAAATGAGACGTTAAACCGAGGCTCTGTCTGCACTCTCGGGTGGATGTCAAAGATTCCAAGACACACTTTGCAGAAGGGCAGGAGGATTTCCTGGGCAATATTTATCCCTCAAATAACATTACTAAAACAGGTTATTGCTGTTTGTGGGACCTTGCTGTGTGCCAATCGGCTTCTGTGTTTCCTATACTATATTTCAAAAACTACCTTTGGCTGTAAAGCACTTTGGAATGTCTTCAAGTCGAAAAAGTGCTATAAAATGCAAGTTCATTACTTCTTAACAGGGCTACTAATCCAGAGGCCTGGACTAATAATCCAGAAGATGTAAGTTCTAATCCCAGCTTGAGAATTTGAATTACGTTTAAATCTGAAATAAAAAGCTGGTATCCGTAAAAGTGGCCATCAAGTTGTTGGGTTGTTGTAAAAATCCCAACTGGTTCACTAATATTGTTTAGGAAAGGAAACCTGTCTTTACCTGGTCAGGCCTATATGTGACTCCAGTTCCACTTAAATATCTTGACTCTTAACTGTTCTCCGAAGTGGCCTAGCAAGCATTCCTAGTTGTGCAGGACAGCTAGGGATGGTAATTGCCAGCCTCGTCGCCAATGCCCACATCCCGAGAATAATATATATAATATATATATATTAAAAAAAAAACCTGTGTGGTGTGTCAGTACAACAAGTATATCATGATATTTTAATGCAAAATTTTGTAAAGGAAACAGAAAAAACATCAAAACAATGTTTAATAATCTGTATTGTGGAACTAATGATTACAACTGCAGATTAAATGTAAAAAGGATGTTTGAATGTTGAGTATTCTCTCAGGCTAACATTTATATACTTCAGTAATTTCATTTGGAACTGGTGTATCATTAAAAACTAGAGCATCACTGCTGCGGTTTGGTTTGTGAAGATACTTGCGCCTGTAGAAATGTGAAAGGGCTGTTATTTTCTAAACCAGAAAATGCTTTGCACAGAAATGTATTAATACTTTGCCACTGGGTAACAGATTTCTGGGGATTCTATAAGTGGCAGCCCTTTAAATTGCCGGTTGGTGCTTGAGGTTGTCCTGGGTTGCTGGTTGGGAGCAGTTTCAATGAGAGTTTAGAAGATTGAGAAGGGATCTCATCGAAACCTATAAAATTCTGTCAGGTCTGGACAGACTAGATGCAGGAAGGATGTTCCCGATGGCCGGGGAGTCCAGAACCAGGGGTCATAGTCTAAGGATAAGGGGTAAGTCATTTAGGACTGAAATGAGGAGGAATTTCTTCACCCAGAGAGTGGTGAACCTGTGGAATTCTCTGCCACAGAGGGTGGTGGAGGCCAATTCATTAAATATATTCAAGAAAGAGTTGGATATATTTCTTAAGGCTAAAGGGATCAAGGGATATGGGGAGAAAGCAGGGACAGGGTACTGAGTTTGGATGATCAGCCATGATCTCATTGAATGGCGGAGCAGGCTCGAAGGGCCGAATGGCCTACTCCTGCTCCTATTTTCTATGTTTCTATGATAGCTTTCAATGATAGCTCTCATTCATTGATGGCCATCACAGGAGTAGTCTGTCTGCTCCACAGTAAGAGCAGCACTCCATTAAGTGACTTATGCCTACAGTGTGTATCTATTGTAAGAGAAGTTACCAGAAATGGCAATGGTGATGAGGAGTTGGAGAGGTGGGATTGATTTTTGAATAGAAAGGATAGGCTTAATGGCTTCTTCCTGTTCCGAAAAATTCTTGAGCTTTTTTTCCTAGTTAGCTGGAACTGCTTCTGAATT
Source organism: Somniosus microcephalus (assembly GCF_052327205.1). Classification (NCBI taxonomy): domain Eukaryota; kingdom Metazoa; phylum Chordata; class Chondrichthyes; order Squaliformes; family Somniosidae; genus Somniosus; species Somniosus microcephalus. The sequence goes on along the minus strand of NC_140987.1, from coordinate 19,911,090 downwards.
TTAGTCAAACTTGTATTTCGGATGGACACTTGTAAGGATGTCAGAACAAGTGGCTTCTCATTCCTTTCCTTCCGAGTGTTAATTTATTTGATCTAGTTTCTGGATATTTCCCTTGGCAGTCATGCCAAATAGTCTGCTGCCATCGGGGGAGCTCATTAACTTTTCACCCTTTCTCTGTGGGAGGGCTGTGTCCTGGGGCATTGATTAAAGGTCTGCACTCGCTTGTGTTGCCAAATGGGATAAAATATCTGAACTGTTGCCATCTCCCCCATTTGTTATTTAGAGGTGAACAATGTATCATTTTCCCCCCTCAATTGTCCTTTTTCATTTGCATAATACATGAAAATATTTGAGACATTTTAAATGTTCATAACCTTTCTGTCACCAAAACTCCCTCAACTTTTACTCTATCCAGAATGCCACTCATCTGATGTAATATGCTATAACACCATTTTGGGTTGTTGAAAGAAACTACGATTCTGATCTAATGCGCTGCAGTGATACCATAATACAAGATCGAGGTCAGACAGTGAATGGAATGGCTCCTGACAAACCGCATCCAATAATGTAACTTTTGGAGACCCGGAGAATGAGGTTCTTTATAGACAGGAAATATGATGAATATAATTCTAGTGTTTTTGTTAGTTTTATACATCTTTATAAAGTTATATTGGTTGAAAACCTCTCTCGGGATCTGACTCTGCTTAATCATTCCAATCAGCTTCATTCAACGATACTCTTGTTTAATGAATCGTTATCTAGCTTGAGCAGCCTGTTAAGCCAGCATTCCATAATGACTTCGTACATCTGTCGCAACAACAGATTATTACCAGTTTGTAGAGAGTAAATCTGCTTTATGGTGCAGTGACCACTTATCTAATGGAATTGAAATCATAACACTTCAGTCCTTGCAGGTGGTTTTGCTTTTACAGTTGCCCGTTCAAAAAACCATAGTCTGGTTAAGTCACAAAGAAGTCTGTACATAAGACTTTGAATTGGAATTTTGTTGCACCATCACAGTCTACTTGGAGCAACTATTGTACTTTGCATTAACTTATGCTACAGCTTCTTGTACATATCCTGTACATTAAAATACCGCATTTAAATATGGAATCTAGTTGTCTATATCCATATTGCTGGTAAAAGATATTGTATAACCTATTGGCATTGAACACCCTATAAAAGCTGTGTGTGTTGGACTTGTGATTTTTTTCTTCAATTTGAATTAGAAGTACTAAAGTTAGTACTGGAAATGATGCCTGCAGCACGTGATGTGAAAGCGAATGCTGTGTAGAAATACTGTAGTGTTATACAGACTGGGATTTGGCATGATGACAACCCTGTATGAAACTGCTAATTGGTAATTGTGAATATGCAAATAAAATTTCGAGCTCAATTCCTGAAACCTGCATAGTTAATGAGGCTTACTGTAACCATCAGTATTCTGCTTCATGATGACATGCAAGCCATGATCCTGACCAACGGTTCCACCACAGACCCAATTCACGTACGAACCGGGGCCAAGCAAGGCTGTGTCATCACACCAACGCTCTTCTCGATCTTCCTTGCTGCAATTCTCCATCTCGCTCCCCACTGGAGTGGAGCTAATTTACAGAACAAACGGGAAACTGTTCAACTTCCGTCGCCTCCAGTCCAGATCCAAGGTCGTCCCATCCTCTGTCGTCGAATTACAGTATGCAGACGACGCTTGCGTCTGCGCTCACTCGGAGGCCGAACTCCAAACCATCGTAAACACCTTCGCCGAAGCATACGAGAGCATGGGCCTTACACTAAACATCCGTAAGACAAAGGTCCTTGTGGTAAACCACTGTTTGTATTCCACTGTGTACATGCCTGGACATGCCTCGGCTGACTCCTCCCACAAGTCCTTGTATAAAGGTGACTGCTCCCCAGCCCTTTGTATTTCTGGACCGGTCGACCACTCGAGGCAGACCTTCATTCTTTTGTTAATAAAAGCCTTTAGTTACTCTCTTAACTCTCAGTCTTTTATGAGTAATTGATAGCGCATCAGTCCTCGACTAACCTGCCCCCGCCACACAGTGCTGCCCCCCCCCCCCCCCCGATTACCAAAATCCACGACAAGGCCTTGGACAACGTGGACCACTTTGCATACCTCGGGAGCCTACTGTCAACAAGGGCAGACGTCGACGATGAAGTCCAACACCGCCTTCAGTGTACCAGTGCAGCCTTTGGTCGCTTGAAGAGTGTTTGAAGACCAGGACCTCAAGCCCGGCACTAAGCTCATGGTCGACAGGGCAGCAGTGATACCTGTCCTGCTGTACACCATGTACAGCAGGCATCTCAAAGCACTGGAGAGGTACCACCAACGCTGCCTCCGCAAGATCCTGCAAATCCATTGGCAGGATAGGCACACCAACGTCGGTGTTCTTGCTCAGGCCAACATCCCCAGCATTGAGCGTGGTCAGAGCTTCGATCAGCTCCGATGGACGGGTCACATTGTCCGCACGCCCGATTACGAGACTCCCAAAACAAGCGCTCTATTCGGAGCTCCAGCAGGGCAAGAGAGCCCCAGGTGGGCAGAGGAAACGCTTCAAGGACACCCTCGAAGCCTCCTTGAAAAAGTGCAACATCCCCACCGACACCTGGGAATCCCTGGCCCAAGACCGCACCAAGTGGAGGAGAAGCATCCGGGAAGGCACTGAACACCTCGAGTCTCTTCGCCGGGAGCAAGCGCAGGCAGCGCAAGGAGCGCACGTCAACCCAAGCACCCCCACCCACCCGCCCCTTCAACCACCATCTGCCCCACCTGTGACAGAAACTGTAGGTCCCGCATTGGACTTATCAATCACCTGCAAACTCATTTTTAATGTGGAAGCAAGTTATCCTCGGTTCCGAGGGACTGCCGAAGAAGAAGGTGGTGCTGGGCTGATCTCACTGGGCTCCACATATTTAGTGGCTTGAAATTTTGTAATAGGTTTGAGTGCACTATTGATGACTCTGCAAAACTGATTTTTGCCAGCCATAAAGAAGTGATAACTGTAATTTTATTGTTATTACAGTGAGCTAACGAGGCATTTTATGTGGAGTGGAAATTTGGAATAAGAAAAGGGTTTATAAAAACTTGGCAGTGCATATTGAACCCCAGAAATTCAGCAGTATGACAGATCCGAAACTCGGTCTGTGAAGGGCTGAGCACACGCTTGGATTCCACTGCTATATAGCACCATGGGTTTAATGAAAGTGTACTGGCTAGGACGATCAGCTTTAATTTTGTAATTTTAATTAAGCTTCTGGATTCACTTGTAATACTGTGGTGCATTACTGATTTGTCATTTATTTTCAGTGAAAACTGATCTACAATTAACACCTTTTTTTTTGGCCAGGGCATATTGTGAAGCTGCATCTACTGTGGTGCCAGCAAGTAAGACATTGGATAATGCTGTGCGATTAGAGAGTATCATTAGAGGGAGCAAGCTAACATTTTTTTGGTTTTTAATTTTCTTGCTAGTTTCTCCTGTTAAAGGCACAGACTGCTTGCTGAGATATGTTTCCCAGGGTATCTGTTGCCCTCTTGTTAGCTCACCTCAGTGATCATTTAATCACCTGCGAGTCTTTGTGATAAATGTCAGCAGGCTTCTTGACGAAGCCGATCCTGCCTTTTTGTCGGATGTCAGAAGTGCACACTCCCTGCATTGGTCGCTGGATAGCAATCGAGCGCAAATGCTGTTCAACTTTTCTGTACCTAATCTACAGGTTGAGGCCAATCGTAACCCCCATACTTCTGGTCTGGCAGTGATCAGTTAACTCGGCACAGATTGGGATCAAACTGTGGACCTTCCTTACCTACATAGCTCAGCAATTCAAGGGCTAAACACACTGAGCCTGCTTGAATTTTAATGCTACAGTGTTTAATGATTGGTTCCCATTAAAAAATCTGCAATGACCAGATTTCCTTTATTTTTTGCAAGAATAGATTATATGCAGTTGCACCTGCAGTAATACTCGCAAACGAGCAGTGAGTCATGTTTTTTTCATGAAAAGATACCACTGAACTACGCAAGTGACTACAAAATCATGGTTTGAATTGAGTGTTCACACTCGGCTTTTGAAGGATGGTGAAGAGGGAGGTGTTGATGTGTACAAATAAAGGCTGTCAACGCGTCGTAAATTATAGTATTGGTAGAATGCAAGAGCACTTGAATGATACTCGGAACTGTCCCATTTCAGACCAAAGTCACACTGTCGGGGCTGTTAAAGGATAGTGTATTCCACTGAATTACCCCCTGACACTAAATTTATAGTTTTCCAGCTGTGTCAACACCAGGGAAATGCTTGAAGTCACTTGTGATCGGCAAGAATGATGCAGATTGCATTAAAAAAATATATATAATTAAAAATTAATTATATGCCTTGGAAGTCTGTACGTAGGGATGTTGCATTTGTATACCAAAGTGAATTTAACTTGGCAGTATAGTTATTTGTACTTGCTCGTACTCAATGAGTCAGCTGTGTTGGAAGAATTTTAAAGTGGTACAGTCACAGCACTGTAGTCCCTCTTCCTGAATATGTAACCGGCCCTTTCACCTCACTGTTGATGTTCAAATTCTCTTAACCTTTTTAATTTTTCCAATGCCTTTGTCTATATAGTTTTCGTTCAATTCTCTCTCTCTCTCTCTCTCTCTCTCCGGGAGACTACAAAAAATAATTTTCAATTGGTAACAGTGGAGCATTTTCTTTTTAATCTTTTCAATGATCTCTGTTCTTGTGAAGGCGTGATTCTTTGCTGGGATACAATTCAAAAGGTGCCAGGCTCCCTCTGGTACTTTATCTGAGTGGGAATGAGTTGTATGTGAGCCTTGATGATGGGGCGTACCGGCAGGCTTTCAAGTCTGTGAAGAGTGTCACGGCTAATCTGGTCCTGCCGCCTACGTACTCATGCTTCTGGCAGGGGTTGCTGGATGCTGATTAGAAGCAAAATCCCTGGGTAACTTTCCGCTCTCGAATCCAGGGCTGCTGAGGACAATTGTAGCAATCCTACTGCCTCTATGGCAGAGATAAACGACCCAGCACAGACAGGTGATTGAACTTGGGATCTTGCTGGTCTGTGTGGGACAACATCTTACTGGATAAACTTTAAAACCATTGGGGATGCCTCTTCTGAATCCACTTGTCACATATTTACTTCTTGGTAATTCACACCATAGTCTTGCAACCATTTTGGTGAAAACAAATGCCACCAGATTTCCTTTCTCCAAGCTAATTTTTAACTTGCGTCCCCAGTATTAACCGTTGGCTACAGTGTTGATTTTTCCTGGATCATATTCTTACATGTCACCTTGATATCTCTTATTTGTCAAAGAAACAAACAGAACTTCCTTAATCTTTCCGTACAACTTAAAATACCTAATACCCTCTTGAGGGCAGAAATATATTCTTTCGATCTTTCAATAACCAGTATTGCATAGACTTCTTTAGAGGGAACTAATAGCACCTTGTGCAGCAACAATAAAACCTCGTTTGATTTGAATGATCCCTCCATTAATGCATTTCCATGTCTTATTTGGTAGTTTTTAATGTTGGAATTTATTATGGAAATTTTCTTATGATATGGAGACACAAAAGTATATTTATTTGTTCTTCACTCTTTCCAATGTCTAACTTTCAATTTTTCTTAAACTTTATCTTGTGATGGTTTTGCATGCTGGGCTGGACAGCTGAGCCCATGTGTCGAATTGTTTTAAGCTGCAGCACAGTTCGAGCAGTAAGGCGGAGAAAAGTTAGTACATCGACATCCCTCGTGGTTCCTACGGTTCTGTTCAGAACAGTAAAATAAATGTTAGCAGCAGGACAGGAGTAGATACTTAGCATGAACCTCTCCTTCGGTGACATGATGTTGCTCTCCAGTGATGACATGAATTAGAACAATGGGTAGAGGGCAGCACTTGTTATTCACAACGTCACTTGAAAGCTCTATACAGAAGACCTGTGCCGCCACTACCTCTTGCAGTTCAACACTGACTATAATTGAACAACCTTTGTAATGGGTATTCGATGATTTAGATGTAATTAATTTATTGGCTCAAAGCAAATGTTTTTCACAGTTATAAAGCCATGTTCATTTTGTATTAAATCTTCAGTGGAAAATGCAACTTTCTCTAGGGTTTAGTGGATAGACCTTTTTAAAAGGGAATGCTGGTATTTGCAAGTACTTGGATGAATACTGGCATTCTGTTTCAAAGCAATTGCATATGCTGAAACCCTTTTCTACCTTGAGTGCTAGTTACATTGCAGTTCACTCAAGGTGTAGCTGAGAGTAGTATCTGAAGAACAGCTGTGTCCAAATTATAGCCAATATCTGATGCACAGGTTTTGGAAATCTGGTGCACAATGCCCAGGCAACTTTGTTCTATTTGCCGTTGTATTTCTTACTTGCTAGTTTGTCCTATTTAAACTTTTTGGGCTTGGATATTTGGATAGGGATGTTTCTAGCGCTCTTGGCTCACTTGTAGATAAATCCTGAATCGGAACATGCGAGATGAATTTGTGTTTGGCGCTGGAGATATTTGCATGTTATGGGAACATTGTCATCAGCAAGACTTTAAGGTATGCACCAAAGAGGTGTGTGTGAGCGTCTAGATATGTGCAAAACTGCACTCGCCAGCAACAGCATTCTGGCTGAATATTTAATGTTAGAAAGCTGGCAAGAGTTTTTTTTAAAACTTGCCTTTGTATCTGCAGTTATACAGCACGTAGTTTGAGACCAATCAGTACGAGAGCACCTTGTGGAGGTGGTCATGTGCTGGAGATCTCTGTAGTCCTTCGTTTCTGGCCTCTTGCACATCTCCGATTTTAATCGCTCCACCTATGGCTGCTGTGCCTTCAGCTGCCTAGGCCCTAAGCTCTGCAATTCCCTCTTTAAACCTCTCCACCTTTAAGACACTCCTTAAAACCTACCTCACCAGTCATTGGTCATCTGTCCTAATATCTCCTTCAGTGGCTCAGTGTCAACATTTGTTTAATAAAGCTCCTGTAAAGTGCCTTGGGGTGTTTTACTGCATTAAAGGTGCTACATAAAATGCAAGTTGTTTTAATGTGATCTGATTTCAGAACCTCGCTATTGCTGTGATGGACAGCTGAAACTATTTCTCATCAAAGCAAAAATGATAGAATATTTTTTAGTCTATAAAGCAGGTCTGTTAAATTATAAAGCAGGTCTGTTAAAGCAGCCCAATCTATTGGGGAAATAAATTGTACTGCTGAACTCTAGTTGCATTTGAAAGAATAAATCTTGCTATTCATGGTTCTTTTATTTAAAAAAAAAAATCGAAACTCCTTTAAGGACCTGATGACTTTGCAGTAAGATTGACTTCTAAAATCTACTGCAGGTTGAGCAGAATAAGAAATCTGACCTGATTAATAAGAAGTAGATTGTATGAGTAAGACAAGTCATTCACTACTTCAGTTCCTGGCAGTCGAATCCAATAAACTATCTTAGCTTCCAGATACATTTGAAATCCGTCTCAAATGACTGGAGAAACATTTAATCCAAGAGGGAAATGGTTTTGGGGATAAAATTGCAATAGATTAGACAGTTCAAAACATGATGGGTAAAGACTCATGGCGTAGAACTCGAGCAAGCCCTATGCTTGAGTATTATCTACAAAATACAGGTCTTTCACTAAGTATTAAAAAATGAAATTATTTAAAAAAAAAAAAAAAAAAAAAAAAAAAAAAATATTTAAGCAAATGCAAGTTTGGAATTTTACTTCAGATTTAACTAACATTAGACCAAGGGGCCATGAGTTCAAAGTAGTGAATGACTTGAATATTTATTGACATCCCTGGCATCTTTTGGGTTGCCTAATCTATTGCAATTTCACCCCCAAGATAGTTAATCTGAAAGGGGTAACTTTTAGGATCGATGTCAGATTTGACTTGTGCCAAGAGCAATCGAGTTGTGAAATGGACTTCTGGGTATGACGGTGAAGGCAAGATCCCTGGAATCATTTCAGACATAGCTATGATGGGAGAGCTGTGGTTTATTTTTCGTGGATGAGCTTTGTCAAATGGCCTTCCACATCCATAAAGGCCTTTTTTTGTAAATTAAAATTCCAGATGGGGGCATTTGCCTTTGCATTGAAATGTGGCTTTTGTCACCTAGACTGGAATATTTACTAATGTTTCGGCCAAAAGCCAGAATCCCAAATAGTAACTTGTTTGAGGAGCATTGGTTGTCATTTAGGGCTCTGGTAAAGCATGCTGGTGGATCTTGCCAGACATTGTGCATCACACGTGTGTCCTTTTTTAAAAATGGGGGCATTTTAAGTACTTCAGACTTTCAAAAGCTTCATGTCACTGGTTATTATTAAAGCGATTTGAGTTGAGTCTCTTGATAATTATAACACATGCTTTCAGTCAATTAGCAGGAAGAAGTGATTTCGCAGAGCAAGGCTTCCCAAAAGGGCAAGTGTACAAGTTGACTTTGACATGGGGGGCAGTGCTACCTAGACAGTTGCTACATTTGCTTGTGGTTTGTGTGTTAAACTTAACCTGACATTTTATTTTAAAACAAGAAACACAATCATACTATGTAGGATGAATTTTCTGGAGCGAGGTATATCATCCCCAAACTAAAGCTCTAATTTGTGTTCGTTGGTGGCGGAAGAACTACCATGCACTGGCCCTGTAGTTTAGATGTTAAAATTCCCTGTCCTCGGGAATTCTTAAATTAATTGTTGGAACAATTGCAGATAGTAGCTCTGTCTCATTGCCTGCATACAGCAAGAATAGATTTAAAAGCTAATCAAATACAAAGCACGGCAGCATTCTTATTTGCTTAAACACTCCTAAAATGATTTTGATCAATGTATGAAATGTTGTGTAACTGCAGAGTTCTTTATCAACATTGACTTAAATACTTCAAATTACTCATGGACCGAGCTCTGAGCTGAACTATTATTGTGGCAAAAATATGTTTTTTGTTATCAAACACATTTCTTACAACAGAAATATATGTGTCTCTGTTTTAGGTGGTTACTATTGTGTTGTGCCACCAAGACCGGCGAAGTGCAGTAGTAATGGTGCACTACCACTAATGTCAATTGGATGCTGCGTCCATGAGACAGAATACTGATCTCAATGGAGCGCTTGTGGTGGATCACCAGACTTGCACCAGAATCTGAAGGGTCGTGTATTCTGCAACAAAAACTTGCATTTATATAGCGCCTTGAATGTAGAAAAATGTCCCATGGTACCGACTAAATGGTACACTGAGCCAAAAAGGGGAGATATTAGGAATGGGTGAGCGTAAGCTTGGTCAAAGATGTGGGTTTCAAGGAGTTTCTAAACGCAGGAGGGGCGGAGGAGTTTAGTTAAGTAAAGGCATAGATAGCTGCAAATCGAGTGGAGCTGAAGTGGGCTGCACAATAGGCTGGAAACTGAGGAAAAGTAAGTTTGGGGAAATTTAAAATTTCAGGTGTCGAGGGATTGGGAGCTAATTGTAACTCTTGCAAGCGCAGGGGTGATGGGAGAGCAAGACTCGGGTGTGGAATAGGATATGGGTATCGGAGTTTTGGCATGACCTGCAGTTTAGAGGCTGGAGGATGGGAGCCTGGCCAGCAGATCATTGACACAGTCAAGTCTGGAGCTGACACTGGCATGGGTGAGGGTTTTAGCAGCAGAAGAGCTGAGGATGGGGCGGAGGCACACGGATGGTACATAGGTGGTACTTGTGATGGAGAGGATATAGTGTTGAAGAATAAGATGCCGAGGTTGCAAACAATTGGGTTTAACAACAACAATTTGCATTTGTATTGTAATTTAAACATAGGAAAACATTGCAAGGTGCTTCACACGAGTGTAATCAGATAAAAATGAGCACCCAGCCACATTAGGAGATATTAGGACAGGTGACTAAAAGCTTGTTCCGAGTTGGGTTTTAAATAGGGTTCGAGTTGGGTTTTAAGTAGGGTCCGAGTTGGGTTTTAAGTAGGGTTTTAAAGGAGGAAAGAGAGAGAGAGCGGCTGAGGGCGTTCGGGAGGAAATTCCAGAGCTTCGGGCCGAGACAGCTTAAGGCACGGCCACCAAAAGTCAAGCTGGAACAGCAGTAGGCCATTTAGCGCTTTGAGCCTTTTTAAAATTCATTTATGGGATGTGGGCATTGTTGGCAAGGCCGGCATTTATTGCCAATCCCTAGTTGCCCTTGAGAAGGTGGTGGTGGTGAGCCATCTTCTTGAACCTCTGCAGTCCGTGTGGTGAAGGTACTCCCACAGTGCTGTTTGGTAGGGAGTTCCAGGATTTTGACCCACCGACGATGAAAGAATGCTATATATTTCCAAGTCAGGATGGTGTGTGACTTGGAGAGGAATTTGGAAGTGATGGTGTTCCCATGCGCCTGCTGCCCTTGTCTGTCTTGGTGGTAGAGGTGGCGGTTTAGAGAGGTGTTGTTGAAGTCTTGGTGAGTTGCTGCAGTGCTTCTTGTAGATTCACCATTGTTCCACCATTCAGTGAGATCATGGCTGATCTGTGACTTAACACTTTTTACCCACCTTTGCCCTATATCTCTTAGATTTTTGTTAACCAAAGGTATTATCAACGTCGGATTTAAAATTCACAATTGACCGAGTATCAACTGCTGTCTGCGGAAGAGAGTTCCAAACTTCTACCATGCTTTGTGTGTAGAAGTGTTTCCTAACTTCACTCCTGAAAGATCTGTCTCTAACTTTTAGGCTATGCCCCTAGTCCTAGGCTCTCCAACCAGCCAAAATAGTTTGTTTCTCTGCCCTATCAGTTCCCCTTACTACCTTGAAAACTTTGTTCCAATCAAATCAAAGGAGACTGCTGGACCTGACCAAAGGTAAGAAATTAGATGAGTTGCAGTAGGTTAGAGGATCACATGGATATGGAACAGAACGAAAAGAATGTCTGAATTTCAAGGATTTCAAGAATTTGTAGCAGAATGTTGTAAAGGAGTGATTTAACCTCGAGGCATTTTGTAATTTTTGTGACCTGTTAGATATCATGCACTAACAGGTGGAGCTGTAGTTGTTAATGCATAAAATTGTCACTTTTAAGTTTATTTTATGTTATGGAACAATGTGTCTAAAGTTGGTCCGTATTGGTCATAGAGTCAGCGACACTGCACTTGTTTCTGCATGTATCGTAACAGAACCCTTGAATACTCTGGTGGTGCAGCAAGTTAGTAATTGTTGTGGTCTCCTGTTAAATTGACAGGAAGAGGGGAGAGGGACCTTGAAATGGTTTGGTGCTACTGAGGTGTTTGAGTTCCAACTTGGTGTAAGTGCTGTAGATAACTACTGAAAAGAGAATTTGGCTTTTGAGGAGGGTTGGGAGATGACAGATGATCTAATGATGAACTGGGCATTGCTTATTAGGAATTGCTGGAATTTCATTGAATCATAGAGGTTTACGGCACAGAAGGAAGCCATTCGGCCCATCGTGTCTGTGCTGGCTGAGAAAGAGCTCGCCAGCCTCATCCCACTTTCTAGCTCTTGGTCTGTAGCCTTGTAGGTTATGACATATCGAAGTATTTTTTTTAATGTGATGAGGGTTTCTGCCTCTACCACCCTTTCAGGCAGAGTGTTCCAGACCCCCACCCCTCTGGGTGAAAAACATTCTCTTTTAACTCCACTCTAATCCTTCTGCCAATTAGTTTAAAACTATGCCCCCTGGTTATTGAAATCTCTCCTATCCACTCTCTAGGCCCTTTTATAATTTTATACACCTCAATTAAATCTCTCCTCTGTCAAAGAAAACAACCCCAGCCTATCCTTTACTGATAGCTAAAATTCTCCAGTCCTGTCAACATACCCATAAATCTCCTCTGAACCCTCTCTGGTGCAATCACATCTTTCCTGTAATGTGGCGACATGAGCTGTACGCAGTCCTCTAGCTGTGGCCGAATTAGTGCCCAACATAACCTCACTTCTCTTGTATTCTATGCCTCGGCTAATAAAGGAACCACCTTATCTACCTGTCCTGCCTTCAGGAATCTGTGGACATGCTCTCCAAGGTCCCTCTGTTCCTCTGCACTTCTCAGTGTCCTACCATTTAATGTGTATTCCCTTTCCTTGTTAGCCCTTCCCAAATGCATTACCTCACACTTCTCCGGATTGAATTCCATTTGCCACTTTTCTGCCCACCTGACCAGTCCATTGACATCTTCCTACAGCTTGATTCCTCACTATCAACCAGACGTCATTGCTTGCATCGGCTGGCACGATTCCTCTAACAAGTGCCTTCTACCAGTTTGTTATCCATTCCCAGGATTTACCCTAAATCCCCACAGCTTTGTATTTAAGTAATATCCTTGTGTGGAACTTTGTCAAAAGCCTTTTTTTGGAAGCTATCTAACTTGGGAGGTGGGGTGGGAGAAGAGGCTCAGGTGAATTATAGCACTTCTTATTGACCTGACACACATCAGCTGCCCACAGCACATTGGTGATGGAGCAAGGTTCAGCTAGTCACTGGTTGAGCAACTGGGTGGAGCAGAAGGTAGTATCTTAATGCATTGAGGTCGGGATTAGTTCCTTTACAGATATCAGTGATTGGCACCGAGGCAAAACTAGATGAGCTGTTTTGATCAGGGTGACTTACAAATTAGAAGAAACTGTCAAGTTTCTAATGTCGTTCCCTAATACAGTAGTGGGAAAATTTAAGGTCTAAAAATGTGTGGCTCGATGGGCCGAGATGGCCTCTATTTGCACTGTGGGGTTTCTGTGATTCTGTGATTCTGTGAATTAGCAATGAATATCCTCAGGAGTCTGCTGTTTTGGTCTACTTGCCCTTTTCGCTTCCCCTCAATGCTGAAACAAGTTCTAATTTCCCATGCAGAATGGGAATTAAACAACCTTGATGGACTGTTGTTGAGAAGCACTGCAGGCAAGCAAGATTGAATTGGTTTGGGTCATATTTGCTTGATACCAAAAATATCAAATGACTCAAGGACACTGCATGATGACATAGGGACATACTTTAATCATATCGCACTGCAACAACACTGCACATCTTGCTCTGAAGTAATTCTATGGAACAAGTGTAGTTTGCCCATAAACTTATTAAAATTCCAAATCACAATTTAATACATTCTGATGAACTATTGCGAGTTTAGTATCCTATCTTGCATATCAAGGAATTTCTTGCTATGTAAGCATTTCCCCCCTTTTTTAACCGTAGATTTGTACCTCTTCACTTACAATAGGCTAATGTAAAAATTAATCATTTTTTCTGAAACAGATCATTTAGTATGATACTATTTGAAACTATAAATGTGAGCAAAATGAACATATATGTTGCAGGAGTAGGTGACTAAAGAAAAAGATGCACGAGTCATATTGAATGAGTTATGCGGAAAGTAACTGATAATTACTTTTAAATAAATGTGTTATGTCTTGTTTCTGCCATAGTGCAGGGGGATAGTTCATGAAAGTGGAGATGAGGTCTTATTGATCTTATTGAATAGCGGAGTAAGCTCGATGGGCCAAAGGGCCGTTATGTTCTTATGTACCACATATTCAATAATTATAGTGATTTTATCTAGTAAGTGAGTAAACGCAATTGTTTCATTCTGTAGGGACTTGATACAGCAGGAGACTGTGCGCTTCATAAAATTACATAGAATCTGCAGCCATTTGGCCCAACTGGTCTTTGCCACTGTTGATATGCCACGCAAGTCTCTTCCCACTCTAATTACCTCTTCCAACCTCCCCCTGCCCCCCCCCCCCCCCCGTACCCCTCTTTTCTATTCTCCCTCATGTATGCATCAAGCCTCCCCTTTAATGTGTCAATGTTTTCTGCTTCAACCACTCCATGTGGCAACGAGTTCCACATTCTCACCGCTCTGTGTATATAAAAAAAAAAAAAAAGCACCTTGTAAATTCTGCATTTGACCTTACAGACGATCTTATATTTATGGCCACTTGTTCTGGACTCGCCCACAAATAGGAACAGTTTCTCCACATCCACACGATTGAATTCCTTCATAATTTTAAAGATCTCTATCAGGTCTCCTCTTGGTCTTTTCTAGAGAAAAGCGCCCAAGCCTGCTCAATCTTTCCTGATTGTTGTATTGTCTCAATTCTGCTAACATACTTGTAAATCTATGGTATAGAATTGTGGCTGCAACACACAGTGGGTGAAGTTAGCAACAAGGTTATCTGGCTGGTATGTGCACTCTAGAATGAAGGTGAATAGGCAAGGTTTTCATTTCGTCGTAAGTTACGATGGTCAATAATTTTTTTAAAGAAATTTTACTGCCAATTTTCTCCATTGTGAAGTATTGACTTGTGAGAGTATGGTTTCACAGGTGCTGGTTGCCTTCTGTATCCAAATGCTACTCTTCATGTGTGCTCATAGGCGATGAGTGTTGGCAGACAATTTCATTTGTGATCGCAGCTGAGCTCGATCCTGTTCTCAACTTGTCTCCGTGCACGTGTGGTTTCCAGAAAGTGTCAATGGCATTGGTAGGAACAGAAACACTTTAAAAACATTTTTTTATTTCCCCCCTTCCTAGCCCAGAACCGCTATCTCATCACACAATTGGGAATCATACCTGGAATGCCATGCAGAGTTTTTAAAAACATTTTTTGTTGAGGATTTTAAAGGAGGTGTGGGAAATGGTATGGTTAAGTGGTTTAGGTAGATAATTCCACAGGGCAGGGTCATAGTAACTGAAAGATCAGCTACTGATGGAAGAGCAGAGTGAGTGGGAACAAGCAGTGAAGAAGAATCACAGAAGCGCTGTGTGTGTACTGGCACATAAGATTAGAGGAGACCATTGCGGGGCAGACTGTGCGGTGATTTGAAACAAGGATAAGGATTTGGTTATTGAGATGCTGGGGAACTGGGAGCCATTAAAGCTTGATGAGGACAGGAGTACACCATCTGAAATGTGATGCAACTGCCAGAGGTTTAGATTCATTTGAAGTTAGTGAAGATGATGTATGAGAATAAGCCTTGACTTGACAAAGGTAAGATTGGGGTTTCATTGGTGGAGGGTGGAAAGGGGCAATGTTGCCATGGTGAAAGAATGAATTCTTGGCAACTGGTGTAAGTGTAGCGTTTGAAGCTCAGCTGTTGAAGAAACCAGATGCCAAGCTCTCCTGTGACCTGATTCAACATGAGTAGGTAGGAATGGGGGAAATGGATTCAGTGGCAAGGAAATGGAATTTATGGGATGAGGAGATGGGGGAAGAAATGATAGCTTTGGTTTTGCTGATATCCAGTTGGAGGAAATTTTGACTCTCTGTTTCTTGATGTTGCACAGGCAATCTGAAAGCAGAGGGGTGGTTGTGGGGTCAAGGGAAGTGATGGAAAGGCACAGCATACATAAAGAAGCTGATGATATATCTGCAGATGATGTCACTGAGGGGCAGCGTGTAGAGGTGGCTGAAAAACTGGGCAAGGATAGATCCCTGAGGAACTCCAGAAGTGGTTAGGGGTGGGGGAGATGTGGAAATAGGCAAGGGCAGTTCCATGGTGCTGGAAAACCATGGTGAGAACATGGTGAAGAATGACATTAACAACCAGATCTAATACTGTAGAGAGGTTGAGGAGGAGGAGGAGAAGAACATTAGAATATAAGAATTAGCAGGAGTAGGCCATTCGGCCCCTCAAGCCTGCTCTGCCATTCAATAAGATCATGGCTGAACTTCTGCATCAACTCCATCTTCCTGCCTGATCCCCATATCCCTTGATTCTGCGAGTCCAAAAATCTATCTATCTCAGCCTTCAATATACTCAACGACTCAGCTGTTTGGGGTAGAGAATTCCAAAGATTCACAACCCTCTGAGTGAAGAAATTCCTCCTTATCTCAGTCTTAAATGGCCGACCCCACATCCTGTGCCTATGGCCCCTAGTTCTAGACTCTCCAGCCAGAGGAAACAACCTCTCGGCATCTACCCTGTCAGTCCCCCTCAGAATCTTTTGTATTTCAATGAGATCACCTCTCATCCTTCTAAACTCCAGAGAGTATCGGCCCAATCTACTTAATCTCTCGGAGGGATAACATGGCGCAGTCACAGAGGATGTCTTCCCTGACTTTGGCCTCGGTGGTTTTATTGTTGCATCAGAGCAGAAAGCAGACTAAAGGAATTCGCAACAGGAGTTTTGAGAGATGTGCTTGGAGTTGGAGGCTAACAACACCTTTGAGGACTTTAGAGAGGGTAGAGCTGGAGCAGTATTGGCGAGGATGCATGAGTCAAGAGTGAGCTTTTAGGTACCTGAGCAAATGGTACCATTAACGAGCATTATGACCCTTGGACTGGAGGGAGTGAAAGTGGACATTGCACCAAGGGAGACCATGTGATTTGGTGGGAACAAGGGCAGTAAAGGGTGTTACTCGGTGCAGAATCTAAGGAAGAGGTGTCTGTGATGAAGTTGGCGTGAGGTTTTGGGTGGGCAGTGCACAGCAAGCATTTTAAGTATGAGACTGGAGAAGCAGAATAGTATGGTGCCAGATAAGTAGGGGAGAGGCAACAAGGATTGTGCCATGATAGTTTGGGTGAGACAAGTGATTAAATGTGCAGTAGGCAGAGAGGCTTCGGCAAGGGGAAAAGAATCACCGCCTGTGAACAAGGTTTCTGGCCTTGGCAGGATGTTAACAAATTGATCCATGATGAGATCCTCGTTGGTCTTGTTTTCGAGGGATTGAGCATTCTGGTGGGCATGCAGAGCAGGATGATGATTGATCCATTGGGGGAGTGGGGTGCAGTAGAGGAGGTGAAAAAGGTTAACTCCTCCTGCCAAACTTCCTCCAAGTAATGAGCTGGGCAAGGTGGTCGCAGTCGAGGGTGAGAGCAGCAAATTTACTGAAATGATACAATCATTTACTGTAAAATTGCAAATTGGAGAAGTAAGTTTTAACTGTAAAATTAAAATGCTAATTCTGCTTGCCCTGTCATGCTTTCCACTCTTACACTCTTCCTTTCTCTTTCTTCTATTCTTTGCTTTTTTGTAATCTAGCTCAAGGTATCTATAATAACTATTATCTAACTTTAAAAATGAAGCACAAATTATTTTATCTCGCTCCTTTCTTGGAGACACGCATGCTCCATTTTGGAAGTGGGAACAAGTTCCAAAGCTGAAACGCTTCGCTGTTTTTCTTTCTCTTTCTCCCCTACTCTCCCATGCTGAAGATGGTGGGTATATAGAACAGGCGCCCAGTAAAAGGCCAGTTAATGCTATGTTGGTTAACTCCCTTGGTGAAGACCTAAATAACTGCTTTGTAACAAGATTGAAGGTTATAAGGATAAATATAGGTCATCCTAAACTCTGAGCAACACACAGGCTCCTCAAGCTGCTAGGACCACTAAAACGGTATTGCAGAAAGCAAGTGGTCATTGTGGCATAGTGGTTAGCACTGTTGCCTCAGCGCCAGAGACCCGGGTTCGAATCTGGCCTCGGGTGACTGTCTGTGTGGAGTTTGCACATTCTCCCCGTGTTTGCGTGGGTTTTCTCCGGGTGCTCCGGTTTCCTCCCACAGTCCAAAGATGTGCGGGTTAGGTTGATTGGCTATGATAAATTGACCCTTAGTGTTAGGGGGATTAAATTCGTGGGGTTACAAGGATAGGGTGGGATATGTTCGGGAGCATTTAAACTAGTATGGCAGGGGGCTAGAAACCTATGTAGTGAAATAGAGGAAAGTGAAAGGCAGACAGAAATAAATGGTAAAAGGGTAAGGAACAAAAAACAAAGGGCCAAACTAATTCATAAAAAATGTGAGCATAAAAAAAGCCTGAGGGTTTTATACCTTAATGCGAGAAGCATCAGGAACAAGGTAGATGAATTAGCTGTGGAAATAGAGGTTAATAATTATGATCTAATTGGGATTACGGAAACATGGTTGCAGGGTGAGCAGGGCTGGGAGCTTAACATACAGGGGTATTCCGTATTTAGGAAGGATCGACAAAAAAGAAAGGGAGGAGGGGTAGCATTGCTAGTAAAAGAGGGGATAAATGCAATTGAAAAGAAGGATATTAACTCAGTTAATACAGAATCTATATGGGTGGAGCTAAGAAATAGCGAGGGGCGAAAAACATTAATAGGAGTGGTATATAGGCCTCCAAATAGTAAAATAGAGGTTAGGGAGGGCATCACGAGGGAAATTAGAGAAGCGTGCAATAAGAGCACAGCTGTCATCATAGGTGACTTTAACTTACATATAGATTGGACTAGCCTAATCAGTAAAAATAATGAGGAGGAGGAATTCCTTGAGTGTTTAAGGGATGGTTATCTGGATCAATATGTCGAGGAACCAACTCGGGAACAGGCTATATTGGACTGGGTACTGTGCAATGAGAAGGGACTAATCAGTAATCTTGTTGTACGGGGACCCTTGGGTCAGAGCGATCATAACATGATCGATTTCTCACTCGAAATGGAGAGCGAAGAAATTGACTCAGAGACTAAGGTCCTGAATTTAAACAAGGGGAATTATGATGCCATGAGACGGGAACTGAGTAGGTCTGATTGGACAACGTTCCTGGGAGGACTGGAGGTAGATAAACAATGGCAAACATTTAAAGATAGAATGACAAAATTGCAAAAATTGTTTATACCAATCTGGCATAAAAGGAAATCTAAAAAGGTGACTCAACCGTGGATAACGGGGGAAATTAGAGACAGCATAAAATCCAAAGATAGGGCGTATAAAATAGCCAAAAAAAGCGCCAGAGCGGAAGATTGGGAACAGTTTAAGATAGAGCAAAGGAGGGCAAAGGGCATGATCAAGAGGGGCAAAATAGCTTACGAAAACAAGCTGGCGGAAAATATAAAAACTAACTCCAAAAGCTTTTATAAATATATCAAAAGGAAAAGACTGGTGAAAACCAAAGTTGGTCCATTGCAGTCAGATACGGGGGAATATATAATGGGAAATAAGGAAATGGCAGATCAACTAAATGCATACTTTGGGTCAGTCTTTACGAAGGAAGACACAAAAAACCTCCCTGGGATATCGGGAAAAATAGGGACATTGGCAAAGGAGGAACTGACGCAAATCAATATCTCTAAGGATATGGTGTTAAGGAAGCTAAAGGGATTGAAGGTGGACAAATCCCCAGGGCCTGATAACATGCATCCTAGGGTACTGAAGGAGGTGGCCCTAGAGATAGCGGATGCACTAAGGATGATTTTTCAGAATTCATTAGACTCGGGAACAGTGCCGATGGATTGGAGGGTAGCTAACGTTACCCCACTATTCAAAAAGGGGGGTAGGGAAAAAGCAGGTAATTACAGACCTGTAAGCCTTACATCAGTTGTGGGCAAAATGCTGGAGTCCATCATTAAGGATGAAATAGCGGAGCACTTAGCAAATGGGGACAGGATAGGACAGAGTCAACATGGATTTACAAAGGGTAAATCGTGCTTGACTAATCTATTGGAATTTTTTGAGGGAGTAACTGGTAGAATAGATGGGGGAGAGCCAGTAGATGTGGTGTACCTGGACTTCCAAAAGGCCTTCGATAAGGTCCCACATAAAAGATTAGCATGGAAAATTGAGGCTCATGGGATAAAGGGGAAAGTTTTGGCGTGGATAGGGAACTGGCTGTCAGATAGAAAACAGAGAGTTGGAATAAACGGCTCATTTTCTGAATGGCAGGCAGTAACAAGTGGGGTACCACAGGGATCTGTCCTGGGCCCCCAGCTGTTCACAATTTACATTAATGACCTGGATCAGGGAGTCGGATGCAGCATTTCCAAATTTGCAGACGACACTAAACTAGGAGGGGGGGTGGGCTCAGAGGAAGAGACCAGGAAGCTCCAGAGCGATTTGGACAGACTGGGCGATTGGGCGGATAAATGGCAGATGCACTATAATGTGGACAAGTGCGAAGTTATCCACCTTGGGTGCAGGAACGGGAGGGCAAATTATTATTTAAATGGCAATAGATTGGGAGAGGGGGAAGTACAGAGAGACCTGGGTGTTCTTGTACACCAGTCACTGAAGGCGAGCATGCAGGTGCAACAGGCGGTCAAGAAGGCAAACGGTATGCTGGCCTTCATAGCAAAAGGGTTAGAATACAGGAACAGGGATACCTTGCTGCAGCTGTACAGGGTACTGGTGAGACCACACCTCGAGTACTGTGTACAGTTTTGGTCGCCTCATCTGAGGAAGGATGTTCTTGCCATGGAGGGGGTGCAGCGGCGATTCACCAGGCTGATACCAGGAATGGCGGGAATGACCTATGAGGAGAGACTATGTAGTTTAGGGATGTACACACTGGAGTTTAGAAGATTGAGAGGGGACCTCATAGAAGTGTATAAAATTCTGACAGGTCTAGACAGACTGGATGCAGAAGGAATGTTTCCCTTGGCGGGTGAGAACAGAACTAGAGGACATAATTTAAGGATAAGGGCTAAACCATTTAGGACAGAGATGAGGGGGAATTTCTTCACTCAGAGAGTGGTGAACCTGTGGAACTCATTGCCACAGAGGGCAGTGTACGCCAGCTCATTAAATATATTTAAGAGGGAATTAGATATATTTCTACGGGCAAAAGGGGTTAAGGGTTACGGAGAGAAGGCGGGGACGGGATACTGAATTAAAGGATCAGCCATGATCTCATCGAATGGCGGAGCAGGCACGAAGGGCCGAATGGCCTACTCCTGCTCCTATCTTCTATGTATCTATGTATGTGTTGGTGTAGGGGTTACGGGGATCGGGTGGGATATGTGTCGGTGCAGGCTCGATGGGCCGAAATGGCCTCTATCTGCACTCTGGGGTTTCTGTGATAGTTGTATAATGCAGTCGGTGAGGTTAGATCAGGCCCTCTATCTGGGAAATTTCTCCGCTATGGAATTTTGTACCGACTGAATTCTTTTCTGTTGAGTTACTTGCTGCTGTCGGCTGGAAAACCAGCTTTGAGCAATTCTAATGTTTGTTTCGTGTATCTGTAACTGGCTATTGTGATGTGGAAGGAATGCGTACAATGACATCACCTGGGTGGAGTGACTTCCGTGAAATAATGAGGTTCCCCGCTCCCATATGCGGTAACAGTTTACAACAACAATGTGCATTTATAGATCACCTTTCACAGAGAGGAAAAAGTGCCACGGTGCTTCAGAGGTGTAAGGAAAAACTATTAGGAGGGGTCACCAAAAGCTTGGTTGATGAGGTGGGTTTGAAGGAGGAGGAGGCGGCGGAGGGGTTTAGGGAGGGCTATCCAAAATGTGAGGCTGAAGACATGGCTGCCAATGGTGGGGTAAAGCAAGGTGCGATGCACAAACGGCCAGAATCAGAGGAACAGAGGTGGGATTGTAGGGCTGGAGGAGGTTACAGAGGTAGTGAGGATGGGGCTATGAAGGAATTTGAACACTTGGATGAGAATTTTATATTTGAGTTGGGAGACCAGGATCCAATTTCGGGGTGATGAGCGAGCAGGACTTTTGGATGAGCTAAAATTTATGCCAGGTGAAGGGTTTAAGGATTTAAGCGTTTACCCATTTTTTTTATACTGTGGCACAGTAAAAATAGAGTTTGAGGTATATTTTTATAAAAGGACCTGTCTAAGTTTAAGAAATCATCACTTACATTCACATTATGGAGAATGCCTTGGTTTATATAATTTGCTTCCAAGGTTTAGCAGGATTGTTTGGAGGGCCAGATAGAGGTAATGCTGGTAAGAAGAAGACAGCGGGTGATGTCAAGTTATTTAGCCAGCTCTATTTGGTTTAAACGTGCCCATTTTATTTCAAAATTTCAAGCTTGTAAAATGTATGCAAAAAAAATCCTCAAGGTCTGAAAAAGTGGTGATCCTGTATTAGAAACAAATATAATTTTTTTTATATGCTTGCAGGATGATATAAACCTGCAAACTAAATGATTTGGTAACTATTCTGAGTGTTAACCTTGTATTAAATTGCTTGAAAAATGAAAGTACCCTGTTGCTTTTGACAATTTATGTCCCCAAACTTGTTTTGTCTAATCTTGACACTAATAATTTGGGTCGTACACCATAAATACGATCAAGTAGCTTGGCAGCTGGCATGAAGGAATTCCTCCTTTTCTGGGGCGTAGTTTAGATGACACATTCTGCAATCTGTTGTCAAAGTTCATGTGTTTCTGTGATACGTCTGAAGTCCTGCACAAAAGATCCCACTAACACGAGTGAGATGCATGGCTCGATAGTCTACCTTGGGTGCAGTTGGATGAGGGAGGAATGTTGGTCAGAAGAACTCCGTGATTGACCCTCTTCAGATAGTTTCATGGCATCTTTTCTGTCCACGTGTATCACCAGAACAGGCAGGCTGGGTTTAATGTCTTATTGAAAGGGTAACGCCTCCAACATTGCAACACTAGTACATTGGCTTAGATTATATGCTCCATTATTATTCGAGTGCGGCTTGAACCCACTGCATGAGTACTGCCTAGTGATCCAAGCTGACACAAATGGATTGAATCCAACACAAAACCTTGGTTTTCTGCATACTTCGCTTTAGCTTTTCCATGCAGAAAGTTTCCCTGGTTATCTGTGGCTTTATTTGGGTAGACCACTGGCAACCTGAATTATATTTTCTTGGAAGTATCAAATGATAACAAAGGTGCCACAATTCCAACAAAAAAAAAGTTCTTGGGCTGTGGGCAAAACTGGCAAGGCAACATTTACTGTCCATTTCTAGTTGCCCTGAGAAGGTGACAGTAGGCCTGTTTGAGTTGCCTCAGTCCTTGTGGTGATGGTGCTCCCACAATGGTGTTAGGTTGGCAATTCCAGGATACTGACCCAGTGACCATGAAGGAATGGTGACTATATCCAAGTCAGGATGGTAAATGATATGAAGAGGAACTTGGAGATGATCCCATATCATTTCTACTCTTGTCCTTCGTGGTGGCAGAGGGCGCAGAGAAGAGATGTGCTCTCAAAGTAACCTTGGTGAGTTGCTGCATTGCAGTCAATGCATCATAGTACACACTGCAGCCGCAGCATTCTGGTGATTGAAAGGGTGGATATTGAGTCCAGTGACGAAGGCACTGATCAAGCAAACTGTTCTGTCCTTGATGATGTCGAGCTTCTTGTGTTGTTATGGGTACACCCATCCAGGCGAGGGATGAATATTCCATCACATTTATAATTTACCCTTAGAGATGATGGAGAGGGTTGAGGGGTTAGGTGAGCCATTCTTTGCAAAGCTCTTTGTCTCTGCCCTGCTGTTGTCGCCAAGGTGTTAATATGGCTAGTCCAATTCAGCTTCTGCTCAATGTTGGTCAGAAGAACTCCGTGATTGACCCCCAAGAAGTTGATGGTCGGGGGGTGCTCATCAGTGGTCAGAGAAGGTGGCTGGGCTTTCTCGTGTTGAAGATTGTCATTACTTGGCACTTAACATAAGAAATAGGAGCAGGAGTAGGCCATATTGCTTCTTGCGCCAGCTCCGCCATTCAATAAGATCATGGCTAATCTTCTACATCAACTCCACTTTCCTGCCCTATCCCCGTATCCCTTGATTCCCTTTGTGCCCAAGAATTTATTGATCTCTTGTATTGCATATACTCAACGACTGAGCATCCACAGTCCTCGGGTAGAGAATTCCAAAGATTGATAACCCTTTGAGTGAAGACATTTCTCCTCCTCTCGGTTGTAAATGGCCAATCCCTTATCCTGAGACTATGACCCCACTTGTGCTACATATGTTACCTGACACTTGTCTGACCAAGCCTGAGCATGGTCCAGGCAATGATGTGGGCTGAACAATGGAATCATCAATCAATAACTCTGTACCTCCATTATAGGTCAGGGATAGTCTTTGATGCTGGTGGTGGGGCTGATACTGCCCTGATGCTCTCCTGCAGTGATGTCTTGAACATAGGAACAGGAGGAGGCCATTTAGCCCTTCGAGCCTGTTCTGCCATTCAGTGAGATCATGGCTGATCTGCGACCTAACTCCATATACCCGCCTTTGCCCCATATCCCTTAATACCTTAGGTTAACAAAAAGCTATCAATCTCTGATTTAAAATTAACAACTGATCTAGCATCGATTGCTGTTTGCAGAAGAGAGTTCCAAACTTCTACCACCCGTTGTGTGTAGAAGTGTTTCCTAATTTAACTCCTGAAATGTCTGGCTCTAATTTTTAGACTATGTCCCCAACCAGCGGAAATAGTTTCTCTCTGTCTACCCTATCTGTTCCCCTTAATATCTTGAAAACTTCGATCAGATCACTCCCTATCCTTCTAAATTCCAGGGAATACAACCCTAGTTTGTTTAATCTCTCCTTGTAATTTAACCCCTGGAGCCCAGGTATCATTCTGGTAAACCTGCGCTGCACTCCCTCCCAGGCCACTGTATCCTTCCCAAGGTGTGATTCCCGGAACTGTTCTCAGTACTCCAGGTGTGGTCTGACCAGGGCTGCAGCAGAACTTCTACCCCCTTGTATTCTAGTCCTCCAGATATAAAGGCCAGCATTCTATTTGCCTTTTTGATGATTTTCTGTACCTGTTCATGACATTTTAATGATCTATGTACCTGGACCCCAAGTCTCTTTGGACCTCCACTGTTTATAGCACTATTTAGAAAGTACCCTGTTCTATCCTTTTTAGGTCCAAAGTGGATGACCTTACATTTGCCTACATTGAAATCCATTTGCCACAGTTTTGCCCATTCACTTAATCTGTCAATATCTTTGTTGTAATATGCTTTCATCTACACTGCCTACAATGCCGCCTGTCTGCATCATCGCAAATTTGGATATGTGACTTATTATCCCATGATCTAAGCCGTTAATAAATACGGTGAATAGTTGAGGCCCCAACACAGATCCCTGCAGGACACCACTAATCAATTAGAGTACCTACCCATTATTCCTACTCTGTCTCCTGCCGCTCATCCAATTTCATAGAAACATAGAAGATAGGAGTAGGCCATTCAGCCCCTCGAGCCTGCTCCGCCATTTAATAAGATCATGGCTGATCTGTGACCAAACTCCATTTATTTAATGAATTGGCCTCAACTGCCTTCTGTGGTAGAGAATCCCACAGGTTCACCACTCTCTGGGTGAAGAAATTCCTCCTCATCTCAGTCCTAAATGGCTTACCCCTTATCCTTGGCCTGTCACCCCTGGTTCTGGAGTCTCCCGCCATCGGGAACATCCTTCCTGCACCTAGTCTGTCTAGTCCTGTTAGAATTTTATAAGTTTCAATGAAATCCCCTCTCATTCTTCTAAACTCGAGCGAATATAAGCCTAATTGACCCAATCTCTCTTCATACGTCACTCCTGCCATCCCAGGTATCAGTCTGGTGAATCTTCGCTGCACTCCCTCCATGGCAAGAACATCCTTCCTCAGATAAGGTGAGCAAAACTGCACACAATACTCAAGGTGTGGTCTCACCAAGGCCCTGTACAACTGCAGCAAGACATCCTTGCTCCTGTACTCGAATCCTCTCGCTATGAAGGCCAACATACCATTTGCCTTCTTAACCGCCTGCTGCACCTGCATGCTTACCTTCAGCGACTGGTGCAGAAGGACACCCAGGTCTTGTTGCACTTCCCCTTTTCCCAATCTATTGCCGTTCAGATAATAATCTGCCTTCCTGTTTTTACCACCAAAGTGGATAACCTCACATTTATCCACATTGGGCAGATGCATGGCAGATGCAGTATAATCACCCAACCTGTCCAAATCATACTGCAGTTTCTCTGCACCCTCCTCACAGCCCACACGCCCACCCAACTTTGTCTCATCTGCAAACTTGGAGATATTACATCTAGTTCCCTTGTCCAGATCATTAATATATATATATTGTGAATAGCTGGGGTCCAAGCACCGATCCCTGCGGTACCCCACTAGTCACTGCCTGCCACTCTTTGCTTCCTGTCTGCCAACCAGTTCTCTATCCAAGTCAGTACCTTGCCCCCAATCCCATGTGCTTTAACTTTGCACGCTAATCTCTTACACGGGATATTATCGAAAGCCTTCTGAAAGTCCAAATACACTGCATCCACTGGTTCTCCCTCATCTATTCTACCAGTCAGATCCTCAAAAAATTCCAGCAGATTAGTCAAGCACGATTTACCTTTTGTAAATCCATATTGACTTTGTCCGATCCTGTCGCTGTTTTCCAAGTGCTCTACTATTACATCTTTTATGTCCAAAGATGTGCGGGTTAGGTTGATTGGCTACGATAAATTGACCCTTAGCGTTAGGGGGATTAAATACGTGGGGTTACAGGGATAGGGTGGGATATGTGTTGGTGCAGGGGTTACGGGGATCGGGTGGGATATGTGTCGGTGCAGGCTCGATGGGCCGAAATGGCCTCTATCTGCACTGTGGGGTTTCTGTGATTCTGTGATAATGGACTCTAGCATTTTCCCCACTACCGATGTCAGGCTTACCGGTCGGTCTATAATTCCCCGTTTTCTCTCGACCACCTTTTTTAAATAGTGGGGTTACATTAGCTACTCTCCAATCCATGGGAACTGTTCCAAAATTTTATAGACTCTGGAAGATGACCAGCAATGCATCTACTATTTCTAGGGCCACTTCCTTAAGTACCCTAGGATGTAGATTATCAGGGCCTGGGGATTTATCGGCCTTCAATCCCAGCAATTTCCCTAACACCATTTCCCTACAAATACTGATTTCATTGAGTTCCTCCCTCTCATTAGACCCTATGTTCCCTGACATCTCTGGGAGGTTATTTGTGTCCTCCTTTGTGAAGACAGAACCCCCCCATTGACTTCAGTTTCGCTCAGGTTCCTTGATGCTATATTTCCTAACCAGGTCAGCAATTTGCCTTCAATTCTATGGGCTTCAACCTTTGTTAAGTGTCTTATGAGGGACTTTATCAAATGCCTTCTGGAAATCCATATAATTAACATCCATAGACATTTGCATGTTCACTACTTAAGTCACCTTCAAAAAATTCAATCAGGTTCATCACTCATGACCTACCCTTTACAAATCCATGCTGGTTCTCTCTGATCAGCCGAAGGTGTTCAGTTACTCTCTCGTTAATTATAGACTCTAGTAATTGCCCGACAACAGATGTTAGGCTAACTGGTCTATAATTACCTGGTTTCCCCTTCACCATTCTGAAATAGCAGACTGAGGCTGTGACATCACCACGAGAGTTCCTCCGGTGACTGGCATCAGTTTTGACTGGATGGTTTTCTTCGACACCCACCCGCCCCCCCCCCAATTGACTTCAGTTTTGCTCCGGTTCCTTGATGCTATATAGTCAACTGCTTTGATGTCGAGAGCAGCTACTCTTGCCACTTCTGGCATTTTAGCTCTTAAATCCATGTCTGGATCAAGCTGTGATGAGGTCTGGAGCTGAGTGGTTCTGCCGAAATTCAAACTGGTGAGTAGGTTATTGGTGAGTAGGTGTTGCTTGATGGCATAAGAACTTAAGAAGTCGGAGCAGGAGTACGCCATACGGCCCCTCGGGCCTGCTCCGCCACTCAATAGGATCATGGCTGATCCGAACCTAGACTCGCGTCCACTTCCCTGCCCACTCCCCGTAACCCCTAATTACCTTATCTGCTAAGAAACTGTCTATCTCCGTTTTAAATTTATTTAATGTTGCAGCTTCCGCAGCTCTCTGGGGTAGCAAATTCCATAGATTTACTACCCTCTGAGTGAAGAAGTTTCTCCTCATCTCAGTTTTGAAAGGGCAGCCCCTTATTCTAAGATTATGCCCCCTAGTTCTGGTCTTACCCATCAGTGGAAACATCCTCACCGAATCCACCCGATCAAGCCCCCTCACAATCTTATATGTTTCGATAAGATCGCCTCTCATTCTTCTGAACTCCAATGAGTAGAGTCCCAACCTACTTAACCTTTCCTCATACGTCAACCCACTCATCTCCAGAATCAACCGAGTGAGCCTTCTCTGAACCGCCTCGAGAGCAAGTATATCTTTTCTTCAATATGGAAACCAAAACTGCACGCAATATTCCAGGTGTGGCCTCACCAATACCTTGTATAACTGCAGCAAGACTTCCCTGTTTTTATACTTCATCCCCCTTGCAATAAAAGCCAAGATTCCATTGGCCTTCCTGATCACCGACTGCACCTGCATACTAACTTTTTGTGTTTCATGCACCAGGACCCCCAGATCCCTTTGTACTGTAGCACTTTTTCTCCATTTAGATAATAACTTGCCCTTTGATTTTTTCTGCCAAAGTGCATAACCTCACACTTTCCAGTATTATATTGCATCTGCCAAATCTCTGCCCACTCACTTAGCCTGTCTATGTCCTTTTGCAGGTTTTTTATGTCCTCCTCACTCACTGCTTTCCCCCCCATCTTTGTATCGTCGGCAAACTTGGATATGTTGCACTCGGTCCCTTCCTCCAAATCGTTAATATAGATTGTAAAGAGTTGGGGTCCCAGCACTGACCCCTGCGGAACACCACTAGTTACTGATTGCCAGCCCGAGAATGAACCATTTATCCCAACTCTTTGTTTTCTGTTAGATAGCCAATCTTCCACCCATGCCAGGATATTACCCCCAATCCTGTGATTTTTTATCTTGATCAGTAATCTTTTGTGTGGCACCTTGTCAAATGCCTTTTGGAAGTCCAAATACACCACATCCACTGGCTCCCCCTTATCCACCCTGTATGTTACGTCCTCAAAAATTGTGGCTCCTTCCAACATGTTACTGATGAATAGGAGGAGACTGATAGGGTGGTAATTGGATAAATTAGTTCCAACATGTTTTGTGAATTTAGCTGGGCAATCTCCCAGATTGACTGCTAGATAAATGTGACCCTCTAAATAAAGGAAAGTCAATTTTGGGAGCGTTGGTGGGGAGAAGAAAGTTTTGCTTTCCATGAGCTCCCACATACCACAGTCCTAACACACAGCCTGCCCTGCCATCTAAGAACACAAGAAATAGGAGCAGGAGGAGGCCATTTGGCCCTTTGAGCCTTCTCCACCATTCAATAAGATCATGACTGATCTACCTCATCGCAACTTTCCTGCACTCCCCATATCCCTTGATTCCATTAATCTTCAAAAATCGATCGATCTCTGTCTTGAATATACTCAACGACTGAGCCTTCACAGTCCTCTAGGGTAGAGAATTCCGAAGATTCACCACCCTCTGAGTGAAGAAATTTCTCCTCATGTCAGTCCTAAATGGTCGACCCCTGGTTCTAGACTCTCCAGCCAGGGGAAACATCCTCCCTGCATTTACTCTGTCAAGCCCTGTAAGAATTTTGTATGTTTCAATGAGATCACGTCTCATCTGAAAGAGAATATCGGCCTAGCCTACTGAATCTCTCCTCAAAGGACAATCTCCCCATCCCAGGAACCAGTCATGTGAACCTTTGTTGCACTCCCTCTATGGCAAGTGTATCCTTCCTTTGGTAAGGAGACCAAAACTGTACAGAGTACTCCAGGTGTGGTCTCACCAGGGCCTTAGAAAATAGTAATAGACGTTTTACTGCAATTATATAAGTGCCCTGTTACCACGTCCTTAATAATAGATTCTAGCATTTTCTTTACTAATGTCAGGCTAACTGGTCTGCAGTTCCCTGTTTTCTCTCTCCCTCCTTTCTCAAATAGTGAGGTTACATTTGCTCCCTTCCAATCCGTCAGAACCGTTCTAGAATCTATGGAATTTTGGAAAATGACACCCAATGCGTCCACTATCTCTACAGCCACCTCTTTCAGAACGCTAGGATGTAGGCCATCCGGTTCAGGGGATTTATCAGCTTTCAGTCCCATTAATTTCTCCAGTACTTTTTTAAAATAATTTCTTTCAGTTCCTCATTCTCGCTAGACTCTTGGCTCTCCACTATTTCTGCAAAGTGTTTTGCGTCTTCCGTGAAGACGGACACAAAGTATTTGTTTAATTTCTTTGCTATTTCCTTATTCCCGATTATAACTTCTCCTGTCTCAGCCTGTAAGGAACCCAGATTTACTTTCGCTAATCTTTTCCTTTTTAAATAGCTATAGAAGCTTTTAAAGTCTGTTTTTATGTCTCTCGCTAGTTTACTCTCATTCTATTTTCCCTTTCTTTATCAATTTCTTGGTCCTCCTTTGCTGAAATCTAAAATCCTTCCAATCCTCAGGCTTACTACTCTTTTTGGCAACATTATAAGCTTCTTCCTTTGATCTAATACTATCTTTAACTTGTTAGCCACGGTTGGCCTACTTTTCCTGTGGAGTTTTTGTGCCTTAAAGGAATTGTTGTAAATTATGTATTAATTCTTTAAATTCTAGCCATTGCTTATCTACTGTCATATCTTTTAATCTAGTTCCCCAATCTACCTTAGCCAACTCACCCCTCATACCTTTGCTTTATTTAGGTTTAAGACCCTAGTTTCGGATTTAACTAAATCACTTTCAAACTCAATATAAAATCTCTAGTCTTTTTTTATTTACTTGCTTATTGACAGCCTGAATTAAAATTAGTTGGACAGCTTATAAAAAAAAAAACAAATTGCTTACTGTTTACTAACCCGATTTACACTCTGCTCCTCCACCGTGCTCGCCGTGACGTCACTTTTTCAGACTTTCCCGTGCGTTGTTTTCACTCCCCGAGATAGCCAGACAGACGATTGGCAAGTCATTTGAAATCTATTGTATAGTTATTCTCTCAATTTAAATTTGGCAAAATAAATTTATATTTGAAGTTGATCTGTATTATTTTAGAATATTATGAAAACTGCATTGCAGTAATGGATTGCTCACTTCATTATCCTTATCAAAAAGCTACTCCTGATTCTCTCAAACAGCTGAGCTGGTATTCTGTGTCGGGCAGAGCGAACAAGATTTTAAATAAAATATCACACTCTACATGCTTTGGTATCCCTCAGCTGAACGATGCTTCGAGTATGTTGTATCTTGCTCTAATTGGGTGTTAATGGTTCCCAGGAAAATTACTGCAGGACAATGGCTTCAGCTGCAGCAGTTTAATTTTTCAGGCTATTTGCGTTCAGCATTTTAGCACCCATTGTGGGTTGTGTTTGGCCCTAATTTCAATCAATATTGAAGGTTTGTATTGAAGCAAGTTGTGTATCTGGTTTATGACTTGTATTATGTTTGGTTCAGCATAATCTAGCTAGTAAATAATTAAAACACCTTGTACAAAAAATGCAGTTTATTGGAAACTGCATGGCACTGGAGAGTTTTGCTCTGGAGAAACGATGTTGCCCTAACATTTGTGTTTTGGAAAGATTGACTATATTAGCTAATGGCAGTACTGCTAGCTCAAAAGATACACATGCTGATTGGAGATTTATTTTTGGTTGCTAAAGTACAGTGTAGGTTGTCACTGCCATGAACACAAGATTATTGCATCTAAGCATTTGATTTCTTAAGTAGTTGCTCCACTTGACTTTCTGGTCCCCTGCATTTCACTAATGATTGAAACCTTAGATACTCAAATTTAAGTGAATGCCATACATCCCAGTTTTTATTAATTTTCATCCTCCTTGTACCCATCCTACCCTGACTGGTTGGATCATTGTGCATCACTAACTTTCATGAGGCCAGTTATAGCACTTGCTCAGCCTGCCTTGACAGAGATCAACTGAGACATCAGAGTAGGGATTGAACCGTCACCTGCAAGTTCCCCTCCAAGTTGCACACCATCCAAACTTGGAAATATATTGCCGATCCTTCATCGTCACTGGATTAAAATCCTGGAACTCCCAGCTCACCACCACCTTCTCGAGGGCAATTAGGGATGGGCAATCAATGCTGGCCTTGCCAGCGATGCCCGCATCCTGTGAACGAATTTTTAAAAAAAATGAACTTCCTGGTCTGTATAGCTCAGCTCGTCATTGTCTTAATTAGCTAAGCCACTGGGGGACCTCAACAAGTAGACCCTTTATGGGTAGTTTAAATTTAGATGAAAATGAGCTAATTGGTGTAAAAATTGAGAATTTTGTACTCTGTATTGGAATATCTGAGCTTTGGCTGCTATGATGTCCAATTTAAGTGAAAGTTTTGTAAGGAAATATGGAATAAACAAAGATCATTTAGTATCAAGCGCTTTCCACTAACTGCACATTTAGTCTCCTGAGGGCATAACTTGCAAAGTCGCTTCTTAACTTCCGAGGTAATTGAAAGAAACTCTGTTCAACCTCACAGCTTGTATTCATTCTTGGCTGGTTGTTCCCATGGCAGTTTGGGAATCATTGTGTTGCATGTAGTTTTTTTAATAATCTCTAAACTTGTTCATATACCCTTTTAAACTGCATATATACTGTGTGAAAGCCATGCCAGTACTGCCAGTTCCTGAAGTACAAGTCTCTCACAGCTGGCTACTTCCTTCGTGATTCTAGCAGGTTTGCCTTCGGGTTATAGCCAGCTGCGCGAGACCCATGTGTCAGGAACCAACAGCGTTAGTACAGGTCTTGTGTAATATAAAAGCAGCTCTAATCCTGTTCCCAATCAGATATTTATTCAGCTGTTTAAACAAAAAAGTGTTAATTCTTTGGCTTTAACTTCTAGGTATTTGTTCCCAGTCTATCTCCAAAAATGTTAAGCAAAAGGCAAATGTAGTGGTGCCTTACCTGGTGTAACACACTAAATGTGCAGATATTTTTCATAACATTCAGGATGATGTAATTTCATGTTTAATACATAGCAGTTTATTTTACCATTTTGGGCTCTATGCGTAAGTTGCAAGGTGCTAGAAACAAATGTTAGAGAAATGTATGCATTTCCATGGAAGGCTATTGATTAATTTATAGAATGAAAACTCTAGATATTTCTTAGTGTTTTATACCAAAGCTTTGACATGTTCATAGTTTCAGTATATTTCAGCCAGGGCTTTGACCTAAGCTATGTTGCCTAGCTGACCGTCTGTAGGTAATGCTGAAACCAATTTTCCTAGTCAAAGGATATTTGTGCAGGTAAAGGAGAAATTTGCTGGGCTATGGGGAAAGAGCAGGGGAGTGAGAGTAATTGGACAGCTCTTTCAAAGAGCCGGCACAGGCACGATGGGCCGAATGGTCTACTTCTGTACGATTCTATGAAGTAGAAGTGTGGTTTTTGGGAGCTGAAACACTAAAATATTGAACAAAAAGTTTCCAAAGTGACCAAGTGTTAAAATATGCATTATTGTGTGAAACATAGAAGATAGGAGTAGGCCATTCGGCCCCTCGAGCCTGCTCCGCCATTCAATGCGATCATGGCTGATCATCCAAATTCAGTACCCGGTCCCTGCTTTCTCCCCATACCCCTTGATCCCTTTAGCCTTAAGAAATATATCTAACTCCTTCTTGAATATATTTAATATATTGGCCTCTATTGTCTTCTGTGGTAGAGAATTCCACAGGTTCCCCACTCTCTGGGTCAAGAAATTCCTCCTCATCTCTGTCCTAAATGGCCTACCCCTTATCCTTAGACTGTGACCCCTGGTTCTGGACTCCCCGACCATCGGGAACATCCTTCCTGCATCTAGTCTGTCCAGTCCTGTCAGAATTTTATAAGTTTCAAGGAGATCCCCTCTCATCTAAACTCCAGCGAGTACAAGCCCAATCGACCCAATCTCTCCTCATACGTCATTCCTGCCATCCCAGGTATCAGCCTGGTGAATCTTCGCTGAACTCCTTCCATGGCAAGAACACCCTTCCTCAGATAAGGCGACCAAAACTGCACACAATACTCAAGGTGTGGTCTCACCAAGGCCCTGTACAACTGCAGCAAGACATCCTTGTTCCTGTACTCAAACCCTCTCGCTATGAAGGCCAACATGCCATTTGCCTTCTTAACCGCCTGCTGCACCTGCATGCTTACCTTCAGCGACTGGTGCACAAGGACACCCGGGTCTCGTTGCACTTCTCCTTCTCCCAATCTATTGCCATTCAGATAATCTGCCTTCCTGTTTCTGCCACCAAAGTGGATAACCTTGCATTTATCCACGTTATATTGCATCTGCCATGCTTTTGCCCAATCACCCAACCTGTCCAAATCATCCTGGAGTTTCTCGGCATCCTCCTCACAGCACACACGCCCTTTAAATGCAGTGTAGACCAAGGGTTGAAGGGAATTGGACTAGTTCCGCAATAAGTGCTCGCAGCCACAATCTAGAACAGTGACTTGCTGCAGCTTCCAGTAACGAGTTGGACTGTTAAGATACCTTCAAAGCTTTTGTTAATCTATGTTCTGCAGACTCGCGAGCTGGTCACTTTGTCCCATTTTCAATTCAAGTGCACGGAGCCACAAAACTAAGTCAAATCTGTTAGAGTAATGTTAACTGCTTGAAGTGAAAACTGGATTTAATTTTATTTCTGTCAAACAAAAATAAGCCTTCGTGGGCAAGCTAAGAAGGTTTGCAAGGTACTCGTTCAGTACCTGGAATACAAAAGAAATCTGTTAGTAAAAGCATGTGTTTTTGGGGATAATGCTGCTGTTAATTATGCTTTCTAATAAAGGTAAACCCGATGAATTTCAGGTGCTCTAAGTGAGTGATGTCAGTGCTGGGAGTGGAACACCTTCAGAATCGAGCTCACCCTGGTCACGTACAGATGCAGCTCCCTGCACTCTTACTACACAGCTGAGACTGTAGCCTATCTGAGTGAGACTGGCAATTTACAGTTAGTCTTGTGCTGCAGATTTACACCCGCTGGGAACTGGGTTGAGACTGTCGATGCTCGTTTGGCATGCTTAAGCTTTGTAAGGCTTTCATCCCATCAATCTGATCTAGATCTGAACCCTGATTTCACAGCTGGAAAGGACAGTGTTATAATCCAATGTACTATCCAGTACCCAAAAGGGTTTTGGTATCTCGTGGTTAATGGGCACGTTTTGAACATTAGCAGCACCACACACAGCATTTCATGTTTCAGAGTGAATATGTAGTGAATTGTATGTATTTGGTCAGTAGCTGTAACGTCATTTGCTGGAGCCTGACCTTGGAGTGTTTTTTTTTAGACCTCTTTAGGTGGTGGACCATTCGAGCAAATTTAACTTTTGGTTCTCCCATAAGCTGCTCAAAGTGGCAGATGTTACGTTCTTTGAATACCTGATGAAGGAGCAGCGCTCCGAAAGCTTGTGATTTCAAATAAAACTGTTGGACTATAACCTGGTGTTGTGTGACTTCTTACATTTGTCCACCCCAGTCCAACTCCAGCATCTCCACACCATGATTTTTAGTGGTGTCATGGTTGGAAGTGCCTTGTCAGTTTATAATATCACCCGTAGATTGGGTGGTAGTATCTGGCAAATTATTCTGGATATGTTGTAAATGTAAGCCCGTATTGATGGATGGATGTTCTGAACTGATTGGGAGAATGTGTGTATTCTTCAGTGTAGTTTTGGCAGGGAAGAGGGAAGTACCAAGTACCTGCTGCTGAGGGCACACTGTCAACATAAAAACATCGATACAGTTGGATCTCCAGAGATGAACGCTCTCAACTCGACCTGGCAAGCTGTAGCAGACAGCAGCAACTTGAGTTAGAATTGTTGGGATTTTTTTAAGTTTCTTCTTCCTTAGGCAGTCCCTCGGAATTGAGGATGACTTGCTTCCACATTAAAAATGAGTTCTCAGGTGACTGATGAGTCCAATGCGGGATCTACAGTCTCTGTCACAGGTGGGGCAGATGGTGGTTGAAGGGGCGGGTGGGTGGGGTGCTTGGGTTGACGTGCGCTCCTTGCGCTGCCTGCGCTTGGCTTCCGCCTGCTCCCGGCGAAAGGACTCGGTGTTCGGCGCCTTCCCGGATGCTTCTCCTCCACTTTGTGCGGTCTTGGGCCAGGGATTCCCAGGTGTTGGTGGGGATGTTGCACTTTTTCAAGGAGGCTTTGAGGGTGTCCTTGAAGCGTTTCCTCTGCCCACCTGGGGCTCTCTTGCCGTGTCGGAGCTCCGAGTAGAGCGCTTGTTTTGGGGAGTCTCGTATCGGGCATGCAGACCATGTGACCTGTCCATTGGAGCTGATTGAGCGTGGTCAAAGCTTCGATGCTGGGGCTGTTGGCCTGAGCAAGAACACTGACATTGGTGCACCGATCCTGCCAATGGATTTGCAGGATCTTGTGGAGGCAGCATTGGTGGTACCTCTCCAGTGCTCTGAGGTGCCTGCTGTACATGGTCCATGTCTCTGAGGCATACAGCAGGGTGGGTATCACTGCTGCTCTGTAGACCATGAGCTTAGTGCCGGGTTTGAGGGCCAGGCCTTCAAACACTCTCTTCCTCAGGTGACCGAAGACTGCACCGGCACACTGAAGGCGGTGTTGGACTTTGTCGACTCCTGCCCTTGTTGACAGTAGGCTCCTGAGGTATGGAAAGTGGCCCACGTTGTCCAAGGCCTTGTCGTGGATTAAAGTTTCACTATTTTGACAAAGGACCCTTGCTCGGAATAATCAGGACCTGGAGTTTGGCTTCTTTCCTCCCTCCGCTGAGAAAAGAATCCCCACCCTGTGCAACTAAGCACACAGGGCACGACATGAATTCTCAACTGTGAGCAAGATTGCTTTTAGGGGCACTGACAATTTTGCAAGTGCTCTGTAACTTCTCCAAGTTCTGTTGGGTAGCAGTGAATTGGAACCGAACTAGATTTGCCCTTTCCTGAATCTTAGTCGCTAAGAAATTGAGACACTGGATTCTGGCCTGATGCTGTTTAAAATATCAATGTTATTTCTCAGTTAGCCACTGTGTATTGTCAAAAATAGTTGAACAGAGATTGAAATGCTATGTATCTGACTTAAATTTATGCAGTTCTTTGCTTCGAAACTTTATCTGATTAATTTGAATGTGCCAATTGTATAATACATGAATATTCAGACTGAAGGATCTGTATAATTCAATCACAAGTCTTGCAACACTTGCTGTTAATTCAGTCTACTCAGTTAATATAATGGATTTCCAGCATCCACAGTATTTTGCTATCGTAATATAATGGCATAGTTGATATGATAAAGGAAGTTGATAGTGAGGCTTCTCTCACTTTCGTAGAGACTTTTGAAGTTAGTGATGCAGATTCTTTCGGGATCAATTTCTTCATGTCAGTAGTTGTTAGCTCTACTGACTGCAAATTGGAAGATGAGTGTAGCTCTGAACTTGTCCACTGAATTCCATGTTCTGAGAGAATATGGGAGAAGTGAGCATTTGTCATGGGGAATCTCCACAGCTGTATGACAGCGTCGCTTAATATTCTGTGTCTGCATTATCTCAAGTATTCTACTGCCGCTAATGGGAGGCGCTAAGAGGATGAATTTTTCCCCTTGGGTTTTTGGGGGATTGGAGAGACAAATGCAGGAAGTGCAATATTATGGCTTTAAAAACTCCACTTGTATGCAACTCGCCTAACTTGGGGCTGATTGACTTGGCTAGATGTACAATCATGTTTCCACTGACCATAAATGAAGTGAAGCCCATTGTCCAACTTGACTGCTTCAGCAGAATGTATTCTTCATACTTGCTGCACAATCCTTAAACAGCTGAGTGCTATTTTACTTCATTCTTTTAGTTTGAATGTTGCTTAAATTCCAATTCCCGTTAACTCTAGCAGCAGTTACCATTTTCATACACCTTTGCAGAACTTTACAGCCTTCCGGATTCAATATCGAGTTCAACAATTTCAGATCATAACCTCGGCCCCTATTACATTTTTACATATTTTTTATCCACCCCTTTGTTTTGTGCACTTCCCCCCCCCCCCCCTTTTTCCTTTCCCACATGGCAGCTGTCTCCCATTCTGTCAGTGCATTTCACACCTAATCTAGAGCCGTCTTTTGTCTCCACTAGTCCTACCACCATCTCGTCTGGTTTTGAATACCTCTTAATGTCTCTTCACTTCTCTTTTGTTCTTTCATCCCCATTTCCCAGCCCCCAAACTGGCCTTTTAATCTGTTTCATTTCCTGTGTTTTCTCTCAGTCCTGACTAAGGGTTTCGACCTGAAACGTTGACTCTATTTCTCTCTCCACGGATGTTGCCTGGCCTGCTGAGTTTTTCCAGTGTTTTCTGTTATTTCGGATTTCCAGCATCCGCAGTATTTTACTATCGAACAAGTACTGCTGAGTGCATTTCAGTCAAAAAAAATTGACTTTTGTAGAAGTAATGGTTGATCTCCCTTGGCATTGCATACGGGGAGTCATAATCATTTGCAATATTCAAGTCAAACAAGGTTAGAGGTTGGGGAGATAACTGGATCCAAATGAGGGAACAGTGGGTTGGGAAGGAGGAGGATTTGTGGGGTGGGGGGGGGAAGAGGGGCGGCGAAAGGTGAACAAGAGGGGTTGGGGGGAGAGACGCAGGGAAAGCAGTTGGACAGGGCCAGTGTAGTTGCTCCATGTAGTGGGGAAGGAAGATTGCTAGCTACTCAATAGGAAAGGGGAGAGAGCCAATGTTGGGGCCACAGTGGCACTGAGATTCAGGGAAGGAATACCAGAAGGTATGTTCTTGCTGGGGAGTGGGGGCAGGGGAATCCACAGGCCAAAATAGTTTAGCGGAGATGGGGAGGGCTGAATTACTGCTGTGGTTTGCTCAGTGGGGTGGGGCCGTCAACTGCTGAAATGTTACTCAACTGGGAGAGCGACTAGCTAATGCTGCTCTGGGGAACCTGGGCCCAAAAATAACTGCTTGTTGAAGGAGGTGTCTGAGCTGGGAAGATGTGTTGCTCAGTTGGATAGGGTGCCGCAAAATAATTCTTTGCGATGGGTCAAAATGCGATTGGGAGTTGATCTGGACCCCATAACATTGTGTGGCAGGGACATTCGCAGTTTGGTTGGGGCTAGACGGATCAGGACACCAGTTTGACATGTAGTTCTGGCTCTTGGACAGCTGCACAGGTTGTGCTTATTTGAGGCCCTCGTACTGAAGATCAGATAGCTGATTGGGTTGAGTGAATCCAGCGTTGCAGCAGTGGGACTGTGGGCCAATAAGATGTGGAATTCGGGTGGGAAGAAAAATGGCTGGTTGAGGAGTTGGCTGTTGCAAAGCAGACGTGGTGTGGTGGTCTGCTGGGTGATTTAGCAAGATGGGGTTAGAATTGGCATGCGGGGGAGAATGAGTTTGCAAGGGAGAGGAGGCCTGGTTAGAAAGGCTGTTTTTCAAAAGAAATATGACCCGATAAAACTGTGTTTGCTGCTGTTTGAGGAATAACCGGAGAGGAGACTCGGCAAAGTGCCATGTGCCTCTTCGGATCGTGCTAGGTCTACCTGAACCAGCAAATGGACAGTTTGACATCTCGTCCAAAAGAAATCATTTCTATCAATGCAGTCCTCCCTCAGTACTGCACTCTGGTCTGTAGTGCGACTTGAACCCACCACTTTCTGACTTGGGTGAGTGTGTTACCAACTGGGCCAAGCTGACACTTGCCTTTTTTTTGGGAATTATCTTTTAAAGTTGTTCTAATTTCTGTCCAAGTTTCAAATTTGCATTTAAACTCTTGTCTACTCAAATGAAAGTAAGGGGAGGGGAAGAAATGCTATAATACTGCCTGTCCATGAGTGTGAGCATCACCATAATAAGTTGAAAACATGAATTTATTAATCTGTTTGTGACTTCTGTACCAAATATAACACGAGCTGTGAAATGGTTCCACATTTGAATGTTTTATAAATAAAATTTATTTGCTAATAGTTTTCTTAATATACAAATGTAGGAACGGAGGTTCCTATCTGAATAAGGTATTCGACTCGATGAATCAAATCAACAGGTTTTAATGAACAACGAAGTTAACAGGGAAAGTACAGGAGAAATGGTACACAGGTCTAATCAGCTTGCTGGGCACTCGACGACTACTGGAAGATTCTGGAAGCTGACGTCATCGCGTTCTTCGCGCCACTGGTGGTCACGTGATCGGCGTCATGACGTCATCACGTGGAGTGCAGGAAAACACAATACAGTACAGTTTACAGGCAGTTTAAAGGTGCAGTCCGCGGCTGCACGACAGTGTAGTTAAAGGGATTATTACTAATTGTTCTGAGACCCTTGGTGGCTCCGCCACACAAATATAATACTGTCCTGAATATGTATATCTTCAGATCTTTCAGTACAATGAGCTGCAATTTTAATTTAACCCACCCATGGAGAAACTGACGGGATCTGGTGCAACATTGGTTTAACACCCTGTCCAATTCTACTCTCCATTGAAGTTAGTGGAGAGTAATATTGTGTGGGGTTTAAAACCAGCGTGCTACCCGATCCTGTGGATTACCCCATCCCCCCTTCATGGTTTCACCCTCAGCACCCCATGAAGTCTCATGGCATCAGGTCAAACATGGGCAAGGAAACCTGCTGATTACCACCTACCGCCCTCCCTCAGCTGAGGAATCAGTACACCTCCATGTTGAACACGACTTTGAAGATGCACTGAGGGTAGCAAGGGCACAGAATGTACTCTGGGTGGGGGACTTCAATGTCCATCACCAAGAGTGGCTCGGTAGCAGCACTACTGACCGAGCTGGCCGAGTCCTGAAGGCCATAGCTGCCAGACTGGGCTTGTGACAGGTGGTGAGAGAACCAGCAAGAGGGAAAAACCTACCTGACGTCGTCCTCACCAATCTACCTGTCGCAGGTGCATCTGTCCATGACAGTATT
Source organism: Somniosus microcephalus (assembly GCF_052327205.1). Classification (NCBI taxonomy): domain Eukaryota; kingdom Metazoa; phylum Chordata; class Chondrichthyes; order Squaliformes; family Somniosidae; genus Somniosus; species Somniosus microcephalus. The sequence continues at coordinate 19,870,655 of NC_140987.1, read as the reverse complement.
GGTAGCAGTGACCACCACACAGTCCTTGTGCAGACGAAGTCCTGTCTTCACACTACGGACACCCTCCATGTGTGGCACTGCCACTGCTAAATGGATAGATTCAGAACAGATCTCGCAGCTCAAAACTGGGCATCCATGTGGCACTGTGGGCCATCAGCAGCAGAATTGTACTCCACCACTATCTGTAACCTCATGGCCCAACATATCCCTCACTGTACCATTACCATCAAGCCAGGGGACCAACCATGGTTCAATGAAGAGTGTAGCAGAGCATGCCAGGAGCAGCACCAGGCATACGTAAAAATGAGGTGCCAACCTGGGGAAGCTGCAACACAGGACTACATGCATGCTAAACAACTCACTACTTAACAGCACTGTGGGAGTACCTTCACCACACGGACTGCAGCGGTTCAAGAAGGCGGCTCACCACTGTAAGTCTGTGGGTTGTTTAGTTAATTAACACACAGACTACCAGAGTAACTTAAAACAGGACTTTACTATTCGAAGGTCAGGGCGAATCTGCCCAATAAATCCTGACACAACACTTTTCTACTGGTGTGGTCACCGTCGGTATTACAGTATACAGAAGCCAAACAAAGTAGTGCCACCCTAAAATAGTTCTCTTAAAGGTGAACGGTTACATACAATAGTTCTCTTAAAGGTAGACGGGTACATACACTACAATCCTCCCTTTTTAGCTTACAACATACTTATTCCTCATTAAACATAACATATAATCAACTTCATGTAAAACAATTCACAGATATAGTCTCTGCGGGAAACAGTTCACAGATTCAGTCTCTGCGGGAACAGTTCACAGATTCAGTCTCTGGTCTTGACTCGGTCCGAACAACATCTCTGTGGTGTAGCCGGTTCACATTTCTAGCGTGACTCATCCAATAGTCTTTCCCTTGGCTTAACAGCTTGAACTTCCGTCCTGCTGAACCAGCAGTGCTGACTTTTACAAACAGCTGGACTGCCTTGGTAATTTTTCCTACTTTCCAACTGATTTGGCCCCCTTCGTAGGGCCCACATGCATGATCTGATAGAAGTGATAATGATTTAGATGGTTATCGTCTTCTGCTTCGTCTTTTTCTTTTCTGCTTCTTGGAGACTCTCGGGGCTCCCTTATCCGCTGCCAGCTGTAGCGCCACCATCTCCCTATGTTCCTTAGACTTTAAGTGCTTCATCCTGATTTCTGCACTTTGGGAGTTTTCATCACAAGCTGGGCAGACCAAGTCATCGTAGTATTCCGTGTCACTCAACAGGTCATGGTAATATTCGGTGTTGTCCTGAGCTAGTCTAGCGAGAGGGCCTGCTACTACTTCCTTACCCAACTGGACGTTAGCCGACTGTTGTTCCCTCCCTAGACATCTTTCCTGAAGAGACTTCTTCATGCGTTCATATTCATCCCGCTCTTCCTGGGTTTCCTGCCAATCCTTCACTAATGACCTCATTTGTGATTCCAATACTTCCCCTTCCATCGGGGATTGATTGATCGGGCTATTCAATCCTTCTACTGGAGCAGCTGTTTCAACATTCTGTAGTTCACATTGACGTGATTCAGCGTACTTTCGGCAGCCCCGTAAAATCTGTGTTGCAACCTCAACTATTCCCCAAACTTTTGAGAGCTCCGAACCCCTTCCCTTTGAAGATTGAAGCTCGTGTTCAAATGGTTCCCATTGCAGAGTCTTGTCTCTCAGCATATGAAGGAGTTGGCTGACCGTTAACTCTTCCACGGGGACCCTGTGGATCAGAGTCTTCTCCATTTCATCCACCTTTTCCTCCAATGCTTTCACCTTTTTTTTCCTCTTGTACTTTGGCTTTAAGCGCTCTGAGAAGTTGCGCCTTGATGCTCTCTAGCTCATGTTCAGGGGCCATTCTTACAGTCTCTGTGTTTCTTAGAGTTGCCTTTTCTTTCACTGAAAGAATTCTCAGTTGAATCTGTTCTTCAAGTTGTTGAACCTCGGTCATTGCCGCCTCATATCTGTCTTGGGTTTCCTTCAATATTTTTATGAGTTCTTGGACATCTTGACTGTCATGTTCTGCCATGTCTTTCACCTCTAATTTCTCATCTATGGATGGAACTTCTACCGCTGAGTCTGTCTTGGCCTTGAGCTCATCAAGAATTTCCTGCAGCCTTTGGACTTCTTGCTCATGTTCAACCTTTAGTTGCTCATATGCTTCCACTGAAACTAGCTTTTCGGAGGTTGCCGAGTTAACCCCCTCCAGGATTGTAGCCTGGGCCTGTTCATACTGTTCCTTCAACTTCTCAAACTCTGCTTGTAAGGAGTCGTAGAGAAGAACTGGAATAAAATCTTGGCTTCCTGAAGATTCCTCTTCATTTGCTTCTTTCTGCAAATATTCTAACTCCTGAACATCATAAGGGAGATGTGATCGGTGATTGGTCACGATGGCTCTATGGTCGCTCTCTGCTTGAGCTAGCTGCTTCTATTGTCTTTCCAGATTCTCCCACTCGGTGTCATAGAACTTTTTCATTGTTTTCATCTCTTGTACGAGACGGTAACTCAATTGTTCTAATTGTTGTCGGAATTTGAAATAAAGTTGAGTCCGAGCTCGGTGTTCTTCCATCATGGATATGTCCTTAAACTGAACAGACTCAGAATTCTCTGTCAAACTATGTTGTCGTTGTTCGGTGGAGATCTGTTCTGAAACTTTGTTCTTCTCTGGAGCATCAGCCTTTCTGCATGCCTTCGTTTTTCTAACCTTAGTCGGCAAGTCCATTTTAGCCTTGTCTTTCACATTTGGGTTGGTCTTATCGTCATCCGATTCAGAATCTGAGCTGATTGTCTGCACCGAGTCCTCACTCGTTATGGCTTTTAGATAGTGCCATTCCATGTCTATTTTCTTGATCCACTCCCGTCCTAGAAGTGGTGGTCCTCCCTCAGGTAGTACGTATAAGTTCATTCTTGGGTGTTCTTTACCCCTATCTCTCACCTTGACTCTCATCTTCCCCATGGGGTATACTTTTATGCCCCGTGTATGTCTGCAATACGAACTTGGTATCTCTTAAGGGTATATGTGAGAATAGCCGGTGGTAATCCCTTCGATTTATGACTGATAGAGCTGATCCAGTGTCCAACTCCATTTTCACTTGGACTCCAGCTATTTTTAGCATGACCCAGATAGTTTGTAGGTCAGCTTCCTTACTCGCATTGTGAATTCTCAGACTATCCAGTTCCTTGCAGTTGGAGTGTGAGTCCGAATTCTGTTCTTCCGGACTCTTCCTAGTCACCTCATGTACCTTTCTGTACCTCTTTTGTGGTGACTCATTATTGTTGGTCTTCTTTCCTGACCGGCATACCTTAGCTATGTGACCGAGCTTGCCACATTTCCTACATTCCTGGTTTTTAAACCAGCATTGGTTCTGGTCGTGTGTTGTCTTCCCACAACGATAGCATTTCGTTGTACCCGAAGTAATTTGCTGCACCCTGAGTGCCGCTGCCTTTAGCTGCATTTCCGCCGTTCCTTTCGCTGCGGCTTCGTTCGATGCAGCAATAAGGACAGCCTTCTCAAGTGTAAGATCGTTCTCTTCGAGCAGTCGTTTTTATGTTTCTTCCTTTGACATTCCGCACACGAATTTGTCTCTGCCTCTGCCAGATTTTCCCTAAATTGACAGTGTTTCGCTAGCCTACGCAGTTCAATCAGGTACTCCGCGTTGCTTTCCTCTTTCCGTTGCGTTCTCGCGTAAAATTTGGATCGTTCCACTAACATCAGTGGTGCGGGGTTAAAATGATCCTTCAGGACAGCAACAATATCATCGAAAGTCTGATCCGCCGGTTTAGCTGGTGCTAGTAGATGCTTCAAGAGCCCGTATGTCTTCACGCCCATCGAGTTTAGCAAGGTTATAGCTTTGTCATCTTCTATTTTATTGGCCTCACCATAGATCTCAATGCGTTCCACATACGTGGCCCAGTCTTCTACCTCGGAATTAAAATCGTTGATGTTACCACGCTTAGGCATCTTCCTCTCTTCCTGATAACACCACGGATTATTTCTTTAAATTTTCTTTTTTTTTCAAGATGGCGGTTCTCCCCAAAAAATGGCGGTTTCCCGCACTTCTGTCTTCTTCTCCGCCTAATGGCGGCTTCCCGCGTTTCTTCCCCTGGCGGGAGGGGTACACTTTCCCCACGGGCGACGGCCGCTGGCTTTCAGGTTCACAGCCTGCGCGTTGGCTTCAGTGCTTTCCCTTTTTCTCGGCAGGGCAACCGGCGCTGGGTACACCCCGTTGACGGCGAACAGTTTCAGCCGCTGGGCTGGCTCTTGCTCAGTTCCCCTTGCTCGGGCTCTGTCTCTCTCCCGCTCGCTCGGCTCTACCGGCGCTGGGTACACCCCGTTGACGGCGAACAGTTTCAGCCGCTGGACTGGCTCTCGCTCAGTCTCCCTTGGTCGGCTCTGCCTCTCCCGCTCGCTTGGCTCCCAATCGCGCCTCCCAGCCCTCTCGCAGTCCGGTGCTTCCCTCCCTGGCTGCGGCTGAGTTTTTATATCTTCCCGCGCCTACGCTCCCGGTCGCAGCGCTTCGTGGCTTCGGTCGCTGCCCGGCCTTTTTCGCCGGTCGCGGTCTAGCTGTCTCACGATGCCGTTGCGTCCCCAGCCTGTCTGTACCGCGGCTTCCTTGCTCCACGCTGCCCCAGTCTCAGCGCCTCTGGGCCCGACTTCTGTCCGGCTCCTTTTCCCCCTCGACTGTGGTCGAGTGCACCGCCCTTATCCTCCGGTTATTCTTTTTACTTTTCCCTTACTCACAGTCACCATGGCCGGCTTGCTTCTCGTGCTGATCGGCTCACTCCTCACCGTGGCAGAAGGGACAGTCAGTGCCTGTTGCTGATGGAAGTCTTTGTCTCTGAATTCTTCCTCCTTTCCAGCTCTGCAGACTCGAGTTTTCTCCCAGCAGAATGACGAGGGCGGTTGCCTCTTCTCGACGCTCGTTAACTGCTTCAGAAGTATTGTTGCCACAGGGTACGATCGGACTCATCGCCACTGTAAAGTCTGTGGGTTGTTTAGTTAATTAACACACAGACTACCAGAGTAACTTAAAACAGGACTTTACTATTCGAAGGTCAGGGCGAATCTGCCCAATAAATCCTGACACAACACTTCTATACTGGTGTGGTCACCGTCGGTATTACAGTATACAGAAGCCAAACAAAGTAGTGCCACACCTAAAATAGTTCTCTTAAAGGTGAACGGTTACATACAATAGTTCTCTTAAAGGTAGACGGGTACATACACTACAACCACCACCTTCTCAAGGGCAATTGGAGATGGACAATAAATGCTGGCCTTGGCAACAATGCCCACATCCCATAAACTTGGGGGGAAAAAAAGATTAGTGAGGATGAGGTCAAGTAAGTTTTTCCCCTTGTGTTGGTTCTCTCCCCACCTGTCGCAGGCCCAGTCTGACAGCTGTGTTCTTCAGGACTCGGTCAGTAGTGGTGCTACCGAGCCACTTTAGCTGCTTCATCAATGACCACCTCTCCATCATAATGTCAGAAGTTGGGATGTTCGCTGATGAATGCACAGTATTCAGTTCCATTCGCAACTCCTCAGATAATGAAGCCCGCATGCTGCAAGACCTGGACGACATTCAGGCTTGGGCTGATAAATGGCAAGTAACGTTCATGCCACACAAGTGCCAGGCAATGACTATCTCCAACAAGAGAGCGTCAAACCATCACCGTGACCTTCAATGCCTTACCATCGCTGAATCCCCCAAAATCAACATCCTGAGGGTCACCATTGACCAGAAACTTAACTGGACCAGCCACATGTGGTTACAAGAGCAGGTCAGATGCTGGGTATTCTGTGGCGAGTGTCTCACCTCATGACTCCCCAAAGCCTTTCCATTATCTACAAGGCACAAGTCAGGAGTGTAATGGAATACTCTCCACTTGCCTGGATGAGTGCAGCTCCAACAACACTCAACAAGCTCGACACCATTCAGGACAAAGCAGCCTGCTTGATTGGCACCCCATCCATCACCAAACATTCACTCCCTGCACCACCGGCGCATCATGGCTGCAGTGTATACCAGCAACAGCTTGTATTTATACAGCACCTTTAACATAGTAAAGCGTCCCAAGGCGCTTCACAGGAGTATTGTAAGACAAAAATTTGACACCGAGCCACATAAGGAGAAACTAGGGCAGATGACCAAAAGCTTGGTCAAAGAGGTAGGTTTTAAGGAGCGTCTTAAAGGCGGAAAGAGAGGCAGAGAGCTTTACATCTGCAAGATGCGCTGCAGCAACTCGCCGAGGCTTCTTTGAGAGCATCTCTCAAACCCAAGACCTCTACCACTTAGAAGGACAAGGGCAGCAGTCGCATGGGAACACCATCACCTCCAAGTCACACACCATCCTGACTTGGAAATATATTGCCGTTCCTTCATAGTCACTGGGTCAAAATCCTGGAAAACTCTCCCTAACAGCACTATGGGAGTACCTTCACCACGTGGACTGCAGCGGTTCAAGGTGGTGGCTTACCACCACCGTCTCGAGGGCAATTAGGGATCGGCAATAAATGTTGGCCTTCCCACATTCCAGGAACAAATAAAAAAAAATTAATCTGATCTGCCAAATACAGCATGCCAATTCAATAACACTGAACAGTAGCTAAGCAATATTATGCAGTGAGAGTTTAGCCTTGTAACCTTAGTCATAGTATTGTGTTGGTGTTCACGAACTCTCATTGAATTTCAGCTCGTTAGCTCTTGACCAGCTACTGGATATGCATAGTAATTGTAGCTTAAATCCAGCAACTATTTTATTTAAAAATTTGAACCTACTCCTGTCATGTGGTGCATATTGTTCTGTTCAGTTTTATCTCGGAGGGTGACAAAATAACCGTAAATTACAACATCTAGCACACTAAAGAAATCTTCTCCCCTCCACCTTGCACTGTGGCTTCAAAGTCAAAAATACTTAACCTATTTTCTCATTATTTCCTGATATCTCTGTCCATGATTCAAGTTTTGTTTACAAGTAAAATGCATTTCGTTCTTTTTTTACCTCCCAGATTTTTAACAGGATGATCCAGTTCTAAACTGAAGCAAGGTTTGTCCTCTACAAAGAACAAGAAGTGCAGGAAGTGTGTACAGTCGAAGGGGAATGTGGCTTGCCAACTTTGACACACCAGATTAAAGCTTTAACAGTTTGTGAGCTGGAATATTGAGGGGATTTGAGACCGCATTTTGGCCAAACGTGTCAATTAATGAATTCCTCTACATGCCCCTTGGCCTGGGGGTGCGGGTTGGGGTGGAAGGAAAGCCCTTGCCATTTTTAAAATATATAATCTTTTGAATGTAACACACACTTCCTGTAAGTGTCACACTTCCTGGAACACTTTTCTGTCATGCTATTTCTATCATGCTACTTTTAACCTAAAATCTTAGTTAACTGATTTGCTTAGTCTCATGTGACTTATTCTGACACCTGCTCCTCCTAACTCTGGTTCATCACATGCCCGAGGCCTGCACGCACTGGACTTTGAGAGTTTTTAAATAGTATCTTTGGCTATGAGCCAAGAAGAGTTGTAAATTTTGAAATATATATTTTTGGGTTGTCCTGTCCTGTTCCCTGCTGAAGATATTCAAATCACTTCGGTGGGGAGCAGGCGAAGGTTTCAACTCGCAACCAAAGACTGTTCTTTCTCTCGCCCTCTTGCTCGCTATTTCTCTCTCTCGCTCGCTCGCTCTTGCTTTTATGGGGAGAAGGCAGGGACAGGGTACTGAATTTGGATGATCAGCCATGATCTCATTGAATGGCGGAGCAGGCTCGAGGGGCCGAATGGCCTACTCCTGCTCCTATCTTCTATGTTTTTTGCTTTCGTACTTTCTCTAACTCGCTCTTGCTTTTTTGCTCTCACTCGTTATCACCCCCGACACACACACTTTCTCCTCTCGCTGAACCCCATTGCCTCTGAAAGTAGATCTTGGGCACAAACACTTTACTCCAATGACCTGTTTTACTCATATGTCTGACATTCAACAACATGAGCACAATCTTGTTAAAAAAACAGAAACACTTGTATAAAAATTCTATTCATATTTTAATGGAAATATTCAAAATACTCCATACAAATGATGGCATAATTTTAGGTTCGTGTTTGTTATGTACAAGTTTATTTTAACTTCCATTCTTTCTTGATTACAACTCTTGAATAATGCAAAAATGTTCTAAAACAATTTCATATTACATTTATTTCACTTCACTGACTATATAATTTCTCTCCACCATTTGCTCTTGTTTACATTTTTTGCTTTAAATCTTTCTTCCTAACATTAAAAATATACCACAGCAATTAGTTCTTAACCAGAGTAAAACATTGCCCTTATAATACACCATATAATCTTATTCACTGTGAGCAATGGCACAGAACAGCAACAAAAGTTTAGAAAAACGAAACAAGGCTTTGAAGAACCCGCAAGTGTTTTTGTTGATAAGACTGTTGGAAACTTGGAATAAGGAAAGGCTATTAGGCCCAGTAAGCCCACTCCTTCCACACTCTCTGGATGACTCATGATCTTCCCCATCCCCAAGATCTCGATAATCTCTCTCACCCCCATGTGAATCCAAGACATCTACTAATAAAAGCAGAAAATGCTGGTGGATCAGGCAGCATCTGTGGAGAGAGAAACCGAGTTAACGTTTCAGGTTGACGACCTTTCATCAGAGCTCAGACCTAATAATGATTCCCTCTCTATCCAACCCAAGCACCCCGCCCGCCCGCCCCTTCAACCACCGTCTGCCCCACCTGTGACAGAGACTGTAGGTCCCGCATTGGGCTCATCAGTCACCTGAGAACTCATTTTTAATGTGGAAGCCGGTCATCCTCGGTTCCGAGGGACTGCCTAAGATAATCTATCCCTCAATTCGCATTCAGTATCTGTTCACTCCGAACCTCCCTTTCAGAAAATGCAGTTAATTCGAAGAAATTTTATCATGAAAAGGCTTGTTAAAATGTGATCTGCATTATTGGAAGTGGCTCTTGAAACCGTCAATTGGGACATTTGAAAGAGAATTTGATAGATGCTTGAAGAAAAATATTAGCGTCGCGTTTGACATGGAGGGCGAGTTGGAGGTGATGGTATTCCCATAATGTTGCTGCTATTGTCCTTCTTTGTACTAGAGCTTGGAGGTGCTGTTAAAGTACATTTAAGTTGTGCAGTGCATTCCATAACTTGAACGTATTGCAGCTACAGTGTGGCAGTGGTGCAGGGGATGAATCTTTAGTCCGGTGGCAGTGAACTGCTCTGTCTAAGCTGGTGTTGAGCTCCTTCAGTTTTGAGTTGTCTGTCACGCTCCTTACTTCTAGATGCTGAAGTTTTGCCGTATCGGGAGGTGAGCCATTCGTCCTGGATTACCCAGCCTCGGCTCTACTTTTGTAGTCATGTTGTTAATATGGCTAGTCTAATTCCAGTCAAGCGTTACCCCCAAAATGTTGGTGGGGAACTTGGCAATGGTGGTGCCAATGAAAGTCGGGGAGGTGGTTGAGCATTTTCTTGTTGAAGATGGTCATTGTCTGGCACTTCTAATCTTTAACTTTGTGAATTTATAGACTTGTTAATTTTCTAGTTGTGTCCTTCAGTTCTGTGCTCCGTTAAACAGCCAGCTTTCTTTCAACCCATTGTCTTGACAAATTTTAATTCCAGTAAAAGCTAAAAGACCAGAAAACTAAGTAGCTACGTTGTCTCACGGATCAGCTTGTATTGTGGTGTATTATGCAAGGAACATTATTCTTGCAAGAAAACAGTCAACGGCATTTCATTCCACGAGCATTGAAAGGCATCTTTGTATCCATCATTAAAGAAAGAACTTGGATTTATTGAGCGCCTTTCACAACCTCAGTACTGTACATCCCAAAGCGCTCTACAGCCAATGAAGTACTTCTGAAGTGTAGTCACTGTTGTAATATAGGGAAACGTGGCAGCAAATTTTTGCACAGCAAGCTCCCACAATGAAGGTCGCGCCACCTTGTTACAATTGGTAGCAATTTAAAAAGCAGCAATACAATTCTGGAGTTTTATAGCTTTATATTTTTTTGAATACTTCAAGATGTTTGGCATCCAGGATATTTAATACCGTGTTACAGTAATGGTTTAAAATGTAAGATGAGCAATAAACTTGTTGTTCAAGATGTGTTGGTTTGATTTTAAGAGCCTGTCCTTCTGGTTGGTGATTTCAATTGTTTTTAGTACATACTGACACCCTGCATTTTCATGCTTGACTAACTTTAGAATTCAACATAAATATGTCAACATAATGTACTAATCAACTAGAGACTGGTGCAAAAGCGATTATGAATGTCTGGCTGCAGTCCTACTGCGCGACTGGTCTGAGATGAGAGAGCAGCCGATCAAGTTTGTTATGTTGTGGTGGGTGTGCACCTGGCTACAAATCACACTGACTCTTCTCGGCATGCATGCTTACACAGATAAACAGAACATCGCTTCCCTACTACAGGAAACACATTTTTTATCTGGGACCGGCGTGGTGCCGGTTTATCAAAAAGTCCGGATTACAGAGAGGTATAGTTAAAAGATACGAGAGCTCCGTACACAGCAACAAATCCAGGCTTCCCTGTTGCTTAGCAACAGCTGCAGGAACCCTGGCCACAGACCAAGCGTCCCTGTTGCTTAGCAGCAAGTGCAGGAACCCCGATTACACAGCCACAGATCCAGGAATGGCCACTAATAAGTAAAACTTACCTGAACCTACTCCTGAATTTTGCCGGTTAACAGAGATTTCTGGTTATTTAGGTGCCAGTAAATCGAGAGTTTCCTGTATTAAGTTTTTAATCTTTCGATAACGTAGGTTGGAGTGTGCGCTAACGCAGAACATTTAAAAGAGACTCTGCCGTAACTTTATCATGTATCCTGGAGATCCGCGCAAATCGATTTTACAGCTGACTTCACAGCATACTGGATTGAAACCCCAAAGATCACCACGCTCATTGCAGAATGCCTTTTAGAGGGGTCTTGTCCTGCTTGGCATTAGTGCATTCCAGACTCTCTTCAGCCCCCCTCACATCAATACAGCTGAAACCACATCACATTGCTGTAAAAGAGGCAGTATAGCGGCAGCTCTCCTCTGACAAAATACAGCCTTTCCTTTTTAAAGGTTAGATAGTTGGACCACTCTAGCTCAAGCACTTCACGTTCTCATGGTTCAGGTTTACTCAGCTTGCTCAATAATGAAAAATTTGCATGTATATGGCACCTTTCACAACCTCCGGATATCCCAAAACACATTACAGCCAACTGTTACTTTTTGAAGTGTTGCCACTGTTGTGATGTAGGAAACGCGACAGCCAATTTGCACACAGCAAGGTCTCTCGGACAGCAATACAATATTTACTAGAGTTTTAAATCGGAAGAACCAACTTGCATTTATATAGCGCCTTTTATATCCTCAAGACATAGCGAAGTGCTTTCCAACCATTTACTTAATTTTGAAGTGTGGTCACTGTAGTCTTGTCGGCAAATGTTTCAGCAAGTTGCACACCAAGGTCCCACAAACAGCAATGTGATAAATGGCTACTTCACCTGATTTTGGTGGTATTGCATCAGGCCATTGGCCAGGATAGTAGGAGAACTCTCCTACTTTTCGAATCGTGATGTAGGATCTCGAGTGATCTGTGGGTCCACCTGAGCAGGCAGGTGATGTCTCAGGTTAACAACATCTGCAGCAATGCAGTCTTCCCTTAGTACTGTACTGCAGTGTCAACCTAGATAAGCCTCAAACTCCTGACCTAACTCGCGTCTAGAGTGCAATCAGAGGTCAGGCCAACGCTAACAAATTCACGTTTCTTCTCTCCCCCCCCCCCCCCCCCCCCCCCCCCACTCCCCCACAAACTGACCCACTGAAAGATTGTTGGTCTAATTGATGCAGTTCCACTTAATCCACCTATATCAATTCATCTGCAAGTGTCAGCTTGCCTCAGTTAGAAAGAACTTGCACATTTATATAGCATCTTTCACAACTTAAGGATGTTCCAAAGCACTTCACAGCCACCAAAGTACTTAAAAGTGTAATCACTGGCGTAATGTAGGGCAAGGTCCCACCATCAAGAGTGAGATAAATCACCAGATAATCTGCTTTTAGTGATATAAAAGCAGAAAATGCTGGAAATACTCAGCAGGTCAGGCAGCATCTGTAGAGAGAAACAGGGTGACCCTTTGTCATTGACCTGAAATGTTAACTCTCTCTCTCTCTCCCTCTACAGAAGCTGCTTGACCTGAGTATTTTTAGCATTTTCTGTTTTTATTTCAGATTTCCAGCATCCGCAGTATTTGTCTTCTGCTTTAATGATGTTGGTTGAGGTATAAATATTGTCCAGAACACTGGGGGGAAACTCCCCTGTTCTTGCTTGAATAGCGCCGTGGGCTCTCTCACATTCACCCGAGAGGGCAGATGGGGCTTGGATTGTAACTTCTCATCCAAAAGACAGCACCTTCAATGGTGCAGCACTACACCGTCCTTCAGTACTACACCGAAGCGCCAGCCTGCATTATGTGCTCCGGTTTCTGGAGTGCGGCTTGAACCCATGACTTTCTGACTCGGAAGCAAGAGTGCTACCACAGAGCCAAGGCCCATAGTTGCAATGTGAAGAGAACGATAGTTGGTTACACTACCTGATTGTGAACTGATGAGAATTAAATGAGATATTCTTGTACTGGTAAGCAATCTAACATCTCCATGATGTCCACTGTTGAATTGTGCTGCTTATATTTTTATTTCAATTTCTATTACGTAATTGTTTTTCACACACAATCGCAATATACCAGGGACTTGTAGAAAACCTGTCGTAGCCAGAGAGAATTCAAGCAGGGGTGCTGGCTGATCCGACAATCAACTGGTCTCTGCTGTGCTGATCAGAGTTGTTCGCCCGCTACAGCCTTTCCGTTTAAAAATAAAACCCATTATTTTAAGTGGGTCATCACTGGCATGTTGAAGTATGAGGAGGACTTGGTTTCTCGGCAGAGCCTACTTTATGACACGATGTGGGTTTTATTTCAATAAGGCATGACTGTATAAACTCAGTGGCAGCTGTAAGTGAGTTATTTATTTGACTCGGTGATGATATCTTGCCACACCAGTTTGCACAGTGTTGAGACTTAACACTTAGCCTGTTTCTTTCTTTAAAGGGGTGATTTGGTTTAAAAAAATTTGTGTGAATGATGTATTTTGACTTTTTGTATATGTAGACATATGATTGATTTCCATATCTCAGTGCTCATGTAACATGTGTTCTGAACAGTGCATTACTCAATTTAACGAGTGTTAAAAACCCCAAAATGTAACATGTTTGACCTTGAGAATCATACAATGGTTACAGCACAGAAGGAGGCTATTCGGCCCGTCGAGCCCGTGCCAGCTCTCTGCAAGAGCACTTGAGCTAGTCCCGCTCCCCTGCCCTTTCCCTGTTGCTCTGCAAAAATTTTCCTTCATGTACTTATCCAATTCCCTTTTGAAAGCCACAATTGAATCTGCCCCCACCACCCTTTCAGGCAGTGCATTCCAGATCCTAACCACTAGCTGCGTTTTATTAAAAAAAAAAAGGTTTTCCTCCTGTCACCTTTGGTTCTTCTGCCAATCACCTTAAATCTGTGCCCTCTGGTTCTCGACCCTTCTGCCCATGGGAACAGTTTCTCTCTATCTACTCTGTCCAGACACCTTGTGATTTTGAACACCTCTATCAAATCTCCTCTCAACCTTCTCTACTCTAAGGAGAACAACCCCAGCTTCTCCAGTCTATCTACATAACTGAAGTCCCTCATCCCTGGACATTCTCGTAAATCTGCACCCTCTCTAAGGCCTTCACATCCTTCTTAAAGTGCGGTGCCCAGAATTGGACACAATACTCCAGTTGAGGCCGAACCAGTGTTTTATGAAGAAAAAAAGAAAGACTTGCATTTATATGCGCCTTTCACGACCACCGACTGTCTCTCAGCACTTTACAGCCAATGAAGTACTTCTGAAGTGTAGTCACTGTGGGAAACGTGGCAGCCAATTCGCGCCCAGCAAGGTCCCACAAACAGCAATGTGATGATGGCCAGTTAATCTGGGTGTTTTTTGATGTTGGTTGAGGGATAAATATTGGCCAGGACACCGGGGATAACTCCCCTGCTCCTCTTTGAAATAGTGCCATGGGATGTTTTACGTCCACCTGAGAGAGCAGACTGGGTCTCGGTTTAACTTTTCATCCGAAAGACGGCTCCTCTGAGTTCAGCACTCTCAGCACTGCATTGAAGTATCAGGACACGTGCTCAAGTGCCTGGAGTGGAACTTGAACCCACAACCTTCTGACTCGGAGGCGAATGTGCTACCAACTGAGCTACAGCTGACACTAGGTTCATCATGCATTCCTTGTTTTTGTACTCTCTACCTCTATTTATGAAGCCCAGGATGCCATATGCTTTTTTAACTACTTTCTCAACCTGCCCTGCCACCTTCAACAATTTGTGCACATATACCCCCAGGTCTCTCTGTTCATGCACCCCCTTCAGAATTGTACCCGTTAGTTTATATTGCCTCTCCTCGTTCTTCCTACCAAAATGTATCACTTTGCATTTTTCTGCGTTAAATTTCATCTGCCACATGTCCGCCCATTCCACCAGCCTGTAGTCTATCACGATCCTCCTCACTGTTGACTTTATTTCGAAGCTTTGTGTCATATGCAAATCTTGAAATTGTGCCCTGTACACCCAAGTCATTAATATATATCAAGAAAAGCAGTGGTCCTAGTACCGATCCCTGGGGAACACCACTGTATACCTTCCTCCAGTCCGAAAAACAACCGTTCACTACTCTCTCTTTCCCGTCGCTTTGGCAATTTTGTATCCATGCTGCCACTGTCTTTTATTCCATGGGCTTCAACTTTGCTGGCAAGCCTATTATGTGGCACTTTATCGAATGCCTTTTGGAAGTCCATGTACACCACATCAACCGCATTGCCCTCATCAACCCTGTTACCTCCTCAAAGAACTGAATCAAGTTGGTTAAACACGATTTGCCTTTAACAAATCCATGCTGACTTTCCTTAATGAATCCACACTTGCCCAAGTGATTAACTTTTGGCCCTGATTATTGTTTCTAAAAGCTTTCCCACTACCCAGGTTAAACTGACTGGCCTGCAGTTGCTGGGTTTATCCTTGCACCCTTTTTTGAACAAGGGTGTAACATTTGCAGTTCTCCAGTCCTCTGGCACCAATCCCGTATCCAAGGAGGATCGGAAGATTATGGCCAGTGCCTAGGCAATTTCCACCTTTACTTCCCTCAGCATCCAAGGATGCATCCCATCGGTCCTGGTGACTGATCTACTTTAAGTACAGCCAGCCTTTCTAGTACCTCCTCCTTATCAATTTTTATTCCATCCAGCAGCTCAACTACCTCCTCTTTCACTGACTTTGGCAGCATCATCTTCCTTGGTGAAGACCGATGCAAAGTACTCATTTAGTACCTCAGCCATGCCCTCTGCCTCCATGTGTACCAGTTGGATCTCACTGTGTTTTATAATTTTGGATTAATCTCACACAATATCTGATTGAAGCCGAGGACCCCCCAACCTTCAACTACTTTTTCCCATTATCTTGATTTTGAGATATTTGTTCATCAGTTTTAAAATGTAGTACTGGATTGGACATGGTTGCTGATGCTGATCTTGTGTGTCCCATTAATACAACAACTTGTATTTATATAGCATCTTTAACGTAATAAAACATCCCAAGGTGCTTCACAGGAATATTATAAGATGAAAAAATTTGACAGTGAGCCACATGAGAAATTAGGGCAGGTGACCAAAAGCTTGGTTAAAGAGGTAGGCTTTAAGACCTTCAAGAAAGAGAGGTAGAGAGGAGAAGAGGTTTAGGGAGGGAATTCCAGAGCTTAGGGCCTCGGCAACAGAAGGCACGGCCACCAATGGTGAAGTGATTATAATCAGGGATGCTGAAGAGGGCAGAATTAGAGGAGCGCAGAATCTCTCGTCGGGGGGGGGGAGGGGCCTGGAGGAGATTAGAGATAAGGAGAGGCAAGGCCATGGAGGGATTTGAAAACAAGGATGACAATTTAAAAATCGAGGTGTTGCTTAACCAGGAGCCAATGTAGGTCGGCGAGCACAGGGATGATCACTGGTGAACAGGACTTGGTGTGAGTTGGGGCACGGGCAGCCAAGTTTTGGATGATCTCAAGTTTACGTGGGGTAGATTGTGGGATGCCAGGCAGGAATGCATTGGAATAGTCAAGACTAGAGGTAACGAAGGCAGGATGAGGGTTCCAGCAGCTGATGAGCTGCGGCAAGGGCGGAGACGGGCAATGTTATGGAGGTGGAAATAGGCGGTCTTAGTTATGCCACGGATATGTGGTCGGAAGTTCATTTCGGGGTCAAATATGACACCAAGGTTGTGGTTCTGCCTCGTACAGATGTTGGGGAGAGGGATGGAGTCAGTAGCTAGGGAACGAAGTTTGTGTCGGGGACCGAAAACCATGGCTTCGACCTTCCCAATATTTAATTGGAGAAAATTTCTGCTTATCCAGATGCTTGAACGTTGTATTTTGAGTGGTTGAGCATTGCTGTACTTAGTTTTTTTTAATGTAAAATTATATGGAACGTGCAGTGACACCTCTCGGCCAGCAAATTTGCTTCCAGCTATAATTGGGCAACAAAGTAGTTTTTCAAAATCAAATACAGCGTGTACCTCATCACTATGGCAGTCCAGTGAGCACTGGAACTCGGAGGGAGGGTTAACTAGTTTTTACTACTATGATAGTGTGCTAGGACGGAATATCCAAGACTGTGTTTATTAGCCACATGTCTGTGTACCATGAAGCCTTGGTGTCCACATAACCATAAGGCTGACCCCATGGTGCCAGAGGTCTGAGGAAAGACTGGAGGAATTGGACTTTTCACCCTTGGATAAAAGAGACAACTGAGATCTTCGAGGTAGATAGAAACAAGAGAATTGGCATTTCTATAAAGCCTTTCACATTCTCGGGATTTCTCAAACTGCCAAAGAGTTAATTCCTCCAAATTAAAGGTGTTGCCATGGGAACCCTCATGGGCCCTAGCTATGCCTGCCTGTTCATGGGATATGTGGAACATTCTTTGTTCCAGTCCTCCTCGGGTCCCCTCCCTCACCTCTCTTTCTGGTACATCGATGACTGTATTGGTGCCATTTCCTGCTCTCACCCTGAACTAGATAAGTTCATTTACTTTACTTCCAATTTCCACCCTTCCCTCACCTTCGCATGGTCCATCTCCGACTCTTCCCTTCCCTTCCTTGACTTCTCCGTCTCCATTTCTGGTGATTGACTTTCGACAAACATCCACGACAAGCCCACTGACTCCCACAGCTACCTGGACTACACTTCCTCCCACCCCGCTCCCTGTAAGGACTCTATTCCATTCTCCCAGTTTCTCCGTCTCCGCTGCGTCTGTTCTGATGATGCCACCTTCCATACCAGTGCTTCCGACATGTCTTCCTTTTTCCTCAACCGAGGATTCCCCTCTACTGTGGTTGACACGGCCCTCGACAGTGTCCGTTCCATTTCCCGCACTTCTGCTCTCGCCCCTGCCCCTCCCTCCCAGAACCACGATAGGGTTCCCCTTGTCCTCACCTTTCACCCCACCAGCCTCCATATTCAATGGATCATCCTCCGCCATTTCCGCCACCTCCAATGTGATCCCACCACCAAACGCGTCTTCCCCTCACCTCCCCTTTCAGCATTCCGAAGGGACCGCTCCCTCCGCGACACCCTGGTCCACTCCTCGATCACCCCATACAGCCCTTCTCCTTTGCCTGGCGCCTTCCCGTGCAAGCGCAGGAGATGCAACACCTGCCCTTTTACCTCCTCCCTTCCCACTGTCCAGGGCCCCAAACACCCCTTCCAGGTGAAACAGCGATTTACTTGTACTTCTTGCAATTTAGTGTACTGTATTCGCTGCTCACGATGCGGTCTCCTCTACATCGGGGTGACCAAACGCAGATTGGGCGACCGCTTTGCGGAACACCTCCGTTCAGTCCGTAAGGGTGACCCTCCGCTTCCGTTCGCCTGTCACTTTAATTCTCTGCTTCACTCCCACTCTGATCTCTCTGTCCTCGGCCTATTAAATTGTTCCAATGTAGCTCAACGTAAGCTCGAGGAACAGCACCTCATCTTTCGATTGGGTACTTTACAGCCTTCCGGACTCGACATTGAGTTCAACAATTTTAGATAATTATCCCTGCCCCCATTTTTCATGCAGTATGATTTTTGCCTTTTCCATTTGCAACATTTTATCTTTCCTGCCTCTTGCAAAAGTACAGGATGTTCTTTCAATTCCTTCCTCCCCTCCTAGCCGCCGCCCCCCCCCCCCCCCTGTTTCTGCACCTGCTTAATATCTGTTACATCTCCAGCTTTTTCCAGTTCTGATGAAGGGTCCCAGACCTGAAACGTTAACTCTGTTTCTCTCTCCACGGATGCTGCCTGGCCTGCTGAGTATTTCCAGCATTTTCTGTTGTTCTTTAGATTTCCAGCATCCGCAGTATTTTGCTATTGGAGAAGAATTACTTTGGTTCAGTCACTTTCACGTAAGTTTAAGCTCGCAAGGTCCCACAAACAGCAATGCGATAAGTTAAGAAATTTGCAGACAGCCGACAAGGTATCCACGCTGTTACACCGGAAGCTTTGGCCTGGATATCCAACTTCGATATTGACATTTGATTTGCTTTGCTATTACCATACCAAAGAAGAAGCAGCAGCACTCGATCTGTTGGTGTCCAAATCTTTTCATGCCCACTTGAGAGGGCAGACAGGGTCTCAGTTTAACATCTCATCTGAAAGACAGCACCTCCGATAGTCAGTACTCGGTCAGTGCTGTACTGAGAAGTCAGCCTAGATTATGTGCTCAGGTGTCTGGAGTGTGGCTTATTCCCACAACCTTCTGACTCGGGAGCGGGTGTTACCACAGAACCAAAGCTCCGCCCGAAGATCTATTTCTGTATTGGTATGGTAGCATAAATGGGATAAAACGAGTATCAAAGTTCCTTTATTTATGCAGCAATAGGCAAGATTGAGTTTGTTTAAAAACCTTTTAGTGACAAAGTAATGCAATTACATTGTACCTGCCAGTGAGGTATCAATATATGAGCAGTAATGTGAAGTAGAAACTGCTGCTTGCTGGCAAGGTGGGGGATTAAGTACAGTTGGTTGAAAGCAGCTAATCAAACAAATCTGTAGGAGTAAGATGGTGGTGCAGAAGACTCTTAGGCAGTCCCTTGGAACCGAGGATGACTTGCTTCCACATTAAAAATGAGTTCACAGGTGACTGATGCGTCCAATGCGGGACCGACAGTGTCTGTCACAGGTGGGGCAGATGGTGGTTGAAGGGGCGGGTGGGTGGGGTGCTTGGGTTGACTTGCGCTGCCTGCGCTTGGCTTCCGCTTGCTCCCGGCGAAGAGACTCGGTGTTCGGTGCTTTCCCGGATGCTTCTCCTCCACGTTGTGCAGTCTTGGGCCAGGGATTCCCAGGTGTCAGTAGGGGTGTTGCACTTTTTCATGGAGACTTTGAGGGTGTCCTTGAAGCATTTCCTCTGCCCACCTGGGGCGCTCTTGCAGTGCCGGAGCTCCGAGTAGAGCGCTTGTTTTAGGAGTCTCGTATCGGGCATGCGGACAATGTGACCCGTCCATCGGAGCTGATCGAGCGTGGTCAATGCTTCGATGCTGGGGGTGCAGAAGACTAATTTTATAAAAAAGCCCTAAAATTTTTAATTAAAAAAACAAAACAGTAAGGGCCATCTCCTGGAGCATAATTCACGTAGAATCATAGAATTTTACAGCACGGAAGGAGGCCATTTTGACCCATCATGCCTCCCCACACCAGCAACTTAGGTTGCACTTGTCGCAGCTGAACACGGAAAATTTTGTCATGTCACTCGTGCCGGATAAAAGACCAGAAGCTGTCCAAAATTATGTGCTTCCCCTTTCACACAGTGGTTTCGGCAAAAGTGGGAAAATGTATCATTATGATTCAACTTCAAAGGCGGTGTCTACAGGTTATTGAAATGAATGGTAGAACACGTTAGTGTGAAATTGCCAGCTAATTGCTATTGCCAAAATGATGTTAGTGCAGTGAAAAATTGTGTTGTCTCCGAGCAAAAATAATAGCACAATTGAATTAAAATCTCACATGACTGCACGTTGAAGTACTTGATGAGAAACCTGTCATTGTTTCGCTGGAATCTACATTGATAGGTGCACAAATTCTGCACCTAAAAATCTCAATAAAGAGTAGCTGAATCTCCAGCAGATTTGCTTTCTCTGCATCCAATGAGGTGACCCAAGCAAATGATCCATTTGGGCCAGCTCTAGCCACTTAAATTGAGGCCAAACCAGCATCCAACGCTTCAGAAATTGGTGCACCACTGATATACCTATCAATTCATCCAATGAAAAGCGACGAGTTAAGATAGTAACTGTAGGTTTTACTGGCTAAATAACATAGCCCACCCTCGTGGGTGATCGGGTCCAACAAGGAGGAATACCAGCCAGTCAACCACCTTTATACCTGGGCAAGCAGGCGGAGTCATGGGCGGAGTCAGCTGTGGTCAGCCCAGGTATAACAGCGTGACAAGAGGTGACCTTGTGTAGTGATACAACAGTGTAAACAGTGATAACCATAGTGTAACGATAGTGAACGATAAAAGTGGTTTACCACAACCACCTTGTTGAGGCACGTGCAGGCAGCATTGTGTTATGTTCCTGCACCTGAGCAATGGGAGATTTGAAGGAAACTGGAGTGTTGCAAATGTAGCCCTGTGGCTCAAGTGAGTTGATGCACCTCCTTCTGACTCCATAAATCTCCCATTGTGCTAACGCTGATTGTTAGCCAGTTCTAAAAAAAAAAAAAATTGGTATGATTTGCAACCTGGTTTTCAACAAATAACTTGAAATAAATACATAACCTGCTTCCTACTCATGCCTCCATTTCATAAATGTAAAGGCAGTCCAAGTATCTATTCTACCCATTAAATCTGCAGTGCTAAAAATAAACCAAACACTTTTTATTTTTTTCCTATTTGGAAATTCCGAGAATGAAAAGTACAGAAGGGCCTATGATTGTGAAGTGGCGCAATGTGACCCTTTGTCGTGTTACTGTTGTCACATGCTTCAAAAATCTTCAGTTTAAATTACTGTTCTCACTGGTAAGCTTGCTCACGCACCGAACATGCATCAGGATAAGAGTTTAAAGATTTTGAAGTTTAACTAATTAAAATGAGGGGCACCAATTTTTTTCAATCAATACTTGGTACCTTTGCAGTGATATTGAACTTTTAAAGGTGCTAGCAGTGGCTGCAGTTAATTTTTAATTGATGCACTTGTTACCGCATTAGACTGAATTTTCTGTTGGCTGCACTGTAATTGAATTGCCCATTCTTGTGATGCCTAACTGATTTAATTAGGACATTGTAGGTATTTTTAGTCAAGTACATCAAATCACAGTTGATTTTTTGGGTGTGGAGGAAGTCGACTTATGGTGCTATTTTTAGTTCCTTTTACATTACAATTGGCAGTACATTATATTGGAATTTTACAGATGTCTAACACTGCATTCAACGATGGAACATTTGAGCACCGGTGTTAAGGGTGTCGAATGCTCTTTACTCTCTACAATCATAAGCATTAAAATTAAACTCTCGTATGATGTGGACACTAGAATTTTTGTTTCCTGCTGGATGTGATCCCTGCTATGAGAGTGTTCAGACAAATGCATATACTACATAATTTAAAAAAAATGATAGAATGATTACAGTACAGAAGAAAGCCATTCGGCCCGTCGAGCCCGTGTTGGGGCTCTGCAAGAGCACTTAAGCTAGTCTCAATCCCCCGCCCTTTTCCTATAGCCCTGCAAATTTCTTTCCTTCAGATAATTATCCAACTCCCTTTTGAAAGCCACAATTGAATCTGCCTCCACCACCCTTTCAGGCAGTGCATTCCAGATCCTAAACACTCGCTGCGCAAAAAAAAAAGTTTTTTCTTATGTCTCCTTTTGGTTCTTTTGCCAATCACCTTAAATCTGTGTCCTCTGGTTCTCTACCCTTCTGTCAATGGGAACAGTTTCCCTCTATCTGCTCTGACCAGACCCCTCATGATTTTGAACACCTCTATCAAATCTCCTCTCCCAGCTTCTCGGGTCTATCAACGTAACTGAAGTCCCTCATTCCTGAAATCATTCACGTAAATCTTTTCTGCAACATCTCTAAGGTCTTCACATCCTTCCTAAAGTGTGGTGCCCAGAACTGGACACACTATTCCAGTTGGGGCTGAACCGGTGTTTTATACAGGTTCATAATTTCCACACTTTTGTACTTTAAACCTCTATTTGTGAAGCCCAGGATCCCGTAAGCCTTTTTAACTGCTTTCTCAACCTGCCCTGCCGCCTTAAACAATTTGTGCACACATACCCCCAGGTCTCTCTGTTCGTGCACCACCTTCAGGATTGTACCATTTAGTTTATATATCCTCTCCTCATTCTTTCTACCAAAATGTATCACTTCACACTTTTCTGCGATAAATTTCACCTGCCACGTGTCTGCCCATTTCACCAACCTGTCTGTCTTCCTGAAGTCTATCACTCTCCTCCTCACTGTTCATGATACTTCCAAGTTTTGTATCATCTGCAAATTTTGAAATTGTACCTGTCCAAGTCATTAATACACAAAGAGCCGGCACGGACTTGATGGGCTGAATGGCCGCCTTCTGTGCAGTTATGACTCTGACAAATCAAGAAAAGCAGTGGTCCTAGAACCGACCCCTGGGAACACCACTGTATACCTTCCTCCAGTCTGAAAAACAACTGTTCACCACTACTCTCTCTTTCCTATCACTTGGGCAATTTTGTATCCATGCTGTCACTGTCCCTTTTATTCCATGGGCTTCAACTTTGCTGGCAAGCCTATTATGTGGCACTTTATCAAAGGTCTTTTGGAAATCCATGTACACTAAGTCAACCGCATTATCCTCATCAACCCTCTGTTAGCTCATCAAAGAACTCAATCAAGTTAGTTAAATTCGATTTGCCTTTAACAAATCCATGCTGGCTTTCCTGAATTAATCCACACTTGTCCAAGTGACTGTTAATTTTGTCCCTAATTACTGCTTCTAAAAGCTTCCCCACTACCAAGGTTAAACTGACAGGCCTTTAGTTGCTGGGTTTATCGTTGCACCCTTTTTTGAACAATGGTGTAACATTTGCAAATCTCCAGTCCTCTGGCACCACCCCCGTATCTAAGGAGGATTGGAATATTATGGCCAGTACCTCCGCGATTTCCTCCCTCGATTCCCTCAGCATCCTAGGATGCATCCTGTCTGCTCCTGGTGATTTATTGCATTTAAGTACAGCCAGTCTTTCCAATACCTCTCAACTTTTATCCTATCCAGTATCTCCACTGCCTCCTCTTTTTATTACGTCTATGGCAGCATCCTCTTGGTGAAGACAGATGCAAAGTACTCGTTTAGTACCTCCGCCATACCCGCTACCTCCATGCATAGGTCTCCTTTTTGGTCCCTAATCGGCCTCGCCCCTCCTCTTAGTATCTTTTTCCTATTTATAAAAGCCTGTAGAAGACTTTTGGATTACCTTTTATGTTGACTGCCATTCTATTCCCATACCCTCCCTTTTCCCCCTCTGATTTTCTTTTGCACTTCTCCTCTGACCTTTCTATATATAGCCTGATTCTCTCGGGGGTGGGGGGGGGGCAGCGTTCAGGTGAGGGGAAATTTAGAAAGGACAAAGCAGTAGTGCAGGGTAGAGATAGGGGTAATGATAACCAGAGTGTGACGGGAAGGGACAGAGCGTACAAGCATAAGCATACGCCAGCAAATAGGGTCAGAGTAGGGAAAATTGGTAAAAAGACAAAATTAAAGGCTCTTTATCTGCATGCACGCAGCATTCGTAACAAGAGGGAGGAGGCTTGTGTGGAGCATAAACGCCGGCATGGACTGGTTGGGCCAAATGGCCTGTTTCTTTGCCGTATATCCTATGTAATGTAAAAGATAAATGAATTGATGGCACAAATAGAAATAAATGGGTATGATCTTACAGCCATTACAGAGATGTGATTGCAAGGTGACCAAGGCTAGGAACTGAATATTCAGGGGTATTTGACATTTCAGAAGGATAGGCAGAAAGGAAAAGGAGGGTGGAGTAGCTCTTTTTTAATAAAGGATGAGATCAGTACAGTAGTGAGAAATGATCTTGGCTCGGAAGATCAAGATGTAGAATCAGTTTGGGTGGAGAAATAGTAACGGAAATAAGTCACTAGTGGGAGTAGTCTATAGGCCCACGAACAGTAGCTACACTGTAGGATAGTATAAATCAAGATATAATGGGGGCTTGTAAGAAAGGTACGACAATAATAATGGGTGATTTTAATCTTCTGAGATTGGACAAAGCAAATTGGCAAAGGTAGCCTTGAGGACGAGTTCATAGTGTATTCGGGGCGGTTTCTTTGAACAATACGTTGTGGAACTAACCAGGGAACAGGCTATTTCTGGTAATGAGAAAGGATTAATTACTGATCTCATAGTAAAGGATCCTCTAGGGAAGAGTGATCATAGCATCATAGAATTTCACATTCAGTTTGAGGGTGAGAAACTTGGGTCTGAAACTAGTGTCTTAAATTTAAATAAAGGCAATTCCAAGGATACGAAGACAGAGTTGGCTAAAGTGGACTGGGAAAATAGATTAAAAGGTAAGATGGTAGATGAGCAGTGGCAGACATTTAAGGAGATATTTCAGTGAGAAAGAAAGACTCTGAGAAGGATGAACCATCCGTGGCTTACGAAGGAAGTTAAGGAGGGTATCAAATTGAAAGAAAAGGCATACAATGTTGTGAAGATTAGTGGTGGGCCAGAAGATGGGGAACTTTTAGAAACCATCGAAGGATGAGTAAAATAATAAGTGAGAAAATAAATTGAGAGTAAACTAGCAAATATAAAAACAGACAGTAAGAGCTTGTACAGGTATATAAAAAGGAAGTGAGCAGCTAAAGTAAACGTTGGTCCCTTAGAGGATAAGTCTGGGGAATTAATGGGAAACAAGGAAATAGCAGAGACTTTGAACAAATATTTTGTATCTGTCTTCACGATAGAAGACACTAAAAGCATCCCAATAATAGTGGAAAATCAAGGGGCAAAAGGGAGGGAGGAACTTAAAACTATCACGAGAGGAAAAGTACTAGACAAACTAATGGGACTAAAGGCTGACCCATCCTCTGGACCTGATGGCCTGCATCCTAGGGTCTTAAAAGAAGTGGCTGCAGAGATAGTGGATACATTGGTTGTAATCTTCCAAAATTCCCTAGATTCTGGAAAGGTCCCAGCGGATTGGAAAACCGCAAATGTAATGTAGATGTCGCCTATTTAGATTTCCAAAAGGCATTCGATAAGGTTCCACATAAAAGGCTACTGCACAAGATAACATAACATAAGAAGTAGGAGCAGGAGTCGGCCATATGGCCCCTCGGGCCTGCTCCGCCATTCAATAGGATCATGGCTGATCCGAACCTGGACTCACCTCCACTTCCCTGCCCGCTCCCCGTAACCCCTAATTCCCTTATCAGCTAGGAAACTGTCTATCTCCCTTTTAAATTTATTTAATGTCGCAGCTTCCACAGCTCTAGAAGTAGCAAATTCCATAGATTTACTACCCTGAGTGAAGAAGTTTCTCCTCATCTCAGTTTTGAAAGGGCAGCCCCTTATCCTGAAGTTATGCCCCCTAGTTCTAGTGTCACCCATCAGTGGAAACATCCTCACCGCATCCATCCGATCAAGACCCCTCACAATCTTATATGTTTCGATAAGATCGCCTCTCATTCTTCTGAACTCCAATGAGTAGAGTCCCAACCTACTCAACCTTTCCTCATAAGTCAACCCCCTCATCTCCGGAATCAATCAAGTGAACCTTCTCTGAACTGCTTCGAGAGCAAGTATATCTTTTCCTAAATATGGAAACCAAAACTGCATGCAGTATTCCAGGTGTGGCCTCACCAGTACCCTGTATAACTGAAGCAAGACTTCCCTGCTTTTATACTCCATCCCCCCTTGCAATAAAAGCCAAGATTCCATTGGCCTTCCTGATCACCTGCTGTACCTGCATACTAGCCTTCTGTGTTTCATGCACCAGGACCCCCAGATCTCTCTGTACTGTAGCACTTTGCAGTTTCTCTCCATTTAGATAATAACTTGCTCTTTGATTTTTTCTGCCAAAGTGCATAACCTCACGCTTTCCAACATTATATTGCATCTGCCAAATCTCTGCCCACTCACTTAGCCTGTCTTTGTCCTTTTGCAGGTTTTTTTATGTCCTCCTCACTCACTGCTTTCCCTCCCATCTTTGTATCGTCGGCAAACTTGGATACGTTGCACTCGGTACCTTCTTCCAATTCGTTAATATAGATTGTAAAGAGTTGGGGTCCCAGCACTGACCCCTGCGGAACACCACTACTCACTGATTGCCAACCCGAGAATGAACCATTTATCCCAACTCTGTTTTCTGTTAGATAGCCAATCTTCCACCCATGCCAGTATATTACCCCCAATCCCGTGATTTTTTATCTTGTGCAGTAATCTTTTGTGTGGCACCTTGTCAAATGCCTTTTGGAAGTCCAAATACACCACGCCCACTGGTTCCCCTTTATCCACCCTGTTTGTTACGTCCTCAAAGAATTCGAGCAAATTTGTCAAACATGACTCACCTTGATAAAACCATGCTGACTCTGTCTGTTTTAAATTATGCTTATCCAAATGTCCTGTTACTGCTTCCTTAATAATGGACTCCAACATTTTACCAACCACAGATGTTAGGCTAACTGGTCTATAGTTTCCAGCCTTTTGTCTACCTCCCTTTTTAAATAAGGGCGTTACATTAGCAGTTTTCCAATCCGCTGGGACCTTTCCTGAATCCAGGGAGTTTTGGAAAATTACCACTAATGCATCGACAATCACTACCGCTACTTCTCTCAAGACCCTAGGATGTAAGCCATCAGGCCCAGGGGATTTATCCGCCTTTAGCCCCATTATCTTACCGAGTATCACCTCCTTAGTGATTTTAATCGTATTTAGCTCCTCTTTCCCCCCCCCCATAGCCCCCTGTTTGTCCAGTGTTGGGATATTATTAGTGTCCTCTACTGTAAAGACTGATACAAAATATTTGCTCAGCGTTTTTGCCATCTCCATGTTCCCCACCACTAATTTCCCGGTCTCGTCCTCTAAGGGACCAACGTTCACTTTAGCCACCCTTTTTCTTTTTATATAACTGTAGAAACTCTTGCTATCTGTTTTTATATTTTTTGCTAGTTTACTTTCATAATCTATCTTCCCTTTCTTAATTAATATTTTAGTTATTCTTTGCTGGCTTTTAAATGCTTCCCAATCTTCTATCCTCCCACTAGATTTGGCTACTTTATATGCCCTTGTTTTCAGTCGGATACTATCCTTTATTACTTTACTTAGCCACGGATGGCTGTCTTTTCTTTACGCCTCTTTTTCCTCAGTGGAATATATTTTTCTTGAAAGATGTGAAATATCTCCTTGAATGTACACCACTGCTCATGTACCGTCTTACACTTTAATCTATTTTCCCAGTCCACTTTAGTCAACTCTGCTCTCATACCTTCATAGTCTCCTTTATTTAGGCTTAGTACGCTGGTTTGAGATCCAACTCTCTCACCCTCCAACTGAATTTGGAATTCAACCATGTTATGGTCACTCATTCCAAGGGAATCCTTTACCAGGATATTTTTTATTAATCCTGTCTCATTACACAGGACCAGATCTAAGATTGCCTGCCCCCTGGTTGGTTCAGTTACATACTGCTCAAGGAACCCGTCCCTAATGCATTCTATGAACTCTTCCTCAAGGCTGCCCTGCCCAATTTGATTTGTCCAGTCAATATGAAAGTTAAAATCCCCCATGATTATAGCTGTTCCCTTATTACAAGCCCCAACTATTTCCTGATTTATACTCTGACCAACAGAGTTGCAACTGTTAGGCCGATAGACTACGCCCACAAGTGACTCTTTCCCCTTATTATTCCTTCTCTCCACCCAAATTGTATCCTGATCCTTTGACCCAATATCATTTCTCACTATTGCAGTGATTCCATCCTTTATTAACATAGCCACCCCACTTCCCTTTCCTTCCTGTCTGTCCTTCCTAATTGTCAAATACCCCTTGCAGCCATGTTTCTGTAATGGCCACCAGATCATACCCATGTGTAGTTATTTGTACCATCAACTCGTCTATTTTGTTAGGAATGCTGCGTGCATTCAGATAAAGAACTTTTAAATATGTTTTGTGACAATTTATTCCTGCTTTTACCCCCGGTGTTGGGGGTAATATATTAGCATGGAAAGAGGATTGGCTAACTAACAGAAAACAGAGTCGGGATAAATGGGTCATTTTCAGGTTGGCAAACTGTAACTAGTGGGGTGCCACAGGGATCAGTGCTGGGGCCTCAACTATTTACAATCTATATTAATGACTTGGATGAAGGGACCGAGGGTACTGTCGCCAAATTTGTTGACGGTACAAAGATAGCTGGGAAAGCAAGTTGTGAGGAGGAGCCCGAGTCTGCAAAAGGATTTCGATAAGTTAAGTGAGTGGGCAAAAATTTGGCACATGGAGTATAATGTGGGAAACTTTGGTAGGAAGAATAGCTAAGCAAAATATTATTTAAATGGAGAGAGAGTACAGAATGCTGCGGTACAGAGGGATCTGGGTGTCCTCGTACATAAAACACAAAAAGTTAGCATGCAGGTACAGCAAGTAATTAGGAAGGCAAATTATTCCTTATCTCCACCCAAACTGTTTGTTTATTGCAAGGGGGATGGAGTGTTTCAGTAGGGAAGTCTTGCTACAACTGCACAGGGCGTTGGTGAGACCACACCTGGAGTACTGCGTACAGTTTTGGTCTCATTGAAGGAGGGATATACTTGCATTGGAGGCAGTTCAGAGAAGGTTCACTGGGTTGATTCCTGAGATGAAAGGGTTGTCTTATGTGGAAAGGTTGAGTAAGTTGGGCCTATACTCATTGGAGTTTAGAAGAATGAGAGGTGATCTTATTGAAACATATAAGATTCTGAGGGGGCTTGACAGGGTAGATGCTGAGAGGATGTTTCCCCTCGTGGGGGAATCTAGAACTAGGGGGCATAATTTCAGGATAAGGGGTCGCCCATTTAAGACGGCGATGAGGAGGAATTTCTTCTGAGTCGTGAATCTGTGGAATTCTCTACCCCAGAGAGCTGTGGAGGCTGAGTCGGTGAATATATTCAAGGCAGAGATAGACAGATATTTGAGCTGCAGGGGGGTCCAGGGTTATGGGGAGCGGGCAGGAAAGTGGAGTTGAGGCCAAGATCAGATCAGCCATGATCTTATTGAATGGCGGAGCAGGCTTGAGGGGCCGAATGGCCGACTCCTGCTCCCATTTCTTATGGTCTTAGGTATTTGCAACCTGACATCTGTCATACGCACTCTTTTTCTGCTTCATCATATTCTCTATCTCTTTCGTCCTCCAGAGAGCCCTGACTTTAGTTACCCGACCTTTTCCCCTCGTGGGAATGTACCTCAACTGTACCTGAACTGTTTCCTCTTTAAAGGCAGCCCATTGTTCCATCACAGTTTTGCCTGCCAATCTTTGATTCCAGTTTACCCAGGCCAGATCCGTTCTCATTCCACTGAAATTGGCCAACCCCAGTTAAACAGTCTTCCTCTAGATTGCTCCCTGTTCTTTTCCATAGTTAACTTAAACCTTATACTGTGACCACTGTTCCCTAAATGTTCACATACTGACACTTGCTCCACTTGACCTACCTCATTCCCCAGAATCAGATCCAGCAATGCGTAAAAGAAATTGCAAAATAAATAAAATTCGCACCACTTCAATAAAAATAAATGATCTCGTGTTCAAAATTAATTAAGACCTTTTAACTGAGCATTTCAGGTAAAAATTAAATTTTTTGAACAATAAATTTAAATGTTTTAAAAGGGACCAAAATTTTCCTGAACTGACTTTAAACGCATGTGAATGTTTAAATCATTTTTAAAAAGTTACTTCATTTTAACTCGTTCGCTGGTAAAAGAAGACTTTGCACCTGCTTTTACCATGCGTAAGGGTTTCCTGGGCAGTAGTTGGGCAAATAGCCCAATTCTATACCAGCGAAAGTGATTTTGTGGTGGATCTGTCCAAGTGAAACTTGACACATCACAAGTTCCGTTTTTTCGCACATGTGGAAACCTGGAACTTGCGGGGCCATTCTGAAGGCTCCCGACGACCGCATACGCTGTCGGAAGCACCATAAAATCCGGGCATATATGACGTTCCATGTTCAGTCAGTAATTTTTCACGAGCCTGGTGTGATATGTGGAATCTCTCTCTGGCTATGTAATTTGGGTCGTTTCATTTTTCAATCTAGCTTTCGTGGTATGGTGGCAAACATTTTAAAATGCCTATTCAATTTTAGTAAACTTTTAGATGCATCAGACTTTGAGAAGGTGGGAACGTTTGACCATTTGTTGATGTGAACAACTAATAGTTCAAAAACACATCGCAATTGATGCAATCCAGAGTCTGTTTTTCTTGGAATGCGGTTGTCATATTCCCCCTCCTTGACCTCTCCCTGGCTTATGACACAATCGGGCTCTCCATCCCCCTGCCCTGCCTCTACTCTGTGGTTTCCCCTACATGGTACTGCCTTTGTATGGTTCTCTTACTGGTTCCACATTTCTTGTAATAGTTTCGGCTTCTGTGCCCACAGTCACTCCCAGGTTCCAGTCTTGGCTACCTCATTTCTCAACTGCATGCTGAGAGATTATCCATAATAATTGTAGCACAGCTTCCATACATATGCTAACAATATCTGCCCCATCTTTCTGCCATCACCCTCAACTCCAGAATTGCCATGTGACTGCTTATCTAACATCATGCTGTAGATGGGCCAAAGCATTCTGCATTGCTAAGATTGAAGGCATCATGTTCAGCTCCCACTAGAATCTGTACTCTCGTCCCTGAGTCTGTTCCCCTCTCCCTGGCTATTTGCTCAAGCTGAGACTGACTTTGTGTAACTTCTGTGTCCTGGTTGACCCTATTCATCACTAGCTCTGCCTATTTTCAGCTTTGTAACCTTGCTGACCTCTGCTTTTGCCCCACCTCCACTGCTGCTGAAACCCTCACCTACGTCTTCGTATCTTCAGGCTTGACTTCTCCAATGTGCTCCGACATAAATTTGAACAGGCCCAAACATCTTCTACCTGTCCTGCTCACATGACTTCTGTCCTTGGTGACCTACATTGGCTTCCTTCCATCACAGCCTTGCATTTTGGAACTATTTCTTTTCTAAATGCCTCCATTTTACTACATCTCTCCACTTTCAAAAGCCTCATTTAAAAACTAGCATTTCAACCATGCCTTTGGTCACTCCCAACTTCTTCCTCTACTTCCAGGTATCTGTTTTCTCCCCCACTCCTATTTTAAGTTCAGCACCATGGAGCATTTGCTACTTTAAAGCACTAGAAAAGTACATCTTAAAGTTGTTAGCTGTAACCTTGAACTGATGTAGTTTTACTGGTGCAGATGTACATTTTTTTAAATTAGTAGCTTACTAGCATTGGTACCAACGACATAGGTAAAAAGAGGGATGAGGTCCTGCGGCAAGAATTTAGGGAGCTAGGTGAAGGATTAAAGAGCAGGACCTCAAAGGTTGTAATCTCTGGATTACTCCCGGTGCCACGTGCTAGTGAGTATAGGAATGGGAAGATAGAACAGATGAATGCGTGGCTAAAGGGATGGTGCAGGGGGGAGGGCTTTAGTTTCCTGGATCACTGGGTCTGCTTCTGGGAAAGGTGGGACTTGTACAAGTCGGACAGTTTACACCTGAACCAGAGGGGAACCAATATCCTTGCGGGGAGGTTTGCTAGCACTGCTGGGGGGGGTTTAAACTAACTTGGCAGGGGGATGGGGTACAGAGTGGAGCTATAGTAGGGGGTGATTTACAGCCAAATACAGAGGAAAAAACAAGTCAGCTGGGAAGGCAGAGCAAATATGTGAAGGCAAAAGGGAATATGGCAGGGCTGGAAGGCATTTATTTTAATGCAAGGAGTCTTGCAAATAAGGTGGATGAACTGAAAGTGTTGTTGAACACATGGGAGTACGATATTGTTGCTATCACGGAGACATGGTTGAGGGAGGGTCAGGACTGGCAGCTAAATATTCCGGGGTATAGAATCTTCAGGCGAGACAGAGGGGGGTGTAAAAGGGGAGGGGGTGTTGCAATATTAATTAAGGAGTCAATTACTGCTGTAAGGAGGGATGATATATTAGCGGGTTCCTCTAATGAGGCCATATGGGTCGAACTTAAAAACAAAAAGGGGGCAAGCAGTTTGCTGGGAGTGTACTATAGGCCCCCAAACAGTCAGGGGGAGATAGAGGAACAGATATGGAGGCAAATCTCAGAAAAGTGCGAAAATAATAGGGTCATAATAGTGGGGGATTTCAACTTCCCCAATATTAATTGGGATAGTCAGAGTGTGAAAGGCTTAGAGGGTGCAGAATTCTTAAAGTGCATCCAGGAGAGCTTTTTGAGCCAACATGTAGAAAGTCCTACAAGAGAGGGGGCGGTACTGGACCTAATTCTGGGGAATGTAGCCGGGCAAGTGGTGGAAGTATCAGCAGGAGAGCATTTTGGCGACAGTGACCATAATTCGGTGAGATTTAAGGTGGTCATGGAAAAAGACAAAGACGGCTCGGAAATAAGGGTTCTAAATTGGGGGAAGGCCGATTTTAATATGATAAGGCAGGATCTGGCCAAAGTGGACTGGGAGCAGCTACTTATAGGAAAATCCACATCAAGACAGTGGGAGACTTTCAGAAGGGAAATAGAGAGAGTACAACGCCAACATGTTCCTGTAAAGGTCAAGGGTGGGACCAACAAGCAAAGGGAACCTTGGATGACAAGGGATATACAAAAATGCATTAGAAATAAAAGGGGGGCTTTTGGCAGTTACTAAAGACGGAAGAAGCCCTGGAGGAGTATAAAAAGTACAGGGGCATACTTAAAAAAGAAATTAGGAGGGCGAGGAGGGGCCATGAAATAACACTGGCGAGCAAAATAAAGGAAAATCCTAAGATGTTTTATAAGTATATTAAGGGCAAGAGGATAACCAGGGAAAGGGTAGGGCCCATTAGGGACCAAAGTGGCAATCTGTGTGTAGAGCCAGATGATGTAGGTGGGGTTTTAAATGAATTTTTTGCATCTGTGTTCACTATGGAGAAAGACGATGCGGACATAGAAATCGGGCAAGGGGACTGTGACATACTTGAACATATTAGCATCGAGAGGGAGGAGGTGCTAGCGGTTTTAGCAGGCCAAAAAGTGGATAAATCCCCAGGCCCGGATGAGATGTATCCCAGGCTGCTGTGGGAGGCAAAGGAGGAGATTGCAGGGGCTCTGACACAAATTTTCAGAACCTCTCTGGCCACAGGGGATGTACCAGAGGACTGGAGAACAGCTAATGTAGTACCATTATACAAGAAGGGTAGCAGGGATAAACCAGGGAATTACAGGCCAGTGAGCCTAACATCTGTGGTAGGGAAATTATTGGAAAAAATTCTGAGGGATAAAATTAGTCTCCACTTGGAGAGGCAAGGATTAATCGGGGATAGTCAGCATGGCTTTGTCAAGGGTAAATCATGTCTGACAAATCTGATTGAATTTTTCGAGGGGGTGACTAGGGGGGTGGATGAGGGAAATGCTGTGGATGTGGTTTACATGGACTTCAGTAAAGCTTTTGACAAAGTCCCGCATAGGAGACTGGTCAAGAAGGTAAGAGCCCATGGGATCCAGGGTGCCTTGGCGCGTTGGATCCTAAACTGGCTGAGTGGCAGGAGGCAGAGGGTGATGGTCGAAGGTTGCTTTTGTGACTGGAAGCCTGTGTCCAGTGGGGTACCTCAGGGATCGGTGCTGGGTCCCTTGTTGTTTGTGATCTACATAAATGATTTGGATGAGAATGTAAAAGGTATGATCAGTAAGTTCGCAGATGACACGAAAATTGGTGGGGTGGTAAATTGCGAGGAGGAAAGCCTCAGGCTACAGGACGATATAAACGGGTTGGTCAGATGGGCGGAAAAGTGGCAAATGGAATTTAACCCTGAAAAGTGCGAGGTGATGCATTTTGGACGGACAAATAAGGCAAGGGAATACACAATGAGTGGTAGGACCCTAGGAAGTACAGAGGGTCAGAGGGACCTTGGTGTACATGTACATAGATCTCTGAAGGCAGCGGAACAGGTAGATAAGGTGGTTAAAAAGGCATATGGGATACTTGCCTTCATTAGCCGAGGCATAGAATATAAGAGCAGGGAGGTTATGATGGAGCTGTTCAAAACGCTGGTGAGGCCACAGCTGGAGTACTGTGTGCAGTTCTGGTCACCTCACTATAGGAAGGATGTGATTGCTTTGGAGAGGGTGCAGAGAAGATTCACCAGGATGTTACCTGGGATGGAGCGCCTCAGCTATGAAGAAAGACTAAACAGGCTGGGGTTGTTTTCCTTGGAGCAAAGAAGGCTGAGGGGGGACCTGATTGAGGTGTACAAAATGATGAGGGGCATAGATAGGGTAGACGAAGAGGAACTTTTCCCCTTAGTAGGGGGGTCAATAACAAGGGGGCATAGATTCAGGGTAAAGGGCAGGAGATTTAGAGGGGATTTGAGGAGGAACTTTTTCACCCAGAGGGTGGTTGGAATGTGGAACTCAATGCCTAAAAGGGTGGTAGAGGCAGGAACCCTCACAACATTCAAGAAGCATTTGGATGAGCACTTGAAATGCCATTGCATACAAGGCTATGGACCAAATGCTGGAAAATGGGATTAGACTGGACAGGGATGGATGGGCGGCGCAGACACGATGGGCCGAAGGGCCTCTTTCTGTGCTGTAAAACTCTATGACTCTGACTCCTGTTGCAGCTACTGAGTGTGAAAAGAAAGGCCCTCAAATAGTGCTTAAAACACCAATGTAAAATTATTGGGCCATTAATTAGACTTTTTCATGCACCTTTCAGCTCCAATATAATTTGTGCCGTAACTTGCTAGATGTGCGAACTGATAATGACATGGCGAGGACAACAGGGCATCTGGGACCTTAGCGAACGATGGGACCAGCAGTGTATCTCCTTAACCAGTGAGATGTAAGGATTAAGAAAGAAAATGAGCAAGAGTACAATCCTAAAGTGCGTCAATGAGCAGAGAGACCTAGGAGTATATGTGCACAAATCGTTGATGGTGGCAGGGCAGGTTGAGAAAGCAGTTAAAAAAGCTTAGGGGATCCTGGGCTTCATGAATAGAGGTATAGAGTACAAAAGTGTGGAAGTTATGATGAATGTGTATAAAACACTGGTTCAGCCTCAACTGGAGTATTGTGTGCAATTCTGGGCACTTTAGGAAGGATGTGAAGGTCTTGGACAGGGTGCAGAAAAGATTTACGCGAATGATTCCAGGGATGAGGGACTTCAGTTACGTGGCTAGACTGGAGAAGCTGGGATTGTTCTCCTTGGAGCAGAGAAGATTGAGAGGAGATTTGATAGAGGTGTTCAAAATCATGAGGGGTCTGGACAGAGTAGATAGAGAGAAACTGTTCCCATTGGCAGAAGGGTCGAGAACCAGAGGACACAGATTTAAGGTGATTGGCAGAAGAACCAAAGGCGACATGAGGAAAAACTTTTTTACGCAGCGAGTGGTTAGGATCTGGAATGCACTGCCTGAAAGGGTGGAGGAGGCAGACTCGATCACTGCTTTTAAAAGGGCATTGGATAAATACCTGAAGGGAAAAAATTTGCAGGGCTACGAGGAAAGGGTGGGGGAGTGGGACTAGCTGAAGTGCTCTTGCAGAGAGCCGGCACGGGCTCGATGGGCCGAATGACCACCACCTTCTGTGCTGTAACCATTCTATGGTGAGGACTGAGAGAGGGTGTATTAGAGTGCAATCAGGTACAGAAAGAGAAATGGAGGGAAAGAAAGATCAGATTGAGGGAAGAAAAATTAAAAGTAAGAATTTTTTTTTTTAATTTGTAATTTTTTAATTGTCTAACAATTTACTACAAGCAGGAATGAGTCTCCACAGTTTAAATTGTTCCCTTTCTGGGCTGGGGGAGTTGATTGGCATTACAGTAACAATTATCATGTCGTTAACAGCCCTTTTAAGTAGGAGCCCTAACTTTCTGTGGCAAGTTTAATGGGAAATTAATGTGGAAATCCAGCAAGTTTTTAAAAATAACCATGAGGTTGATGGTGCGATGCTGTTTGTGTGAGGAAAACGGCACAGCAGTGTAAATCAGCTCGCAAGTTCTGGAGATTTGCAATTTGCGGCGTATCTCTTCGCCTGAACTTGCTGGCCGATTTGTGCATTAATAACGGCGTGCATCGTTGGCATGCCATTATTTTTCCAGGAAGATTTGGCCCATATAGTGCTCTTAGGTAGCAGAACATCCCAAGGTACTTAACGAAGAGAGATGAGTTTAGGAAATGTTGAAGAAATAAGTTTATTTGTCCCTTAGATCACCGCCCCCAAGAAGGCATTTGAGCCCTCTAAACTTTTTGGGTTAAGCTCCTAAATATTTTATATCCTGCTCATTGTTTAAAGGAGACATTTAACAGTTCCAAATTACTCAAGTGTTAGGTTTTTGAACATTATTGGAAGAGAAGTTTAAAAATGCAAAAGTAATTACTGAGGTTCTCATTTGATTAAGCTTCAATAACCATATGTTGCCTCCAACAAAATCTAATGGAATTGAAAAAGTTCCATCCTCGTGATGGAGCCAAGTATGCTAAATACAGAGGAGCAGTTATTGCTTTTTTGCTACAAGTATAAATATGTAATTATAAAATTGCTCAAGGCTATTGCAGATAATCTCTTTTTTACTTTTGCACACCAGATGACTCAAATGGAACTTATGCTGGCGATTAGGAATGTATTACCTCGGTTCAGTTAGCTGGGATACAAAGTTTGAATTGTGTAGCCATTTCGCATTTAAAAATTCAGTCTATCTGCCGCTGACAACTCCAGTACTATCCATGTATTCTGATGTATAGGATTATCCAGAAACATTTATTTCCTGCCGACTAAAATTTTAAGAGTGTATTTGCCAACTTTTGTGACCTGAATCCTGT
The DNA here is from genome assembly GCF_052327205.1 of Somniosus microcephalus. Taxonomy (NCBI): domain Eukaryota; kingdom Metazoa; phylum Chordata; class Chondrichthyes; order Squaliformes; family Somniosidae; genus Somniosus; species Somniosus microcephalus. The sequence continues at coordinate 19,833,447 of NC_140987.1, read as the reverse complement.
GTTAATTGTCATACAGGGATCAATTCAGTTTAAGTGGTTGGGAGATCCATTCATGCTGCTTGCTATAAAATCAAAACTGGACAGAAATCCACAATTCTACATGTGGATTTGAAGGGAATTTCCTTCCCTTCCTTGACTTCTCTGTCTCTATTTCTGGGGAAAGGCTGTCGACAAACATACACTATAAGCCCATTGACTCCCACAGCTACCTGGACTACACTTCCTCCCACCCCGCTTCCTGTAAGGACTCTGTTCCATTCTCCCAGTTTCTCTGTCGCATCTGCTCTGACGATGTCACCTTCCATATTAGTACTTCTGATATGTCTTCCTTTTTCCTCAACCGAGGATTCCCTACTACCGTGGTTAAGCGCATAAGAACATAAGAAATAGGAGCAGGAGTAGGCCCTTCGAGCCTGCTTCGCCATTCAATTCTGTGTGAAGAAATTTCTTCTCATCTCAGTCCTGAATGGCCTACCCTTTATCCTGTGGCTGTGGCCCCTGGTTCTTGACTCCCCAGCCAAGGGAAATATTCTCCCAGCATCCACCCTATCAAGCCCTGTAATAATTTTGTATGCTTCAATTCTTCTGAATTCAAGAGAATACAGGCCTAGTTTACTCAATCTCTTCTGATACAACAGTCTCGCCATCCCAGGAATCAATCTCGTGAACCTTCGTTGCACTCCCTCTATGGCAAGTATATCCTTCCTTGGGTAAGGAGACCAAAATTGTACACAGTACTCCAGGTGTGGTCTCACCAAGGCCCTATATAATTGGAGTAAGACTTCTTTGCTCCTGTACTCAAATCCTCTTGTAATGAAGGCCAGCGTACCATTTGCCTTCCTAATGGCTTGTTGCACCTGCACATTCACTTTCAGTGACTCATGTACAAGGACACCCAGGTCCCTTTGAGCATCTGCATTCCCCAATCTTTCACCATTTAGGAAATACTCTGCCTTTCTGTTTTTTCTACCAAAGTGGATAACTTCACATTTATCCACATTATATTCCATCTGCCATGTTCTCGCCCACTCACTGAGCCTGTCAAGATCCCCTTGAAGCCTCTTCACATCCTCTTCGCAACTGACACTGCCACCTAGCTTTGTATCATCAGCAAATTTGGAAATGTTACTTTTAGTCCCCTCATCCAAATCATTGATATAGATTGTGAATAGCTGGGGCCCAAGCACCGATCCTTGCGGTACCCCACTAGTCACAGCTTGCCATCCTGAAAAAGATCAGTTTATCCCTACTCTGTTTTCTGTCGGTTAGCCAATTCTCAATCCATGCTAGTATATTACCCCCAATTCCATGTGCCCTAATTTTGTTCACCAGCCTCTTGTGTAGGACCTTATCGAAGGCCTTCTGAAAATCCAGATACACCACATCTACCGGTTCCCCTTTGTCTACTCCACTAGTTACACCCTCAAAGAACTCCAATAGGTTTGTCAAACAGGATTTCCCTTTCATAAATCCATGTTGACTCTGCCCAATCTTACTATTAGTTTCTAAGTGCCCAGTTATTGCATCCTTTATAATAGATTCCAGCATTTTCCCAACTACTGATGTGAGGCGAACAGGTCTGTCGTTCCCCGTTTTCTCTCTCCCTCCTTTCTTAAATAGCGGGGTTACATTTGCTATCCTCCAATCTGCAGGAACCGTTCCAGAATCTATAGAATTTTGGAAGACGACGACCAATGCGTCCACTATCTCTCTGGCCACCTCTTTCAAAACCCTAGGATGCAGGTCATCCGGTCCTTGGGATTTATTGACTTTTAGTCCCATTAATTTTGCTAGTACTGTTTTTTTACTAATTTCTTTAAGTTCCTCATTCTCGCCACACCCTTGGTTTTCTCGTATTTCTGGGAGGTTTTTTGTGTCTCCCTCCGTGAAGACAGAAATAAAGTATTTATTTAATTTCTCTGCCATTTCCTCATTTCCCCATTATAAATTCTCCCGTCTGACTGTAAAGGACCTACATTTACCTTAGGCAGTCTTTTCCTTTACACAAACCTATGGAAGTTTTTACAATCCATTTTTATATTTTTCACTAGTTTGTTCTCTTATTCCATTTTCCCTTTCTTTATCAATTTCGGTTGACTTGTCTGTCGACCCATGTCTGTTCCATTTCCCACACTTCTGCTCTCACCCCTTCCTCTCCCTCCAGAACCACGATCAGGTTCCCCACCAGCCTTCACATTCAACGGATCATCCTCCGCCATTTCCGCCACCTCCAGCGCGATCCCACCACCAAACACATCTTCTCCCTTCCCCTCCCAGCATTCCGGAGGGACTGCTCCCTCCGTGACACCCTGGTCCACTCCTCAATCATCTGCAACACCCCCTCCCATTCCCATGCCACCTTCCCGTACAAGCGCAGGAGATGCAACACCTGCCCTTTTATTACCTCCTCCCTTCCCACTGTCCAGGGCCACAAACACTTGTCCGCTCCACTCCCACTCTGACTTCTCTGTCCACGCCCTCTTACACTGTTGCAATGAAGCTCAATGTAAGCTTGTGGAACAGCACCTCTTTCGATTAGGCACTTTACAGCATTCTGGACTCAACATCGAGTTCAACAATTTCAGACCATAACCTCTGTGCCTATTTTTTCAGATGGCAGCTGTTGGTGACTCTGCTGTCCCCATTTACACCTCTTCTAGACCAATCGTTTCTTTCTATACTTGTCCCATTACCATCTCCTATTGCTTTGTACAATCAAACCTTTTGTCATTTCATCACTTTTTTGTCATTTAATTACTCCTGCCTTCCACCCTATCACAGACTTTCCCTTTTTTTCCCTCACCGCCCCCCCCCCCTTTCCCTGCCCCTGCACTTTCTTAAAATCTGTTACATCTCTAACTTTTTCCAATTCTGACAGCACCTCCAAGCTCTACTACAAAGAAGGACAATAGCAGTAACATTTTGAGAACACCATCACCTCCAACTTCCCCTCCACGTTAGAAACTGCGCTAATATTTTTCTTCACGTATCTATCAAATTCTTTTAAATGCCCCAATTGACGGCTTGAATAGCCACTTCCAACAATGCAGGTCATATTGTAATAATCCTTTTCATGATAAAATTTCTTCTAACCTTCCTTCCAGAAAATGTGGTTAATTCTGAGTGAATGGATACTGGAGGGACAGAATTATTAGTACTTCGGAGTTCTGACGAGAAGTCTTCGGCCTGAAACGTTGACTCTGTTTCTCTCTCCACAGATGCTGCCTGACCTGCCAAGTAATAATGTCGATAGTTCAGTCAGACAAATCTTGCACGCCCACCATTACTGACATCTTAGTAACAACACTGAGCACCGTATCTGATTATACTATCCTTGTGACCTTCTCTACCATGGAAACATTTGCCAAGTTACATTGACATGCAACTTGAAATGCTGCAGTGCCAGTCATTCCAGAAAGAGAGAATCTAGTACTATAATTAATAAAAATGAAATACTGCAAATTTGAAAAAAAAATTGTTTTAATTTTAGTAATGTAATTGGAGCTTTCAGAGATGTAATTCAACACTTAAAATTGTGTTGTCATGGATAATAATTCTTCTTAGGCAGTCCCTCGGAACCGAGGGTGACTTGCTTCCACATTAAAAATGAGTTCACAGGTGCCTGATGAGTCCAATGCGGGACCTACAGTCTCTGTCACAGGTGGGGCAGACGGTGGTTGAAGGGGCGGGTGGGTGGGGTGCTCGGGTTGACGTGCGCTGCCTGCGCTTGGCTTCCGCTTGCTCCCGGCGAAGAGACTCGGTGTTCGGCGCCTTCCCGGATGCTTCTCCTCCACTTTGTGCGGTCTTGGGCCAGGGATTCCCAGGTGTCGGTGGGGATGTTACACTTTTTCAAGGAGGCTTTGAGGGTGTCCTTGAGGCGTTTCCTCTGCCCACCTGGGGCTCTCTTGCCGTGCCGGAGCTCCGAGTAGAGCGCTTGTTTTGGGAGTCTCCTATCGGGCATGCGAACAATGTGACCCGTCCATCGGAGCTGATTGAGTGTGGTCAAAGCTTCGATGTTGGGGATGTTGGCCTGAGCAAGAACACTGATGGTGCGCCTATCCTGCCAATGGATTTGCAGGATCTTGCGGAGGCAGCATTGGTGGTACCTCTGTAGTGCTTTGAGGTGCCTGCTGTACATGAGCCATGTCTCTGAGGCATACAGCAGGGCAGGTATCATTGCTGCTCTGTTGACCATGAGCTTAGTGCCGGGTTTGAGGTCCTGGTCTTCAAACACTTCCTCAGGCGACCGAAGGCTGCACTGGCACTTCGTCGTCGACGTCTGCCCTTGTTGACAGTAGGCTCCCGAGGTATGGAAAGTGGTCCACGTTGTCCAAGGCCTTGTCGTGGATTTTGATAATCGGGGGGCAGTACTGTGTGGCGGGGGCAGGTTGGTAGAGGACCTTTGTCTTACGGATGTTTAGTGTAAGGCCCATGCTCTCGCACACGTCGGTGAAGGTGTTGAGGATGGTTTGGAGTTCGACCTCCGAGTGAGCGCAGACGCAAGCGTCGTCTGCATACTGTAATTCGACGACAGAGGATGGGACGACCTTGGATCTGGACTGGAGGCGACGGAAGTTGAACAGTTTCCCGTTTGTTCTGTAAATTAGCTCCACTCCAATGGGGAGCTTACTGAGGGTGCGATGGAGCATTGCAGCAAGGGAGATCGAGAAGAGCGTTGGTGCGATGACATAGCCTTGTTTGACCCCGGTTCGTACGTGAATTGGGTCTGTGATGGAACCGTTGGTCAGGATCACAGCTTGCATGTCGTCATGAAGCAGGCGGAAGATGGTGACAAACTTTTGAGGGCAGCCGAATTTGAGGAGTACACTCCATAATCCCTCACGGTTGACAGTGTCGAAGGCCTTTGTGAGATCAAAGAAGGCCATGTACAGCGGTGAATACTTGCTACAACAATTAAGCAGTGGATTTATAGTTATTGTATTGATTTTTGGGGTGGCAGACATGTGTATTGAGCAGCTTTATTGGAGGCTACTTATTTGGGTTAAACATGTTTAGCTGACATGCAAAGTAATTGGGACTGGGCTTGTAAAGCAGGCATACATAATCAACGCCAAACAAGTGGGATAGTAAACTAAGATATCTACAAATGTATGGCAGTTAGGCGTGAGAAAAACTGCTCCGGGTAATGTTGAAGACCTATTTAATTGCATAGCTTGTTTATGTACAAATGCATTTAAAAAGAGCTCCATGGGAGTTTTTGAAGCATATAATTATAAGCATTACAGAAGGCATTTTGTTAAATGGAGATTACAAAGGGTCATGGTATGCTCAGAAAGCACACCATTTCATGTCTCCCCATTTAAACAAGACAGCTTGTCTTTTTTTTTAAAACCGAGGAGAACAAATTTTGAAATGCCTGCATTTTTTTTAGTCGTTATTTGCTGTAGGAACTTTTGAGAAAGCTGTAATCTTAATCAGTGCAGAACACTGTCATCTGACACACTTATATTTAACCAAAAATATCAGAATGAAATATTTTTTGATGTAACAGTATACAGTGTAGAGATTCTGTCAATAATTAATAGCATTTCCTTATAACCAACTCTAGTTTATCAGTTGATAAAATTATGATCGTCACAGGGGAGCTGTCTGGATCATTGTGGCTTTGTGCATCTTCCAAGACACCGTCTACAGATAAAAACCTGAGGAAGAGCAGCAGCGTCTTTAACATAGAAAAACGTCCCAAGGTGCATCACAGGAATGTAATCAAGCGAAAATGGACATCGAACCAAAGGAGGAGATATTAGGAGGGGTGACTAAAAGCTTACTCAGAGGTAGGTTTTAAGGAGGGTCTTGAATGAGGAGAGATCAGCAGAGAAGGTTCGGGAGAGAATTCCAGAGAATGTGGCCTCGACGGATGCAGGCGTGGACGCCAATGGTCGGCCAAAGGGAGTGTGGGATGCCCGAGGCCAGAATCTGATGAGCGCAGAGTACGACTACTACACAATCATTTAGAGATTCTTGGGACTACCATTACAATAATCACATTTTGGGGTTCAGATAGCATTTATAAGATACTTGGGCGGTGGCGGGGTGGGGGGGGCGGGTGCTTGTGGAGAAATTTGATATAGTCCTGTTTTGAGTGCCAACTTTTAAAAGTTGAAAAAATTAGCGCCAGGCGTTAATGTCTTTTCAACGTTTAAAAAAAATTTGCGGTTTGCTCTCCAGGAAGGAAGTGGAGCGTTAAATCAAGCGCTCCACTCCCTTCCTGGAGCGCAACAGGCGGGGCGATAGGTGTGCAGTGCTGCCGTGTTGGAAGGCTCCTTCCCTCCCTTAAAGGGAAGGGCCATCGCTGCAGGTTTTGCAGGGGGAAACCTTACCTGGTCCCTGACGGCAGCTGCGATCCGGCCCGATCAGCCCGATGCACTGCAGCAGAGTGCCGGGTTGATCGATCACTGGCAAAGACAAATGGGGGGGGTGGGGGGGAGGTGGAAAGAGAGCGCGTTTCGGAATTTTTTTTACTTGCCTTGGCCACCTCGTCTATAAGTATCGCCCCGAAGTGCCCGGCCTCCCGATGAACGCCTCCTGCAGCTGCCAGTGCTTTCGCCCAGCGATACTGCAGGGGGCGGAGCCGAAGTTCGGGACTGGGGCAATGCGCAAGGCGATGGCGTCACGATCTCCGGGCGAAGGAGATCGGGGCGCAACGCCATACCGCCGCCGCGAACCTCCCTCCGAATATAGCGGGGGCCTATCTTCTCGCTGCACCAGGTCGGTAAGTGCTTAGCACCCCGTTATCGCCCCCTGGCGGCGATAACGGGAGGCGCTAAGGAGGCCAATGTCTTGGCCTCGAACTTCACATTCAGTATTTGACTTCATCCTGCGTATTTCAATGGGATCACAGCATCGCAATCACCTGAAGGATGACTGTTGATGTAGGGAGATGAATCATAAGAACATAAGAAGTAGGAGCAGGAGTAGGCCATACGGCCCCTCGGACCTGCTCCGCCATTCAATAGGATCATGGCTGATCTGAATCTAGACTCACGTCCACTTCCCTGCCCTCTCCCCGTAACCCCTAATTCCCTTATCTGCTAGGAAACTGTCTATCTCCGTTTTAAATTTATTTAATGTCGCAGCTTCCGCAGCTCTGAGGAAGCAAATTCCATAGATTTACTACCCTCTGATTGAAGAAGTTTCTCCTCATCTCAGTTTTGAAAGCGCAGCCCCTTCTTCTTAGATTATGCCCCCGAGTTCTAGTCTCGCCCATCAGTGGAAACATCCTCCCCGCATCCACCCGATCAAGCCCCCTCACAATCTTATATGTTTCGATAAGATCGCCTCTCATTCTTCTGAATTCCAATGAGTAGAGGCCCAACCTACTCAACCTTTCCTCATAAGTCAACCCCCTCATCTCCGGAATCAACCGAGTGAACCTTCTCTGAACTGCCTCGAGAGCAAGTATATCTTTTCTTAAATATGGAAACCAAAACTGCACGCAGTATTCCAGGTGTGGCCTCACCAATACCCTGTATAACTGCAGCAAGACTTCCCTGTTTTTATACTCCATCCCCCTTGCAATAAAAGCCAAGATTCCATTGGCCTTCCTGATCACCTGTTGCACCTGCATACTAACTTTGTGTTTCATGCACCAGGACCCCCAGATCCCTTTGTACTGTAGCACTTTGCAGTTTCTCTCCATTTAGATAATAACTTGCTCTTTGATTTTTTCAGCCAAAGTGCATAACCTCACACTTTCCAACATTATATTGCATCTGCCAAATCTCTGCCCACTCACTTAGCATGTCTATGTCCTTTTGCAGGTTTTTAATGTCCTCCTCACTCAGTGCTTTCCCTCCCATCTTTGTATCGTCGGCAAACTTGGATATGTTGCACTCGGTCCCTTCCTCCAAATCGTTAATATAGATTGTAAAGAGTTGGGGCCCCAGCACTGACCCCTGTGGAACACCACTAGTTACTGATTGCCAGCCCGAGAATGAACCATTTATCCCAACTCTTTGGCTATCTAACAGAAAACAATCTTCCACCCATGCCAGTATATTACCCCCAATCCCGTGATTTCTTATCTTGATCAGTAATCTTTTGTGTGGAACCTTGTCGATGCCTTTTGGAAGTCCAAATACACTACATCCACTGGTTCCCCTTTATCCACCCTGTATGTTACATCCTCAAAGAATTCGAGCAAATTTGTCAAACATGACTTCCCCTTCATAAAACCATGCTGACTCTGTCCGATTAAATTATGTTTATCCAAATGCTCTGTTACTGTTTCCTTAATAATGGACTCCAACATTTTGCCAACCACAGATGTTTGGCTAACTGGTCTATAGTTTCCAGCTTTTTGTCTACTTCCCTTCTTAAAGGGTGTTACATTAGCAGTTTTCCAATCTGCCGGGACCTTTCCCGAGTCCAGGGAGTTCTGGAAAATGATCACCAATGCATCCACAATCCCTACCGCCACTTCTTTCAAGACCCTAGGATGTAGGCCATCAGGTCCGGGGGATTTATCCGCCTTAAGTCCCATTATTTTACTGAGTACCATCTCCTTAGTGATTTTAATCGTCTTTAGCTCCTTCCCCCCCCCCCCCCTCCCCATTGCCCCCTGTTTTTCCAGTATTGGGATATTTTTAGTGTCCTCTGCTGTAAAGACTGATACAAAATATTTGTTCAGCGTCTTTGCCATCTCCATGTTCCCCACCACTAGTTTCCCGGTCCCATCCTGTAAGGGACCAACGTTCACTTTAGCCACCCTTTTTCTTTTTATATAGCTGTAGAAACTCTTGCTATCTGTTTTTATATTTTTTGCTAGTTTACTTTCATAATCTATCTTCCCTTTCTTAATTAATCTTTTAGTTTTTGTTTGCTGGCTTTTAAATGCTTCCCAATCTTCTATCCTCCCACTAGATTTGGCTACTTTTATATGCCCTTGTTTTCAGTCGGATACTATCCTTTATTACTTTACTAAGCCACGGATGGCTGTCTTTTCTTTTACTCTCCTTTTTCCTCAGTGGAATATATTTATCTTGAAAGATGTGAAATATCTCCTTGAATGTAGACCACTGCTCTTGTACCGTCTTACACTTTAATTTGTTTTCCCAGTCCACTTTAGTCAATTCTACTCTCATACCTTCATAGCCTCCTTTATTTAAGCTCAGTATGCTGGTTTGAGATCCAACTCTCTCACCCTCAAACTGAATTTGGAATTCAACCATATTATGGTCACTCATTCCAAGGGGATCCTTTACTAGGACATTTTTTATTAATCCTGTTTCATTACACAGGACCAGGTCTAAGATTGCCTGCCCCCTGGTTGGTTCAGTTACATACTGCTCAAGGAACCCGTCCCTAATACACTCTATGAACTCTTCCTCAAGGCTGCCATGCCGAATTTGATTAGTCCAGTCAATATGAAAGTTAAAATCCCCCATGATTATAGCTGTTCCCTTATTACAAGCCCCAACTATTTCCTGATTTATACTCCGACCAACAGAGTTGCCACTGTTCGGAGGCCTATAGACTACGCCCACTAGTGACTTTTTCCCCTTCTTATTCCTTATCTCCACCCAAACTATTTCACTATCCTGATCCTTTGACCCAATATCATTTCTGACTATTGCAGTGATTCCATCCTTGATTAACATAGCAACCCCACCTCCCTTTCCTTCCTGTCTGTCCTTCCCAATTGTCAAATACCCTTGTATGTTTAGTTCCCAGTCATGATTATCTTGCAGCCATGTTTCCGTAATGGCCACCAGATCATACCCATGTGTAGTTATTTGTACCGTCAACTCGTCAATTTTGTTACGAATCAGACTGCAGAAGTGATCAGCCAATTATTGCTTAACCTAATTTTTGTCCCCAGAAAGCAACTGATAAATACCAGTTCAGCTATTCTGGAATAGGATGAGACTTGTTGGATTAGGGGAGCATTCGACTGTTTTATTTAATTGGTGAGATGATTTCACATTACTCATGTAAATTGTACAACTATCTTAATCTCTGAAGGCTTGTTGACAATTCTTCCTTACAAACGACAAACTATCAGTAAAGTCCAGTTCCCCATGGAAATTATATCAGTAATTGGCACCGTCTGTCTGTGTTGCTTGACCACTCCACTCGGAGCTTGAATTTTCTTATTTGTAAATACTTCATTTTCTGTAGATTCCTGAGGTCATTATTTCTACTACATTTGTGACTCAAGTGGAGTTAAAAAATCTTCTTTTAAAACAAAATCCTTTGAGCACAATATTCATTACAAATCAATTACTGAAGTATTTATTAGACTCAATTTTTTCCAAGGTCAGAACTTCCCAGTAATTCAGTGAGTTTAGCTAGTAATAAAAGGAAGACTTTCATTTATATGTGATCTTATGTTAGATCATCTCGAAGCACTTTACATATTTGATTACTTTATAAGTGACACACCAGATTGTTGGGTAGGCTCACATAGTAAACATTTTTATAATTCCTGTGCAGGCCATGTGTCTTTTGGTGGTACTCCGCTGCCTGTATCCTAACTCGCACCTCATCTCATTCATCCATCACCCCCTGTGCACGCTCACCTACGTTGGTGCCAGGTCCAGCAACATCTCAACTTTAAAATTCTTGTCCTTGGGTTCAAATCCCTCCATAGCCTCGTCCCTCCTTATCTCTAACCTCCTCCAGCCTTACAACCCTCCGAGAATTTTGCATTACTCAAACTCTAGCCTCTTCTGCATCCCACTTCCTTCTCCCCACCATTGGAGGCTGTGTCTTCAGCTGTCTAAGTCCTAAACTCTGGATTTCCCTCCCTAAACACCTCTTCCTCTCCACCATTCCTCCTTTAAGACACTCCTTAAAGCCTACTTTTTATCCAAGCTTTTGGTCACCTGCCCTAACAGCATCTTCGGCTTTGTCAATTTTTATCTGATTATGGTCATGTGACGCACCTTGGGATGTTATACGACGTTAAAGGCGTAAGTAGTCGTCGTTTGAGGGAGAAATTTTGGCCAGGATATGGGCCTTCTCTTTGAGCAGTATCATTGTTAATGTTTAGTTGAGCCACAGGAATGGAGAGACAAGACTGGTTTCATCTAATTGACTTCTTTTGGCAACCAGCATACTCGGGACGATATTGGAATGATAATCTAGGTTAAGTGCGCACAACCTGATGGGCTCAAACTTGTAATCTTCTGACCTAGAGGTGAGAGTGCAGGAATCTATGCTAACCTGAAACAATACACACCACGATGGTCCAAGATTTGATCCCCAGTCTGTTCTGTTAGCTGATCTCAGCTGAGTGGTCGTAGGCGTATTGCAGTTTGCTTCGGGATCCCTGTGTTAGGGAAGGGAACTAACAGCCAAGATTCATGCTGCTGATTGCTAGCCAGTGACCCTTGCTGAAAATGCATGGGTACGTTGGGTGAGGACAGGATTGTCGGTGCTGCAACACTCCTGCCCTCTGGTCGAATAGCCTCCACAGTAAGTGTTGGCGGGTTATCATAAATAATAGCCATTCGGACAGGGCGAGGAGAATCCACAGTGCCCATGTAACCCAGCAAGGAGTTGAGGCCCTCTGGAGGGAAGGCGATACTTGGCAAGAAGAAAAACAAAATTAGCATGCCGCAAGTTGAATGCAGACAGATTTCTTGTCCAAAGAGAGCTGTAGTTTCTCAACTGTGTTATGTTTGTCACTAGATTGTTAACATTGACCTTTTTTAAAGGCATTCTGAGCCATTCTAAGTGAGTAATTTTTGGCTTTGGAATTTAACTGAAGCAATATAGAATCGGACCTTTTTTCTGTTACTTATTTTTTTAGTTTCTGCTTCTCAAATAGTGTTAGTTTGTAGCAGATACACACTAATTCAGAATTTAGTTGTTCCAAAGCCTAGGCCTGTGCAATAACGAGATCTTGGTAATTATCATCCAAGGGTGTGATTTAAATCAAGCAACTTTTATTTTAAAAAAATGTCCTGGAAATATAACTGAAAAATCTGAGAATAAAAAAAAGCTGCCTAATTCTAGCTTGTGTCGACGCCTTTTTTCCCCCCATAAACCTATTTATAAGATGGTATCAAGGATTGCTACTATTTCTGTGGAGTACTCTTCTCTCCAGATAGTTCCAAGTGCTTAATCCTGTTCAAATAATCCATTGAAGTTATGAGAAAAGCTGCTTGTGTGCTATGGCGTCGTTCTTGATGTTGATCAGGAGTGCTAAGTATTTTAGAGAGAGAAGTAATGGGGAATGTTGGCAGAAGTTTTTTTTTGTTTATCTTGGAACTCCCTCCCTAACAGCACTGTGGTGGGAGTATCTTCACCACACTGACTGCAGCGGTTCAAGAAGGTGACTCACCCACCACCTTCTAGAGGGCAGTTAGGGATGGGCAATAAATGCCGGGCTTGCCAGCGATGCCTACATCCCATGATCAAATATTTTTAAAAAATTCTCGATGGAAGATGTAGTATAACTGGAAAAATAACGAATGGCACTGAAAAACAATGGCATTGTAATGAATCGGGAGAGGCAGAAGCCTGATTCAGCACCGTGCAGCTTCTGTTGCAAGGCAAATAATGAGAGAACGCTGTGAGAGAGCCAACTTGGGGTCAGTGCCCAGATTGGAGATGATGAATTAATTTGTATTTAGGGAAGGGAAATTGTACTTGATGATCCTTTTGTGTACAGGTTATTCAATATATTTCAAAAATTTGGTCTGCTCAAACTCGTTCCTGAAGCTAGACATTTTTTGGTTAACCCTTTGTGAAGCACTTTGGTACCTAATGTCCTCTGTCAAAACATATACCAACTTTTAGAAAATGGGACTTTTAGAAAGTGGTTAAATGAGAACATATTTAGGTTAGAATAAGGGAAATATTACATGGAGAATCTGTCTTCCATTCTCTGCTGGTACTGATCTTAAGTAGTTTGCAGGATATCTTATTTTGTTCTACAAGGTAGGGCACATGAAATGTCTGTCTTGTTCTCAGGATGTCCCATGTTGTGGGCGACTGTGGTCTCCTTGGTTCCCAGTAACAGCCACGCCGCTGTGGTGAGGCCACAATCCGAATCCAGGAAAAAAGTCGGGGTTGGGGAGAACTGCAATTTGGAACCAAAAGCAGAACGTGCAGAAAATGTGCTGTAGGTCTTTATTATCGAATGAAAAAATGGCAGGTTCATGTTTTGGGTATGGTCCTTCATCAGAATCTGATGTCTCATTGCAGTGGGGGGGTGGAGGAGTATTGTCCACAGGCCACGCTTCTTATCTGAGGCCGCCTTATCTGAGGAAGGATGTTCTTGCCATGGAGGGAGTGCAGCGAAGATTCACCAGACTGATACCTGGGATGGCAGGAATGAGGTATGAGGAGAGATTGGGTCAACTGGGCTTATACTCACTGGAGTTTAAAAGAATGAGAGGGGATCTCATTGAAACTTAAAAAATTCTAACAGGACTGGACAGACTAGATGCAGGAAGGATGTTCTTGATGGCGGGGGAGTCCAGAACCAGGGGTCACAGTCTTAAGATAAGGGGTAAGCCATTTAGGACTGAGATGAAGAGGAATTTCTTCACCCAGCGAGTGGTGAACCTGTGGAATTCTCTACCACAGAAGGCAGTTGAGGCCAATTCATTAAATATATTCAAGAAGGAGTTAGATATATTTCTTAAGGCTAAAGTGATCAAGGGATATGGGGAGAAAGCAGGGACAGGGGACTGAGTTTGGATGATCAGCCATGATCTCATTGAATGGCGGAACAGGCTCGAGGGGCCGAATGACCTACTCCTGCACCTATCTTCTATGTTTCTATGACACAGGCTGCATTTATTGTTCATTCTTTGCTTCCCTTAGTGATTTGTTTCTCCACTTGAGCGACCTGCTAGGCCGCTTCAGAGTGCATTGAGTCAATCATGTCGTGTTGGGCTGGTCTCGTGTGTAGCCCAAACCAGGTAGCAAGTTTCCTTTCCTCAAGTACAATTGTGAAACAGTTGGGTATTTATGACAATCTGACAGTTTTCGTAGTCATTTTATCTGGTACCAGCCCACAAATTACCAGATATATTGAATTCAGATTCTCAGCTTGCTATGGGGGTGATTTGACCATCAGGGATTTCCGGTTCAGTACCTACATATAAGATTAAGGCCTTTATTTTCTTTTGCTATCAGCGTGTTAATATTCTTCGGTTTTATCAGTGTAGGGAATTTACTTGTGCTGCTTAGCAAGTTTGAAAACTTGAAAAGAGCAGATGGTAAAGGAAGAACTTTCATTTATATAGTGCCCATCATGTCCTCACGATGTCCCAAAGCACTTCATAGCCAACAAATTACTTATTAAAACGTAGTCACTGTTCTGTAGGCAGATGTAGCAGCCAATGTGTGCCTAAGACCTAATCTTTTCTAGTGAATGGAGTGTGAAGACTGTTGTAGCTGCTGTGAAATACAATAGAATGCAAAATGGGCGGAACACCTCCGTTCAGTCCGTAAGGGTGGCCCCGAGCTTCCGGTCGCCTGTCATTTCAATTCACCGCTCCATTCCCACTCGGACCTCACCGTCCTTGGCCTCTTGTACTGTTCCACGGAAGCTCAACGTAAACTCGAGGAACAGCACCTCATCTTCCGATTAGGCACTCTGCAGCCTTCCGGTCTCAATATCGAGTTCAACAATTTCAGATCATAACCTCGGCCCCTATTTCATTTTTACTTATATTTTTCCACTCCTTTCCTCCCCCCCCCCCCCCCCCTTTCCTTTTGTTTCTCTCTCACACCTGGCAGCTATCTTCTGCCCTGCCAGTACACTTTACACCTAATCCCAGCCTATTACCATCTCGTCTAGCTTCTAATCTCTTTTACTTCTTTTGGTTCTTTTATTCTTTTGTCCGATCGCAGCCCTGCCTTCGATCTAGTTCCTTTTCTCTCCAGTTTTGAAGAAGGGTCAAACCCGAAACGTCAACTCAAATTTCTCTCCACGGATGTTGCCTGACCTGCTGAGTTTTTCCAGCATTTTCTGTTATTTTGCAATAAAAGGATGTTGTTTCAGTGACTCACTAAGATTTGACCCTGATATGAGATTGCAGATGTGAGAAATGGCACTATGTTCAAGTATGTTAAGAAATGATTACATGCAGCTTGCCTGACAGGAGTTTAAACACGAATATCACAAAATCCTGTGCAGTTTATGCCTTTATACCAAGCTTGCGTCCTATGTTTTTCAACATAATAGACTTCTGCACAAGTGTAAGTTGTGATTTTACGAATAAATACTGACTTAATGTACAGCCGTATACTGGAGCAGAGTTTATCCCAAGAGCTGTGGATGCTCTGTCGTTCAGTATAATCAAGGCTGAGATAGATAGACTTTCAGACTCCAGGACAGTTGAGTTGAGGTTGGAGATCAACCATGATCTTACTGAATGGCAGAGCAGGCTCGAGGGGCCATATGGCCTACTCCTGTTCCTACTTCTTTTGTTCTTATGTCCTTGAGTCCCTTTTTTTTCCCGTTGTGACTCATGATTAGTTGGAATGCATTATTTTGTGGTCTCTTTCTCTCCTATTGGTCACAGCTAAAGCTAATGTAGAATTTGCTGAACAGCAGACAGAATGCTAAATATCCTCTTTTTGTCCTGTCATTGAAATGAGCAAGTATTATGTGTAGGACAGAGCTTGCTCAGAGAGGTTACTGATAAATTTTAAAAACCAGCAGTGCAGTATCCGAGTTGCTATTTCATTGTTTAACTAGGAGTGTGTCTTGACGCTAACCAATATTGTTCTTTCAGAAAGTTGAAACTGAGTTACTTATAGCATATGACATGCATCCTGCCAGAAAATAGTCCATGTCGTCTTGATATTATGAAAAACTAGTGTTAAAGTGACCTGCTTGCCTTTTTAACCATAGTTCTTGTGAACTTTTACATTTCTTGAAATTCTAGTAGTATGTTTGGTTGTGAATTGGCTTACTGGTGCAGTTGCTGTAGAGTGGCGGCGGCGAAGGTTCAGTCCTACGCTTTGATGAGTGACAGATGCCATCTCAGCTGATATTGTGCGCCTCCCCACAGGAAATTGGACAGCAACATCAATGATGAGAGAAAACCAGTGAAAAATTGAGTGCATCTAGTCGTAGTTAATGGCAGTGTTCAACCAGTTGGAAAATGCATACCTCAGTGCATGATTCAAAACCCATTTTGGTTTTGCAAGGTTGGAAATTGGCTGGGAGGTGGGAGACAGAGTGGGGATAACGGGTATGTACTTGGATTGTCAGGATAAGACACTGTTCCCCAGGATATGTTCTGGAGCCTCAACTTTACACCATATTTATTAATGACTTGAATGAAGGAATAGAGTTGGATATCAAAGTTTGCAGGTGGTACTAAGTTAGGAGGGACAATAAGTAATGTGGATGGGAGCAGGAAGTTACGACGGGACATTAGACAGATTAGGTGAGTGGACAAAACTGTGGCAGATGGAGTTCAATGTGGGCAATTATGGTCATCCACTTAGACCAAAGAAAGATAAATCAGGAGTATTATCTAAATGTTGAGAAACTAGGAACTAGAGAAGCAGTGAGTCCAAGTACATCATTAAAAGCTAGTAGATAGGTACAAAGACCAGTTTAAAAAAGGCTAATGGAATGTTGGCCTTTATCTCCAGGGGACTGGAATACAAAGGAAGGAAGTTAAGCTGCAGTTGTATAGATTTGTCGTCAGACCCCCATCTGGAATACTGCATTCATTTTTGGCCACTTCACCTCAGGAAGGATATATTGGCCTTGGGTGTGCAGCGCTGATTCACCAGAATGATACTGGGGCTGAGAGGGTTAAATTGAGGCCAGTTTACATAAACTTGGCTTGTATTCCCTTGAGTATGGAAGATTGAGGTATTAGCTGATCGATGTGTGCTGTGGAGAGAATAGATTAGTTAACATTTCAGCGGTGGACTCTTTTTTTTGTCAACTTTGCCTGACCTACAAAATGCTTCTAGCAGTCTGTTTTTGTTTCAGATTACCAGTATCTGCAGTTCTTTGCTTGTTGATCAATCAGTCTTCATTTGGATATGACCCAGTTTGATAGAATACAGGTTGGTCCAGACAATCCATGTAGGTCAGTCCCAAAATCTGCAAGTCTCTGCCGCGGAGGTTTACAAGCTTTTTGTCATTGAGCTGCTTAGATGCAAATCATGGAGTTGCAGCGACTGCACATTAAGCTTAAATCCACACTCCTGTTAATTTGCATACACTAACCTACCTTGGTGTTTTGATTTGGGATTGATCTGCCAGTGAGACACCAGTGGTAAGAACAACCTGTCCCAAACTTTCAGGCCCATGAAATTTAAACGGGCAATAAGAAGCATAGTCTTGTACAGGACTAAATTACCTGGGCTGTGTAATGTATATACCTTTTTAAGGGGGGAACTATCTTTTACAGCTCATGTATACTGCAGTACCGGCAGTGACCACACCTGTATATAGCACTGAGTAGTAATCTGTACAGATCAGTTCCCGTGTGAGCCACGTTGAGTGAACACCTGTTGTACCGTTCTCCTGCAGTCTGTGTCTTATTATACACAGACACAACATTGGCGACAAAACAAGTTTGAACCTACCTGCAACTCTGCATCACCTCCCAGGGATTCGTTCCTGGAGATCAGTGGATTGGAGGTCAAGGCCAGAGACTCGGGCGTCGACCACTGGCAACCGCCCAGTCATCCAGCAGAGATTCGAGAATTGCGGGGAGGCTGTCGAGAGCCAGGCTTGGCTTTCCAGTCGAGGCGGTCCAGCGAAACGGGCTGGCAACAGGTAGTGCGCAGACCCTTCCCGGACAGCGGCGGGCTAGAGCCCGACCGAGCGGCACAGCAAAGGGCCGAGCAGCGTCGACGAGAGAGAGAGAGAGAGAGAGAGAGAGAGAGAGAGAGAGAGAGAGAGATGTCAGATGACGAGAAAGCGTCGGTATTGTTAAATTTAATGGGTGCAAAGACGTATGGTTTATTACGAAATCTAGTAACCCCAACGAAGCCAATGGAAAAGAGTTTTGAAGACATAGTAACGATACTACAGGAAGATTTAAACCCCACACCGCTGCTGATAGCAGAAAGATTCAAGTTTCACAAACGGAACCAGCATAAGGATGAAAGCAATGCTGATTATTTAACAGAACTGCGCAAACTATCGAGACACTGCCAGTTTGGAGCGGGACTGGCAGATACCTTAAGGGACAAGTTTGTGTGTGGGCTTCAAAGTGAAGGAACCCAGAAACGGCTTTTATCTGAAAAGGACCTTAGGCTGGAAAAGGCTTTCAGCATTGCGGTATCATATGAAGCAGCAGCACGGGGCGCTGCACAGATACAACAGAGACCGGCGCAATGACTACAAAGATGGTCACTTTTTCTAGGGGCACACCACTGAGATTGAATATAAGGGCATGAAACAGCATGGACATGCTGATGGGCTATCACGCCTGCCACTGCCTACTGCGGAGGAAGCACCAGCAGTGGATCCTGTCGAAATATTCCATTCGACTACAGTTGAATACCTACCGGTAACTAACGCTTTTATCGAAAAGGAAACCCGAAATGACCCGACACTGTCTCGGGTATATGATTTGACGGTGAAGGGATGGCCAGCACATGGTGACTCACTGTTGCCAGCATTCTCGACAAGGAGAGAACAGCTGTCAGTGTGCCGGGGGACCTTGATGTGTGGATCCCGAGTAGTAATTCCACCCAAGTTAAGGGAGAGCGTGCTCAATGAGCTTCATGAGGGTCATCTGGGAGGGGTAAAAATGAAAAGCCTAGCCAGGGCTTGTGTGGTGGCCGGGAATCGATAAACAAATCGAGGATCTGACCAAGAGCTGCTCAGGATGCCAGAAAGTCCAAAATGCACCACCACAGGCCCCTCTACACCCATGGGAGTGGCCCTCATCTCCATGGCAATGGGTGCATATTGATTTTGCTGGTCCATTCATGGACTCAATGTTTTTAATAGCCGTGGATGCGCACTCGAAATGGCCTGAGGTCATCAAAATGTCCACCACCACCACGGAGAAAACTCTTGCAGTCCTACGGACCATTTTTGCCAGGAATGGCTTGCCAGAACTGATTTGCTCCGACAACGGACCACAGTTTGTGTCTGAAGAGTTCCGGAGGTTCTTGAAAAAGAATGGGGTAAGGCATTACACATCCGCCCCGTATCATCCAGCCACAAATGGATTGGCTGAGAGGTTCGTACAAACCTTTAAGAAGGCAATAACGGCTATGTACAATGACAACATTCCGCTGCAGCACAAGGTGGACAATTTCCTGTTCGCCTACCGGAATACGACACATGCAGTCACCAACCAGGCCCCGGCCATGATGTTCTTTAACCGAAGGTTAAGATCTCGCCTGGATTTGCTCAGACCAAATGTACAAAGAGATGTTGAGAGTAAGCAATTCCAGCACACCCATGAGAAGCCAACAAGGAGCTTCAATGTAGGGCAACCAGTCTTAGCCCGCGACTACCGAACAGAAAAATGGCAGCCAGGAACGATATGCACACGGCAGGGCCCACTAATGTACACAGTGGACGTTGGGGAGAGCATCGTGAGACGCCATGCTGACCAGATCCTAGAGTCACAGGAACAAGTCAACCCCATGCCTCGCCCATACGTACCTGGTGATGAACTCGACGTACAGGTCGCATCTACCCCAGAAACAGTAGCATCGGAAGCTGATGAACCAACCGATGACAGGGGGCCAGAATCGCCTCCGCACCAAGAGCAAGAGACTCGGGAAAGGCGCTATCCAGAAAGGATCAGGAAGCCTCCCCAAAGACTGAATATATAAATAGACTATTTTCAGCTAATGTTGCATGTTAAAAGTGTTAATTGTAATTAGTTGGATATTGTTAAATGAGTGTTATGGTACTGTTAATCTAAAAGGGGAGGAATTGTAATGTATATACCTTTTAAGGGGGGGAACTACTTTTTACAGCTCATGTATACTGTAGTACCGGCAGTGACCACACCTGTATATAGCACTGAGTAGTAATCTGTACAGGCAGTTCCACTGTGAGCCACGTTGAGTAAACACCTGTCGTACTGTTCTCCGCAGTCTGTGTCTTATTATACCCGGACACAACAGGCTGTAAAGGTCAGCTTGTGAGAGCTTAGAGCTGTGTGTGTCCTGTGTTTGGATACTTGTGTTCTACTGCTTGACTAGGCTACACCCACATTCCCAGAGTTCTCAAATGAAAGTGCCCTTTCTGATTTGAACTGGGATTGGAACTTGCAAGTGTGTTTCTTTAAACGAAATTAAATTGTAATCTTGGAAAGGTTATGGCAGTAGGATGAGTTTTTAATGCATTATAAATTTGTCTTTAAATGATCTCAACGTCTTCCTCATCAAAAAGATTGATTTGGCATAACATGATAGATAGAATGTACAAGGATGGCAACTGCAGCTTTACTGTGGAGAATTCCTTTCAGGGCGACAAAAAATGTCATGGAAATGAGCATGTGTTCTGAAGCGTAAATTTTCACTAGAGTGTGCATGCACAGTGAATGTTAGATTTCTGCTGCACCCTTCATTGTACATCTAACTTCATACACCAGAATGGGCTGCTACCTATATTGTACCTAATGAGTGCTCCCTTCCTGGAACTCATGTTCTGTTTAGATTGGATTTGTCAGTAACATCAGTTATGGATGCTGACTCCTAATGTTGCAGCATTGACTATGGTGGGGGGTGGTATGGAATATAAAATGTTTCTCCACCTGTGGATACAAATATAGCATGTCTTCCAGTGAAATGAAATGTTAGCTTTGCTGAAAATATCAGAAATAAGGAGGACAATTGAGTGCCTGTGGAATACCCTTGATTGTTTTGAAAGCCTAATAGTTATATGTTTGATGTTTGTACAGAATTGCTGGGCGCAAAATTGTTCCACTTGAAAGAGTTTAAGCAATTGCATTGTTCCAGTATCATCTTGATAGCCTTTTAGTTAAGTAGCACAGTCGTTCTTTCAGTTCAGTAAACACTGTCACAGGTCATTTATATGACTTGCTGATTTAGCATAAAATGAAGACCGAATCTGCAGTTGGGCTGACAGCATACTCTGGCATTCTGTTCCTTTCAGAGAAGCAGTCGGCCAAGATTTTAGGCAGCGAAAAATTATGCTACATTTTAAATTCATTTTTCATTTGTACCGTTTTACAGATATATGAAAAATATGTCGTCTTAATGTTTTATCCTTGTAACACTCCGTTAACTGATGCCACTTGTCACATTGCCAGCAGTTCATTCCACTAAGTTCATGTGAGCCTAGGTGGTGTCAGTAGGTTAGTCTGTGGAGGGTGGACAATGTCACAACAAAGCTTGATTATGTCCTCCTCTGATCTTAAGATGAAGTATGGGGGCGAGGTGATGTCATTGGGTGACGCACCGTGCTTTTACCTGTAGGACCTCATTAAAATCCAGTCCGCACTGATGAAATGCAAGTCTCCCTGTCTAGCAGCAATCATAACATAAGAAATAGGAGCAGGAGCAGGCCATTCTGCCCCTCGAGCCTGCTCCGCCATTCCATGAGATCATGGCTGATCTTCGACCTCAGCTCCACTTTCCTGCATTATCCCCATATCCCTTGATTCCCTTAATACAGGAAACTGTCTTTTAACCGGCACCAAAATAACCGGAAATCTCGGTTAACCGGCAAAATTCAGGAGTCGGTTCAGGTAAGTTTTACTTCATATTAGTGGCAGTTCCTGGCTCTGTGGCCGTGTAACTGGGATTCGTGCACTTGTTGCTAAGCAACAGGGACGCTTGGTCTGTGGCCGGAGTTCCTGCACATATTGCTCAGCAACAGGGAAGCCTGGATTTGTTGCTGTGTACGGAGCTCTCGTACCATTTCAACTGTACCTCTCTGTAATCCGGACTTTTTGATAAACCGGCACCACGCCGGTCCCGTTGGTGCTGGATAATAGAGTTTCCTGTATCCAAATCGTACTAACATGAAAAGAGTTTAGGAAACCTCAAGAGAGTTCCTTCTGCATATTGGCCGACTACATAATCCTTCTCACTAATTTGCACTAAATTGGCAATTATACTAGCTATGAATGGTTGTTATGAACACAATGTCATAGTGGTCTGGTAGTGGGTGCTCTCCTGAGGTTCTGGCCAAGGTTTATTACAGGGGACTGAATGAACGGCGCTTTAGTCTGTATCGGACCCTCTTGACCTAGGACTGCTTGATGGTAATGCTGGGTCTCTGAAATGGGACATCTTCAAACCCCAGTGCCAATATCCCTCTCCTTGATGACCAAAAATTGTCGTCTTGAAGTATTTGAGATTTTAAACTTCATAAACAAATGCAGCTTTTCCTATTGGATAAGGAATATATTGACTTGATTCAATTTGTGGAAGGTAACAGTGTAGATTGAAAGTCTGCATCCAGAAATGAAGGGTAAGCATCACCCACCATATTCTTCTGTTCTTTATTCCTTGATTTTAAAAATTCTCATCCTTGTTTTCAAATCCCTCCATGGCCTCACCCCTCCCTATCTCTGTAATCTCCTCCAGCCCCACAACCCCCCGGGATATCTGCGCTCCTCTAATTCTGCCCTCTTGAGCATCCCTGATGATAATCGCTCAACTATCGGTGGCCGTGCCTTCAGCTGCCGAGACCCTAAGCTCTGGAATTCCCTGCCTAAACCTCTCCACCGCTCTCTCTTTCCTCCTTTAAGATGCTCCTTAAAACCTACCTCTTTGACCTAGCTTGGTCATCGGCCCCAATTTCTTATGTGGCTCGGTGTCAATTTTTTGTTGTATAACACTCCTGTGGAGCGCATTGGGACATTTTACTTACGTTAAAGGCGCTGTATAAATACAAGTTGTTGTATTCCATTGTCATCTCTTGCATTAAAATAACTGAGTCATAGAATCAAAGAATGATGCAGCACAGAAGGAAGCCATTCGGCCCATCGTGTCTTGGCCAACAACTCTAATTGCAGATGGAAACTTATGAAACTTCAGAATAACTACAATCTCTTAGAAGATGCTTTTGTGCCAGTCTCTCTCCTGTAAATATATGGAGCTAAGTCCACTGAAACACAATTTCCCTGCCACAAAAGACTTCCATGGGGCTGTCCTCCACCAACTGAATGATTTATTGAGCTTGTGACCCCCACCCCCAGCTGTGTGTCATTTTAGGGATTTCGACCCCTTTGACAGTGTTCCCATCTCTCATCCCTCCTTTTCTCTTTCTCCTCCTCTTCCCTTTCCCATCTCTCATCCTATCTCTTGCCCTACTTGAACGTAATATTGGCGTTGGCCTTGAGTCCTGGTGTGCAACGTGCGTGGTCCACCCGTTAATGCTGGTATCAACCCACTATCCAGATGGACGGAATCGTGGGACGCATGCAACAGCAAGAACCAACACCTCATCACTGACCCAACAGCAGAGCGCTCTGGCATCGACCTCCCTTGAAGACAGTGGAGCGCTCAACTGAACCCATACCGATGTGGCCACCTGCTCCACGAGTGGAAGATGAGGGACAACTGTGGCCATGAGACCCAGACCATGGAACACGTCACATCAACCTGCCCACTAAGATTTGTTGTGGGAAGCACTTCATTTCTCCACTCGGCATCTCGGGAGGACATCGAATGGATAGCCAAACTAGACATCCCATTGTAAGCTTTTCCTGTCAAACGAAACAACATCATGCTGGAAAACCCAGTTATTGAAGTGCTGCGGGTTAATCTCCAAGTCATCCATTACCCAAGTGCTTATCTATTGATACGAGTGTGCATGATGGATGTTATCGTACCTTGTCTTGCTCTGAAATGGACTTAGCCAATGTATTCTTGCAACATGTTGGCAATAGGATGATTTTTTCAAATTTTCAAAATTTAGAAGAATGTGGTCTCGGGTCATGGTATAATGCAGAATACCAGTATATATGCTGCTTTGCAGGGCACACAGACACATAGATAAAAAGAAAAAATATTGTAAATCTGAAACAATGAAGAAAAAGCTGGCAATAACCTGCATCTGAAAGATGACATTCATATTTTTGTTGTGAACCCATTGTCTGAACGAGAAGTTTCATTGGTCAGTCCACTAAAAGTCAAGATGCATACATAGACGTTCCAATCAACCGATTCACACTTGGGTGGGTTACTAGAATTGTAGAGCTTCACAGCACAGAAGGAAAGCATTCGCTCCATTGCACATGTGCTGGCTAACCGAGCTATTCACGTAGTCCCATTATCCTTGGTCCCTCATACCCTTGAAAAGTGTTCTTGTATCAACATCAGGTTACTCAAAGTGGGGTGAAGTGGAGTGAGGGGTCATGCAGGATGCTGGGTTGGGACAGTGTTTAGTATCTGCTCTACTGCTGTCGATAATTTGCCTCTGTGAAATGGATTCTTGCAGATTCGACAATGTAACCTTTTAATGCTTGTAGGATAACCAGAATGGAATACTGTCTCAAACAGATAAAGTAGAAGACTAGTTTTTAGAGATTGTGTAAGCTTCTATGTTTTCATTTAATGATAATCAATTGTCTTTTCCACTATCTGCATTGATCTTCACTTTCCTTTCTAGATTTGGCTATTCTGCTCTGAAAAGTAACCCTTTTTGTCTCCAATAGATTCCTTCAGTATCTCCTTTCTCCGGGGTGGGGGGGGTGGCGTTAATTCTGTACTTTGCTCCAGTGCAGCAACTCCCCATCCCCCTCTCCCTGTCGTTGTCCATGTCTTTAGCTGCCTTGGTACTGTCCCACGCTCTGGAATTCCCTGATGAAACCCCTCCGTCTTTCGAATTCTCTCTGCTCCTTTAAGGTCCTCTGTAAAACTCACTCTTTTGGCTGTTTTTGTCACCTAATAGTTCCTCCTTTGGTTCAGAAACCATTTTGTCCTTCTGTGCCTCTGTGAAGTGCCTTGGACATCTTTCTATGTTTAAGTTCATAGCTTGATAGAAACGTACAGCGCAGAAGGCGGCCATTCGGCCCGTCGTGCCTGTACTGGCTCTTTGAAAGCGCAGTCGTGCTCAGCCCCACACCCCGGCTTTTTGCCCCGTAACAGCTACATAGCTGAAAGAGGACAAGACATTGAGCAGGAGGGGAAATGTGGGAAAATTGTGGAGGTTTACAATTGGAGGGGAAAGGAAAGGTACAGAGCAAGAGGTTTTGAGATTTTTGAAGGCATGGAGAGGAGTGACAAAGGTGGAGGGAACGTGGCAGTCAGGACTGAGTTGTTGTAGCTCAGTGAATGGCGATCATTGGGAGTGGAGGGAACCGGAGAAAGCCCAGTGTTGGAGGAACAGCAGGTGTGCCTGGAAATGTGAAGCTACATGAAATGTGCAGTTTGAAAGCAAGGAAAATGTTATGCACTGGTCTTGTATTTACTGATTGTGTTGTATTCATTTGCCTTTGTATTATCTGGCTAGTGGTTTAATTTTCGACAGTTGTAGCTCCATTTCTCGTATATCTTCCTCAGCACAGGGACCAGTCGGGCTAGCTGCAGTCCCTGCTTGTTGAATTGAACTCCTTTGGGAAGATATTTTGGTTGAATCTCCTGTGATTAACATTTCTTCTCCACTCGTCTACTTAAAGTTACAATGCACTGTAGATAGAACACCTCCATAATGCAAACTTTTCCTCATGTTTCCCACGTTCTTGCAGATGTTTTACCTGAGGGAGATGGTTCGAGTTGCACGAAATGTCAAGTATCTTGATTTGTGTTTTCTTTTAATCCACACAAGTATTTATACACATTTAGCCAAAATATTTCCTCCAGGTATCCTCACCAGACCGTTTTCCCAGCGTGCCCTTGTCTGCTTTTATGTGATAACTACCCAGGAGAGGGCTGCTGACACTTGTCTCACTGAGACTTTCACAGAATTTCATTGAGAATCCACACACCAATCCTTCATGGTCTGATTTGTGACTATAGAATTTGGTTTCAAGGAAGAAATATTCTCCATTGTGGGCTAGAAATAAAGCCTCTGCCTCAAATTCATGCCTATTAATCCTGATTTATAATGCTGTGTACTTTACTGACTCCAAGACCAAGAGACTCTGTTCTCTGCCAGCTATGCTGTTCCATCACTGAGTGGATATAGCCTCTGGAGTAGTGGTGATGAGTCTGGCCAAAGACACTCTTGAGGGATGTGGTAAACCACTTTTGTCGTTCACTATCGTTATCACTGTTCACACTGTTGTATCACTATACGAGGTCGCCTCTTGTCACGCTGTTATACCTGGGCTGACCACTGCTGACTCCGCCCATGGCTCCACCTACCTGCCCAGGTATAAAGGTGGTCGACTGGCTGGTATTCCTCCTTGTTGGATCCGATCACCCACGAGGGTGGGCTCTGTTATTTAGCCAATAAAAACCTATAGTTAGTTTCTTAACTCGTCGCTTTTCATTGGATGAATTGATAGGTATATCAAGGGGTTGCCTGCTTCCAGTTTTTAATCATATTTTTTCCACAATGTGTAAGTTGCACGCTGGGTTTACAGATCATAACCTGAGCAAACTGGGTTTGGTGGAACTTCTATCCATGGAACATTTTCATTTATTATTTTAATCTTTTTTTTGACTCTGTTAAATACTGAATCCTGAGAATTTGCTCCCTCGGCTCAAAAATGTAGTTACTGTTGATTTTTGATAAAAACATTTTATGACCAAAATTGCACTTTCCGCCTTTTCATTAATTTGCCCTACATAGTATAAAGCAGAGTTTTATTCTGCAGCGCCACTTCTTCACAACTCCTTGATGCTCTTGCAGAATAATTAGGAAACCTCCTTGGGATGCTATTCTTCAATTTTTCATGTTGTCTGTCTACACACCTCTCTCTCTGTCTCTCCCCTATGATTGGTTACTTTGGCCTCAAATGCAGAGTTTGTCTGATGCAGCCCCTTGAAGCAAGAATAATCATGGTATGCAGAGAAGCTTTTGCTGAGGCTGCATGGTGAATTTTTCTATCAAATCTGACACGGCCCCATTGCCATTGGGTTACATAACACGTTCATTAAATAGTAAAATGATGGTTTATGCTCATTTTCTCAAAAGCAGTCTTGCGTCCTGGATCAAGTTGATTTGAAGTATCTTTCAGAATCTTCAAATTTGCAAAAAGTTTATATTTGCTGAACAATGATGAAAATATCGTGGCCACTAAACGTTAAATGCTCGTGAAAGTAAGCAACCAAAAATGTGCATGCTGTATAGTATTTCCATATACCTTCATTTTTGGATGTATCAAAAATGAAACTTGCTTGAGAGAAGTGGCGGTCGGGATTGTGGATGCATTGGTGATTATTTTCCAGAACTCCTTGGACTCAGGAAAGGTCCCGGCAGATTGGAAAACTGCTAATGTAACACCCTTATTTAAGAAGGGAAGTAGACAAAAAGCTGGAAACTATAGACCAGTTAGCCTAACATCTGTGGTTGGCAAAATGTTGGAGTCCATTATTAAGGAAACAGTAACAGAGCATTTGGATAAACATAATTTAATCGGACAGAGTCAGCATGGTTTTATGAAGAGGAAGTCATGTTTGACAAATTTGCTCGAATTCTTTGAGGATGTAACATACAGGGTGGATAAAGGAGAACCAGTGGATGTGGTGTATTTGGACTTCCAAAAGGCATTTGACAAGGTTCCACACAAAAGATTACTGATCAAGATAAGAAATTACGGGATTGGGGGTAATATACTGGCATGGGTGGAAGATTGGCTATCTAACAGAAAACAAAGAGTTGGGATAAATGGTTCATTCTCGGGCTGGCAATCAGTAACGAGTGGTGTTCCGCAGGGGTCAGTGCTGGGACCCCAACTCTTTACAATCTATATTAACGATTTGGAGGAAGGGACCGAGTGCAACATATCCAAGTTTGCCGACGATACAAAGATGGGAGGGAAAGCAATGAGTGAGGAGGACATTAAAAACCTGCGAACGGACATAGACAGGCTAAGTGAGTGGGCAGAGATTTGACAGATGCAATATAATGTTGGAAAGTGTGAGGTTATGCACTTTGGCAGAAAAAATCAAAGAGCAAGTTATTATCTAAATGGAGAGAAACTGCAAAGTGCTACAGTGCAAAGGGATCTGGGGGTCCTGGTGCATGAAACACAAAAAGTTAGTGTGCAGCAGGTGATCGGGAAGGCCAATGGAATCTTGGCTTTTATTGCAAGGGGGATGGAGTATAAAAACAGGGAAGTCTTGCTGCAGTTATACAGGGTATTGGTGAGGCCACACCTGGAATACTGCGTGCAGTTTTGGTTTCCATATTTAAGAAAAGATATACTTGCTCTCGAGGCGGTTCAGAGAAGGTTCACTCGGTTGATTCCGGAGATGAGGGGGTTGACGTATGAGGAATGGTTGAGTAGGTTGGGACTCTACTCATTGGAGTTCAGAAGAATGAGAGGCGATCTTATTGAAACATATAAGATTGTGAGGGGGCTTGATCGGGTGGATGCGGTGAGGATGTTTCCACTGATGGGTGAGACTAGAACTAGGGGGCATAATCTTAGAATAAGGGGCTGCGCTTTCAAAACTGAGATGAGGAGAAACTTCTTCACTCAGAGGGTAGTAAATCGATGGAATTTGCTACCCCAGAGAGCTGTGGAAGCTGCAACATTAAATAAATTTAAAATGGAGATAGACATTTTCCTAGCTGATAAGGGAATTAGGGGTTACGGGGAGAGGGCAGGGAAGTGGACGTGAGTCTAGATTCGGATCAGCCATGATCCTATTGAATGGCGGAGCAGGCCCGAGGGGCCGTATGGCCTACTCCTGCTTCTTATGTTCTTATCTGAACCATGTTACGCTTGCTAACATGAGCCGGGGTTTGACAGTGGGTGCCTAAACCAGTTGTGCACCAGATATGTTCGTCTGTAACCCCTGGACTTGGATCGCCAACTGCAGAAGTATTGAGGTGAATGGAAGGCCAAAGACTAGACCGTTAGGAGTTTAAGTGCAGTTTTAAGTGACTTCTTGTGTTAGTTGATCTAAATGTTTGTCATAACCATTGAGACTTCGACATTGGGTGCTTAATTGTCTCAAGTGTTGTTTACTTGTCTTAATAGGCAATGCCCGTCAGTTCCTGTTTCCACGCACACTTTGATTCAGTGCCAGAATTTTAAAATTTATATTAAACTGTGCCGTTAATTTCTACTCGTGTTCTTCGATCTAAGCTGAACTAGCTGAACAATTGATATTGAAGGCCTGATATCAGTACAGACTAATGTAAATGAAGGCTTTATGTAGTCATAAATGAAATTAAATCAGGATTTAAAATGATGTCTTATGAAGCTAAATAGCTGCATATTAATTCTTTTAACCTACTGTCCTCAATGCCTACAAGTGGTGACTTCCAGATTCCAGAGGATTAATGGAAATATGATGGGTCACCTCAGTTGTTATGGTTATAAAATATTATGAAAAATGAGTTTGATTTTTTTAATAGCTTGCTGCATTGCAATAAACTTACAAGCTCTGCAGACACTTATCAGTGCAGGTACTTACCCATATCCACAATTTAAATGCAGTTTTACTGTGTGCCATTTGTTCAAGGTCAAATTGCTGATGAGGGAATACTGCTTATGCAGTGGTAAATTACAGGAGAAAAATTGGAGTTACTCTTCCATTAAACAATGCCAAACTAACCCCTCATAATGAAAGTCTTCATAGAAAATGTTTTACAGGCACCATGGTGTCTTGTGTGTTTGCACCTGTGATGTTGGGGAGACAACTACATGAAGGAATAAATGCTTCACCCAACTGTGCTTACACCATCTTAACTCTTCTCTCTCTCTCAGGCAGTCCCTCGGAACCGAGGATGACTTGCTTCCACATTAAAAATGAGTTCTCAGGTGACTGATTAGTCCAATGCGGGACCTACAGTCTCTGTCACAGGTGGGGCAGACGGTGGTTGAAGGGGCGGGTGAGCGGGGTGCTTGGGTTGACGTGTGCTGCTTGCGTTTGGCTTCCGCTTGCTCCCGGCGAAGAGACTCTGTGTTCGATATGCATGCCCGATACGAGGCTCCCAAAACGAGCGCTCTACTCGGAGCTCCGGCACGGCAAGAGAGCCCCAGGTGGGCAGAGGAAACGCTTCAAGGACACCCTCAAAGCCTCCTTGAAAAAGTGCAACACCCCCACTGACACCTGGGAATCCCTGGCCCAAGACCTCACAAAGTGGAGGAGAAGTGTCTGGGAAGGCACCAAACAATCTTAACACTCCTTCAGGGAGCAACACTGATTCTGCTGGTTTTTATCCTGCCTTTATACAAATCAGAGGGAAGATTTGTATTAATGGCAGTGATCCTGCAGGGGACTGGTTTGAGTGGAGTCTCCTGCAGGATCAGTGTTGTAGCTGTTGCTCTTCACCAGTGATCTAGATGAAGGCATCAGTGAAAATGTCTGCAAGTTTGTGAATGATACCAAGATTTGTGCAGGTGTTGGGACATTAGATGAGGAAAAATAGATTACAAGCAGATCTAGATGTGAGGGGGATATGGGATTGGGCCTGGGCCTGACATTAATTTAATGTAGATAAGTGTAGTGCTAGGCACATGAGTAGGACCTATGTTAAGTATGCAGAGTTGAGCTTTAGGCTGGTGAGTAAGAGAAAGACGTAGAAGTGTATCTGAAGGTTCACCATCACTGTGAGGCTATCGCAGGAGCAAGTGGAGTACTGGGATGTTGTCTTAGGCAGTCCCTCGGAACCGAGGATGACTTGTTTCCACATTAAAAATGAGTTTGCAGGTGACGGATGAGTCCAATGCGGGACCTACAGTCTCTGTCACAGGTGGGGCAGACGGTGGTTGAAGGGCGGGTGGGCGGGATGCTTGGGTTGCCGTGCGCTCCTTGCGCTGCCTGTGCTTGGCTTCCGCTTGCTCCCGGTGAAGAGACTCGAGGTGTTCAGTGCCTTCCCAGATGCTTCTCCTCCACTTTTGTGCGGTCTTGGGCCAGGGATTCCCAGGTGTTGGTGGGGATGTTGCACTTTTTCAAGGAGGCTTTGAGGGTGTCCTTGAAGCGTTTCCTCTGCCCACCTGGGGCTCTCTTGCCGTGCCGGAGCTCCGAGTAGAGCGCTTGTTTTGGGAGCCTCGTATCAGGCATGCGGACAATGTGACCCGTCCATCGGAGCTGATTGAGCGTGGTCAAAGCTTCGATGCTGGGGATGTTGGCCTGAGCAAGAACACTGACGTTGGTGCGCCTATCCTGCCAATGGATGTATTGCCAGGTCAAGTAAACAGAAAATAAAAATATAGTATACTTTGTTTTTATAAGACCTGGTTGGGTCTCATTTAGAATACTCTGTTCAGTATTGGTTTCCAGTTTTAGTCTGTCATATTGAGGCATAAAAAAGAGTTCAGAGAGGGCCACTAGATGATGCCTAGTTTAAAGGCCCTTAGCTACTATGATACACTTAGAGAGCTGGGGCTTTTTACTCTAGAATAGCTGTGGATGTGGTGTTATTTGGACTTTTAGAAGGCTTTCGATAAGCTCTCGCATAAGAGATTAGCGTGTAAAGTTAAAGCACATGGGATTGGGGGTAAGGTACTGACTTGGATAGAGAACTGGTTGGCAGACAGGAAGCCAAGAGTTGGAATAAACGGGTCTTTTTCCGAGTGGCAGGCAGTGACTAGTGGGGTACCGCAGGGGTCGGTGCTAGGACCCCAGCTATTCACAATATATATATTAATGATCTAGACGAGGGAACTAGATGTAATATCTCCAAGTTTGCAGACGACACAAAGCTGGGTGGGCGTGTGTGCTGTGAGGAGGATGTCGAGAAACTCCAGGATGATTTGGACAGGTTGGGTGATTGGGCAGATGCATGGCGGATGCAGTATTGTGTGGATAAATGTGACGTTAACCACTTTGGTGGCAAAAACGGGAAGGCGGATTATTGTCTGAACATTGGGAGAAGGGGAAGTGTGATGAGACCTGGGTGTCCTTGTGCACCAGTCACTGGGGGTAGGCATGCAGGTGCAGCGGGCGGTTGGGGGGGCAGTATGTCGGCCTTCGTGGCGAGAGGATTCGGGTGCGGGAGCGGGGATGTCTTGCTGCAGTTGTACAGGGCCTTGGTGGGACCTTGAGTGTTGTGTGCAGTTTTGGTCGCCTTATCTGAGGGGGGATGTTCTTGCCATGGAGTAGGTGCGGCGAAGATTGGCCGGACTGATGCCTGGGATGGCGGGAGTGGCGTATGAGGAGAGATTTGGTCAATTGGGCTTGTGTTCGCTGGAGTTTGGAAGAATGAGAGGGGATCTCATTGAAGCTTATAGGGTTCTAACAGGGCTGGACAGACTAGATGCAGGAAGGATGTTCTCGATGGCGGGTGAGTCCAGAACCAGGGGTCATAGTCTAAGGATAAGGGGTAAGCCATTTAGGACAGATGAGGAGGAATTTATTCACCCAGAGAGTGGTGAACCTGTGGAATTCTCTACCACAGAAGGCAGTTGAGGCCAATTCATTAAATATATTCAAGAAGGAGTTAGATATATTTCTTAAGGCTAAAGGGATATGGGGAGAAGGCAGGGACAGCGTACTGAATTTGGATGATCAGCCATGATCTCATTAAATGGCGGAGCTGGGCCGAATGGCCTACTCCTGCTCCTATCTTCGATGTAATAACTGCCTGGAATTTCCTGTTGAAGTTAGTTTGTGAAGTCTACAGAATAATGTTTGTAATCTTCAGGCCCCATGGTAACCGAAGTGACTTAATAAAGCTTTGGTGGATATGGTTCTGCAGCTTTATTGATCCTTTTAAGCTGCCTTGCACTCAGTGATTTCTATAATAGATCACCTTTGGGACTGAGCTCGGCAAGCTGGTTCAAAACACATGCGGTCTTCGAAAGGTTTTCGACATACTATTCAATATTACTACCATGTAATTATTTTTAGTGTGGTCCTCATAATTCTGCTTGGCTGAGGACCTTAACTTAACATCTTACGAGCAGGTGATGGCATGCGACCTTGCATAGTAGCTGTGCATTTATTCTGGTCTTGTGTTGTCTCTTTCCACTTATTCCATAGCCACCTCTATGATCTGCATCTCTTGATCATGTGCCAGCCAGCCAGTTTATGACCTTTCTTCAGGTCACCTGCCTTAATTTTAGCATGGCCGATCCTTTTTTGCCATCCTTACGTTTCCCATCTTTTCTGTATGGTCCAAGGCATTGTATTTTAACTCTCCTGATCTGATCTTCATTGTTCCTTGGTGGCTGTTCAGTCCTTCTGACCTGATTCCTCGCCAAATTCTACCACACTTCGGCCATTAGGTTTCTTTTGGAGCTGTGTTTAAAAACTATTTGTGTTAACCTAAAGAGTAATAAAGCATGTTGCACGGGTCTCTTGGTTAAATGAAACAGTTGATTCGTTGGGGAAAAAGAAGATAATTTTGGTTCTTGGTGCTAAGGACCAGTACTTTATCAGTTGTCCAGAACTCTCTAGATACTAATGCTCTCATTGACCTTTGCCATAATTTATCTGGGAGTGCTTGATAAGGAAGTATGGAATTTCTTACTGCTTTCCCATATTTTTGTAAAAGTAACCTTTGCTTTGAGTTGTGCATGTCCACAAATATTGCACATTAAGATCCTTGTTTTATTAATTGTTGATGTCTCCAACCATGTCTTCTCATTTTTGCAGGTGGCAGTCTATTTCACTCCTGTTGAAACTGTTCACATGCAATTCCACACCGTAGATTTAAGTACTGTTGCCTTTAATCAAGGAAATCTGGACTTAGCAGAAATTTTCAAAGGTGCTGCAGATTGAATCCTA
This sequence comes from Somniosus microcephalus, assembly GCF_052327205.1. Lineage (NCBI taxonomy): Eukaryota > Metazoa > Chordata > Chondrichthyes > Squaliformes > Somniosidae > Somniosus > Somniosus microcephalus. Next base: position 19,799,742 of record NC_140987.1, on the reverse strand, counting down.
ATGACGTTTAAAACATTTTTTTGTAGGATTTTGTGCACTGGCGCAATCATTCAATTCCCAGGTAGATCGGAATTGAGATTGATGTGCTGGGTAGTGAATTGAATCAGTGTTATGTTATAGGTGGTGCCTTCGACAGACACACTGAAGATTGATGGAACATAAAGCACAAGAATTTTTAGTCATAAGGAAGGGCCATTAGGTGCAACAAATGCATCCCTTTTTGATTGATGCAACTCATTTGTTTTCTCACCATATCCCTCAATTTCTTCTCTCCAGACCAAGATTCCTTGATCCCAAGCTTCCAATTATAAGCCTTGACCATTTTTTATCAGTAATGGATTTATTTTCCAAACAGTAGAAATTTAACCTGAACATTTTAGCAAACTTACAAAAATTTTAAGTTAATGCTTCACAAATTTCAGTTCGTACCTCTTTCAAAATGCACAAATGCAAGTTGTCTACACTGGACACTGTATTTTAAGAGCATTTAGCCATTATATAACAATCCATTATTATTTGCGCACTGAGTTGCTCCTCGGTCCGTTCCTGAAAGTAGATACCCAATATGGGCAACTTCTGCCCTCCCCTCTTTTCCTGCCTTCTCCACCTCTGTATAGATGCATGTAAAGTAAATATTTAACCCTTTCTCTTTTTATTTCTGGAATCTTTCCACTGATATTTAAATCGGCCTATACTCTCTCAATATTTACTGCAAAGATACTTGGGGTAATCTCTTGCTGTTCTAGATGCTCTGAGCAGTTTAATGTTAAATGTTTTTCATTGGTTCTGTAATTACTTTAACCTTTTTTAACTTGCCATTGTTTACCTATTCTCTTGTTTTTCCAAATTCTTGAAGTTTTGAAAGCTTTCTACTTATCGCTAATATTTATCCTTATTTAACCAAAATGATCTCCATTGAATTTTACTCAGCTTTATATTACTTCATGAAATTTTCCATTGTAGAACAATAGCTACAACAGGGCAGAACAGTGGCAAATGGTATTTAACCCTGAAAAGTGTGAGGTGATGCATTTTGGGAGGACTAACAAGGCAAGGGAATACACAATGAATGGTAGGACCCTAGGACGGACAGAGGATCAGAGGGACCTTCGTGTGCATGTACATAGATCCCTGAAGGCAGCAGGACAGGTAGATAAGGTGGTTAAAAAGGCATATGGGATACTTGCCTTCATTAGCTGAGGCATAGAATATAAGAGCAGGGAGGTTATGATGGAGCTGTACAAAACGCTAGTGAGGCCACAGCTGGAATACTGTGTGCAGTTCTGGTTGCCACACTATAGGAAGGATGTGATTGCTTTGGAGAGGGTGCAGAGGAGATTCACCAGGATGTTACCTGGGCTGGAGCGCTTCAGCTATGATGAGAGACTGGACAGGCTGGGGTTGTTTTCCTTGGAGCAGAGAAGGCTGAGGGGGGACCTGATTGAGGTGTACAAAATTATGAGGGGCATAGATAGGGTAGATAGAAAGGAACTTTTCCCCTTAGTAGAGGGGTCAATAACCAGGGGGCATAGTTTCAAGGTAAGGGGCAGGAGGTTCAGAGGGGATTTGAGGAAGAACTTTTTCACCCAGAGGGTGGTTGGAATCTGGAACTCACTGCCTGAAAGGGTGGTAGAGGCAGGAACCCTCACAACATTCAAGAAGCATTTAGATGAGCACTTGAAACGCCATAGCATACAAGGCTACGGACCAAATGCTGGAAAATGGGATTAGAATAGACAGGGCTTGATGGCCGGTGCAGACATGATGGGCCGAAGGGCCTCATTCTGTGCTGTGTAACTGTGACTCAATGTAATGGGGGAGAACCCAAGTACAGGCACTTCATTAGCGTTCTCATCGCGTGAGTAATCAAGTTATTGATGAAACTAATACAACCAGCAGACCGAATCTCAGATTCTTCAGATCGCTGTCAATCGGCTAATAATAGGTTTTCCAGCCAGACAGGTAAATTTTAGGCCATGGGCCTAGCGCTGCAAATGGTACAACTTGATGTTGAGGGTGAAGCGTTCAGTTATCAGTACTCTTGCTATCTGCTACAAGTTTGACATGATTTAGCTTTAAGAAACCCTCATAGTAACAGATGAAGCTGGTCACTTCTCTATTGATGGATTCGATTTGATATGTTACGCACTTCGTGCAAAGTATGGTTGAGCTACCTGTGTCTGTAAAAATATCTTGGATGCTATTCATGCTTGCGCCACTAATCACTCTGATTGCAGAACAGACTTAAAGGGCTGAATGGCCTACTCTTGGTCCTATGTTCCAAAGCTGCGGAAATCAAAACACGAAATAACCGAGTCGCCAAGTTTTTTGGCTTTGCCTGTGCTCCTCTGCTCTCTCATTCAGCTGATGACTGAGGACACCCAGCCTTACCTCAGCACCACTTCTCTCGACCCCTTCCACGGTCTCTAAATTGTCACACTGCTTGGCCGGCATCCAGTACCGCGGTGATGAGCAGTAATATCCTCCAACTAAATGTTGGTAAGACTGAAGCCATTGTCTTTGGTCCCTGCCACAAACTCCGTTCCCTAGCCACTGACTCCACCCCTCTCCCTGGCATCTGTCTGAGGCTGAACCAGACTGTTTACAAACTTGGTGTCATATTTGACCCTGAAATGAGCTTCCGACAGCACATCTGTGTATAAAATTGAGGGGCCCAGACAGTGTGGATAGGAAGGACCTATTTCCCTTGGCAGAGAGGTCAGTAACCAGGGGGCATAGATTTAAAGTAATTGATAGAAGGATTAGAGGGGAGTTGAGGTGAAATGTTTTCACCCAGAGGGCGGTGGGGGTCTGGAACTCACTGCCTGAAAGGGTGGTAGAGGCAGAAACCCTCATCGCATTTAAAAAGTACTTGGCTATGCATTTGAAGTGCAGTAAACTGCAAGGCTACGGACCAAGAGCTGGAAAGTGAGATTATGCTGGATAGCTCCTGTTCGGCCGACAGACACAATGGGCCAAATAGCAGCCTCCTGCGCTGTAAATTTCTATGGTTCTGTGTATATAATGTACATACACACATATCCGGTCTGATCCTAGATTTTTGGGGTGGGGTGATAATTGAGAGGGGTCTCTGTACTTGGTGGTAAAGCTGAGATTTGTGAATGATCCCTTTAAAATGAAACGTATACACGATGAGTTCTTAATTTTTTTTTCAACCAAGAACTGTCGGGTCATTTTCTGAAATTGTTGACTGTTAGGGTGTCGTTTCTTGACCATCCTCTCTCTCTTTGCCCAAGTGGTTATTCAGATGGATCTTGACGCTGAATGTCGCTCGGATATTTGATCTTGCAGAATATTGCAGCTGAATCCAACCCTGTCCTTGTCAATGCCCACACATGCGCTTTCAGCAAAGCTCACTGGATAAGAATCAGGTGGTGTCCTCTCTAGCCCAGGATGCTCGGGCTAATTCTGGTACCTTGACTGCTGACGCAGCTGAGATCAGCTTGCTCAGTGCTGTCTGGGGATCAAACCTCGGACCGTCTTGGTCTGTATGGCTCAGCCTCTGACTGGATAAACTTGCTTCGGCATTGGAGGAGTGACTCTTCACTTTCTACTTCCTTGTCAAAGTCCAGTTTGTTCATTTTGCGCAGAGAAGCTTTTTCTAAATAAGCATTGCTCACATCTCTGGTTTTGTTTTTGAAGAATACAATTAAAAAATAATCATCCATTAAACACTGAAATCTCGTCATACTTTTCGACTGATGTGCTTTGGCACCCTTTTCTATCAAGACATCAGTTTTAGTAATGTTATGAATACTTGAAAAATTTCTAATTTCACTAAGGATTTGGAAGTTGTCAACCTATCATTGGATTTCATATATCGTTTTTACTGGAGATAACCATTTCCTTGTGGCGCTACTTCAAGATCATTGCTTGGTTTAACACATTGACAGAAACTATTTACCTTCCTGCCTATACCAACAATTTATAAAAATAGATTGAATTCACTTGAATGCTGATTGCCTATTTGAATTGGGGGATAAAAGTAGAACATCTGTAAATACAAGCGAGACAAGATTGCTGCAAGCTGGCTGCCTGCCAGAGAACCTGTGGATGTGAGTGCAGCACTAGTGAATAGTGAGACCAGTTAAAGTGCAAATGTCAGCAACAACTTCACATTTATATACCGCCTTTAATGTTGGAAAATGTTCCACGGTGTTTTACAGGAACGTATTCAGACAAAAATTGACACTTGAATCAAGAAGATATTAGGACAGGTGACTAAAAGCGTGGTCAGAGGTCTTCAAGGAGGGACTTAAACAAGGAGACACGGAGAGGTTTAGGGAGGGAATTCCAGTGCTTAGGACTTGGGACAGTTGAAGGCATGGCTTCTAATGGTGGGGTGAAGGGGTGGGGGATGCACAAGTCTCCAGAGTTGGAGGAACACAGAGCTCTTGGAGGGTTGAAGGGCTGGACGAGGTTACAAAGATAGGGACGGGCGGCTTAGAGCATGAGGATGAGAATATTAAAATCAAGGCATTGGCTGACCAGGAGCCAATGTGGGTCAGTGAGCACAGGAGTGATGGGTGAGCAAGACCTGGTGAGGGTTTGGATGTCAGTCCCATTTGGAGATACTGCAGCTCAATACAAGACCAATATGTTGTATCCGTGTGTTAATGGAGACACGGAATGCAGGAGTTGGTTTAACAGGTGTTTACTGAACAAAGTCTGGAGGTGAACTAAAAGATACAAGACACTATACAGGCTTATATAGCCCGAGTGGCCACGACCGGCATTACAGTACACAGGGGCTCTTAAAGGCACATACACCACACAATACACTGGCTGTAATGACCTGCCGAAGGCTACCGGGATATAAATTTGTTCTGACATGAGATTTGTTTCTGTTTAATTTTTTTAATTATTCGTTTATGGGATGTGGACGTCGCTGGCAAGGCCAGCGTTTATTGCCCATCCCTAGTTGCCCTCGAAGGTGGTGGTGAGCCGCCTTCTTGAACCGCTGCAGTCAGTGCGGTGAAGGTACTCCACAGTACTGTTACAGAGGGAGTTCCAGGATTTTGACCCAACGACGATGAAGGAGCGGCCGATATACTTCCAAGTCAGGATGGTGTGTGACTTGGAGGGAAACTTGGAGGTCATGGTGTTCCCATTCGCCTGCTGCCTTTGTCCTTCTCGGTGGAAGAGGTCGAGGGTTTGGGAGGTGTTGCTAAAGAAGCCTTGGCGAGTTGCTGCAGTGCATCTTGTAGATGGCACCCGCTGCGGTACGCCAGTGGCGGAGGGAATTAATGTTTAAGGTGGCGGATGGGGTGCCAATCAAGCGAGCTGCTTTGTCCTGGATGGTGTCGAGCTTCTTGAGTGTTGTTGGAGCTGCACTCATCCAGGCAAGTGGAGAGTATTCCATCACACTCCTGACTTGTGTCTTGCAGATGGTGGAAAGGCTTTGGGGAGTCAGGAGGTGAGACACTCGCCACAGAATACCTAGCCTCTGACCTGATCTTGTTGCCACAGTATTTGTGGCTGGTCCAGTTAAGTTGTTGTCAATGGTGACTCCCCGCCCCCCCCCCCCCCCCCCCCCCCCCAGGTAGTTGATGGTGGGGGATTCGGCGATGGTAATGCCGTTGAATGTCATGGGGAGGTGGTTGGACTCTCGCTTGTTGGGAGATACTCATTGCCTGGCACTTCTGTGGCGTGAAAGTTACCTGCCACTTATCAGCCCAAGCTTGAACGTCGTCCAGGTCTTGTTGCATGCGGGAATGGACTGCTTCATTATCTGAGGAGTTGTGAATGGCACTGAACAATGTGCAGTCATCAGCAAACATTCCATTTCTGACCTTATGTTGGAGGGAAGGCCATTGATGAAGCAGCTGAAGATGGTTGGGCCGAGGACACTGCCCTGAGGAACTCCTGCAGCGATGTCCTGGGGCTGTGATGATTGACCTTCAATCGCCACAACTATCTTCCGTTGTGCTAGGTATGACTCCAGCCAATGGAGCGTTTTCCCCATGATTCCCATTGACTTCAGTTTTACGAGGGCTCCTTGATGCCACACTGTGTCAAAGGCAGTCACACTCCCCTCAGCCTCAACTGGAACTCAGCTCCTTTGTCGATGCTTGGACCAAGGCTGAAATGAGGTCAGAATCAAAGTGGTCTTGGTGGTACCCAAACTGGGCATCGGTGAGCAGGTTTTTGGTGACTAAGTACCGCTTGAAAGCACTGTCAATGACACCTTCCATCACTCTGCTGCTGATGGGACGGTAATTGGCTGGATTGGATTTCCTTTTTGTGGACAGGACATACCTGGGCAGTTTTTCACTTTGTCGGTTAGATGCCAGTGTTGTAGCTGTACTGTAACAGCTTGGCTAGAGGCGCGGCTAGTTCTGGAGCACAAGTCTTCACGATAGCCGGGATGTTGTCTGGGCCCATAGCCTTCGCTGTATCCAGTGTGGTCAGCCATTTCTTGATAACACGTGGAGTGAATCGAATTGGCTGAAGACTGGCTTCTGTGGTGGTGGGGACCTCGGGAGTAGGCCGATATGGATCATCCACTCGGCACTTCTGGCTGAAGATGGTTGCAAACGCTTAAGCCTTGTCTTTTGCACTCGCTTGCTGGGCTCCACCATCATTGAGGATGGGGATGTTCATGGAGCCTCCTCCTCCCGTCAGTTGTTTAATGGTCCACCACCATTCATGACCGGATGTGGCAGGACTGCAGAGCTTTGATCTGGTCCATTAATTGTGCGATCGCTTAGCCCTGTCGATAACATGCTGCTTCTGCTTTTTAGTATGCATGTAGTCCTGTGTTGCAGCTTCCCCAGGTTGGCACCTCATTTTTAGGTATGCCCGATGCTGCTCCTGGCATGCTCTTCTACATGCCTTATTGAACCAGTTTTGGTCCCTGGCTTGATGGTAATGGTAGAGTGAGGGATATGCCGGGCCATGAGGTTACAGATTGTGGTGGAATACAATTCTGCTGCTGATGGCCCGCAGCGCCTCATGGATGCCCAGTTTTGAGCTGCTAGATCTGTACTGAATCTATCCCATGTATATATCATGTAAATTTTACCTTGTAACAGCGCCAGCCCAGCTCAACAACGGCTGCTATAAGCATGCTCACTTGTTTGTGTCAAGAATTTTGGTTTATGCAGTGAATGGTATCAGTAATAAGCTTTTTAAGTACTCTTAAAATTTCCATCAAGCACATTGCCCATTACATTCTCTTTCTTATGCTACCTCCTTGACGGTTTCATTTGAGTTTTTTTTTAAAGACAGCGTGCAAGGCAGCCGCCTCAAACAACTCGGTATTTCTGAGATCGCATTGAAATGCTCTGATCCAGTTGACTTCAATTATTTTAAATGTCAAGACCATTTTACGTCACAGGTTGATGCAAGGCCATCTAATATGTTCTGGTGGGGAAATGTCATCAGCGTGTGTCCTGTGTGACTGGTGAGTTATGATCCATTCGGGTGCAGATATTGGAATGTTGATATGGTCCAGTATGTTTTAAAGCAGCCTTGTAAATTCTGTTGTGATGTTAGTAGTGGTTGTGACTTATAGTCACTGTTTCCCAAGCATTTAAAAGGGTGCATTAAAAATTTACACTATGGAATATAAAATGAGCTTATCGTAGGTTCTTATTCTGGATCATGACATCTCTCATTTTCATAAGATATATTTAATAAATGTAATTGCACATTTGTGGAGACAAAATTACCAAAATACTATTGATACAGACATTCGAATTGTTTGCCATATTTTTAAAATGCACAGAGATTGGGTGAAAGTAACGTATTAGTTCCACATAAAAGATTATTACATAAGGGAGAACCGGTGGATGTGGTGTATTTGGATTTTCAGAAGGCCTTTGAGAAAGTCCCACATAAGAGGTTAGTGTGCAAAATTAAAGCACATGGGATTGGGGGCAATATACTGGCATGGATTGAAAACTGGTTAGCAGACAGGAAACAGAGTAGGAATAAATGGGTCTTTTTCGGCGTGACAGGTGGTGACTAGTGGGGTACCGCAGGGATCAGTGCTTGGGCCCCAGCTATTCACAATATATATTAATGATTTGGATGAGGGTATAAAATGTAATATTTCCAAGTTTGCTGACGACACGAAACTAGGTGGGAGTGGGAGTTGTGAGGAGGATGCAAAGAGGTTTCAAGGCGATTTAGACAAGTTGAGTGAGTGGGCAAATACATGGCAGATGCAGTATAACGTGGATGAATGTGAAGTGAGCCACTTTGGTAGGAAAAACAGAAAGGCAGAGTATTATTTAAATGGTGATAGATTGGGAAATTTTAATGTACAGAGGGATCTGGGTGTCCTTGTACACAAGTCACTGAAAGCAAACATGCAGGTGCAGCAAGCAGTTAGGAAGGCAAATGGTATGTTGGCCTTCATTGCAAGAGGATTTGAGTGCAGGAGCAAGGATGTCTTATTGCAGTTGTACAGGGGCTTGGTGAGACCACACCTGGAGTACTGTGTGCAGTTTTGGTCTCCTTACCTAAGAAAGGATATACTTGCCATAGAGGGAGTGCAGCGAAGGTTCGCCAGACTGATTCCTGGGATGGCAGGACTGGCGTATGAGGAGAGATTGGGTCGACTCGGCCTGTATTCACTAGAGTTTAGAAGAATGAGAGGGGATCTCATTGAAACGTATAAAATTCTGACGGGGCTAGACAGACTGGCTGCGGGGAGGATGTCTCCCCTGGCTTTGGGGGAGGTCTAGAACAAGGTCACAGTCTCAAGATACGGGGTATGACATTTAGGACCGAGATGAGGAGAAATGTCTTCACTCAGAGGGTGGTGAACCTGTGGAATTCTCTACCACAGAAGGCTGTGGAGGCCAAGTCACTGAATATATTTAAGAAGGAGATATAGATTTCTAGATGCAAAAGGCATCAAGTCGTATGGGGAGAGAGCAGGAATATGGTATTGAGATAGAGGATCAGCCATGATCATATTGAATGGCGGAGCAGGCTCGAAGGGCCTACTCCTGCTCCTATTTTTCTGTTTCTATGATTAGGGTTGGGTGTAATACAGTAGCATGGATAGAGGATTGGTTGACGGACAGAAAAGAGAGAGTAGGGATAAATTAATCTTTTTCAGGTTGGTAGGCTGTAACTAGTGGGGTGCCTCAAGGATCAGTGCTTGGGCCTCAGCTATTTACAATCTATATTGATGACCTAGATGAAGGGACTGAGTGTAATGTATCCAAGTTTGCTGCTGATACAAAGCTAGGTGGGACAGTAAGCTGTGAGGCGAACACGGGGGGGAGTTTTGCCAGCCCTGGGGAGGTAGGTATGGAGGCGGGACTGCCGGGGAAATGGCAGAAACTGGGAGCGGGTACCGAACCCGCTCCCAACCCGCCTCCGTGCCATCTTCCCGGGAGGTGGGTCCCCGACTCGCGCAGGGACCCGTCTCCTCGAGGCGGGAAGGGGATTATAGCCAGGGCGGGCTTAACGAGGTCAATCAAGGGAAAATAGCGTGGTTTGGCCAGACATCGTTGAGGGCGGGACTGAAACCCGACAACCAACATTCCCGCCCCCATTGAGAAAATCCAGCCCTAAGAGTCTGCAAAGGGATATAGATAGACTGTGAGTGGTTAGTAAGGTGACAGATGGAGTATAATGTAGGTTATTCACTTTGGTAGGAAGAATAGAAAAATACAATATTTTTTAAATGATAAACTTTCAAATGTTGCTGTTCAGAGAGATTTGGGTGTCCTCATGCAAGAAGCACAGAAATCTAGCATGCAGGTACAGCAAGCAATAAGGAAGGCATGTTGGCCTTTATTGCAAGGGGGGTTGGAGTGTAAGAGTAAGGAAGTCTTGCTACGATTGTACAGGGCCTTGGTGAGACCACACCTGGAGTACTGTGCACAATTTTGGCCTCCTTATCTATGGAAGGATATACTTTGGAGGTGGTGCAATGAAGGTTCACTCGATTGATTCCTGGGATGAGAGGGCTGTCCTATGAGGAGAGATTGTGTAGAATGGGCCTATACTCTCTGGAGTTTCGAAGAATGAGGTGATCTCATTGAAACATACAAGATTCTGAAGGGGATTGACGGGGTAGATGCTGAGAGGTTGTTTCCCCTGGCTGGAGTGTCTAGAACTCAGGGCATAGTCTCAGGATAAGCCATTTAAGACTGAGATGAGGAGGAATTTCTTCACTCGGAGGGTGGTGAATCTTTGGAATTCTCTGTCCCAGAGGGCTGTGGATGCTGAGTCTTTGAGTATATTCAAGGCTGAGATCGATAGATTTTTGGACTCTCGGGGAATCGGGTGATATGGAGGTCGGGCGGGAAAGTGGAGTTGAGGTCGATGATCAGCCATGATCTTATTGAATGGCTGAGCAGGCTCGAGGGGCCGTGTGGCCTACTCCTGCTCTTACTTCTGTTATGTTCCAATAGTGAAGATTGGGTCTCGCGCTATATATAGGAAATGTTCTGGAGACTTGGGATACAGTTTCCATCTAGCAAATGGACTGACCCGATTACTCAAATTATGATTTGCATGTAAACTCTATTGTATTGCATGAGTCTTCATAGCATATGCTGTGTTTTTTCCATACAGGGAGAAGTATTTTAAGTTTACTTGTATATGGGGCAGTTTCTTCCTCCTCCTTAGGCAGTCCCTCAGAACCGAGGATGACTTGTTTCCACAATAAAAATGAGTTCTCAGGTGACTGATTAGTCCAATGCGGGACCTACAGTCTCTGTCACAGGTTGGGCAGACGGTGGTTGAAAGGGTGGGTGGGTGGGGTGCTTGGGTTGATGTGCGCTCCTTCAACTGTTTGCGCTTGGTTTCCGCTTGCTCCTGGCGAAGAGACTCGAGGTGTTCGCCGCCTTCCCGGATGCTTCTCCTCCACTTTGTGCGGTCCTGGGCCAGGGATTCCCAGGTGTCGGTGGGGATGTTACACTTTTTCAAGGAGGCTTTGAGTGTGTCCTTGAAGCATTTTCTCTGCCCACCTGGGACTCTCTTGCCGTGTCGGAGCTCCAAGTAGAGCGCTTGTTTTGGGAGTCTCGTATCGGGCATGCGGACGATGTGGCCCATCCATCGGAGCTGATCGAGCGTGGTCAAAGCTTCAATGCTGGGGATGTTGGCCTGAGCGTGAACACTGACGTTGGTGCACCTATCCTGCCAATGGATTTGCAGGATCTTGCGGAGGCAGCGTTGGTGGTACCTCTCCAGTGCTTTGAGGTGCCTGCTGTACATGGTCCATGTCTCTGAGGCATACAGCAGGGCGGGTATCACTTGCTCTGTAGACCATGAGCTTAATGCCGGGTTTGAGGTGCTGGTCTTCAAACACTCTCTTCCTGAGGCGACCGAAGGCTGCACTGGCACACTGAAGGTGGTGTTGGACTTCGTCTTCGACGTCTGCCCTTGTTGACAGTCGGCTCCCGAGGGAAGGTGGTCCACGTTGTCCAGGGCCTTGTCGTGGATTTTGATAATCGGGGAGCAGTACTGTGTGGCAGGGGCAGGTTGGTAGAGGACCTTTGTCTTACGGATGTTTAGTGCAAGAATTACAGTATGCAGACGACGCTTGCGTCCGTGCACACTGAGGCCAAACTCCAAACCATTGTCAGCACCTTCACCGAAGCGTACGAGAGCATGGGAATTTTGCACCTTCATTTGACAGCTGGAAACGGAATGCATGCTAATTGGCTATTCTAGATCTGTAATTGAAAATTAACATTCTCATTAATTTTTTGGAAAACTAGCTGATGGGTTATTTTTGAACACGTTTGTAAATTTTAGCAACTTTGTCTCTGTAAATGTGAAATTAAATTTATTAAATGCAGCTTATGAAAACTAACTGGAGATGCACGATGCAGAATAAGAACCATAATGTGTTAGCTCATTTTGTATTCAATAGTACAAACTCTTAATGGATCATTTTGGGACAGAAGTAAATTGTAACCTTAATGGTTTTAGTTTTGTTATTGCATCAATGTGGAAAGGTGTAAAATTGCCTTTTTATTAAAATAAAGTCCATCTTGTATGTGACTCCAATCCCACACCAACTTGGTTGACTCTTAACTGCCCTCCAAAGCAGAGCAAGTCAATCAATCGTATCAAATCGCTATACTGCAGCAGTTGACGAAGTAGGTCCACCACCATCTTCCCCAGGCATCTGGGGATGGGCAATAAAGGATGGTTTTACCAGTGGGGGGCACATCCTGAGAATTATGTGAAAAAAGAGTTAAACAAAAGTGAATTTAGTATAAAAATTTGAAGAATAGTGCACGGTAAGCAATCCATGCATCTTCTATTGTGTAGCCCAATGGTGGGAATTGTTAAGCGTGTGGCAAGCTCCTCCCACTTGTGCACTTTAAATTGTGCTGCTTGGGTCATGTGGGATGCAGCTCAGCTCATGTAAGTTGTATTTTGTTGTGAATATGAAAGAGCTGAGAGAAAGTTTGAATAGGAAATATGATTTTTGGAAAAACATAACTACAAGAGTGGAACAATGATGGAGTCCCCAGTGTGCTTCATGGCACGCTCAGAGCAGGAGAGTGTTGAAGCCCTGGTGTACTTTCTCCTCAGTCTGAACTATGCTGTGGTGGAGAAATAGTAACCTGAGGCCATGTGCGTCCTTCAAGGAGGGAGAACCAATGCACTGTGATTTAGCATGGAATTGGTGGAAGTCTGGGAATGAGCTGACTGAGGACGATACATGGTATGGAGACCCCCAAACTGTGGGAGGAGAAGAATGTGTCGGCTTTCTCAGAGATTTACTAGAATAGTTCCAGGGATGAGAGATTACAGTTACATGATAGACTAGAGAAGCTGGGGTTGTTCTCCCTAGAGCAGAGAAGACTAAGAGAAGATTTGATAGAGGTGTTTGAAATCATGAAGGGTTTAGATAGTAGAGTAAATAAAGAGAAACTGTTTTCAATGCTGAAGGGTCGATAACGAGAGAGCACAGATTTAAGGTGATTGGCAAAAGAACCAAAGATGACATGAAAAACTCTTTTTACTCAACGAGTGGTTAGGATTTGGAATGCGCTGCCTGATCGGTTGGTGGAAACAGATTCAATAGTAGCCTTCAAAAGGGAATTGGATAAATACTTGAAGGAGAAAAAATTGCAGGGGTATGGGGAAAGAGCGGGGGAGTGGGGATAACTGGATTGCTTTTCAAAGAGCCGGCGCAGACTCGATGGGCCGAATGGCCTCCTACTGTGCTATTCTATGATCTCACTTAAAATCAAGGTGTAGTTATAAATTATACCTGGTCAATGCAATTAGTTTCTCTTTTACAGGCGATTTAGTTGTCGAATAAGTACATACATCGGTCTATTCCACCAAGCTGTGTTTAAGAACTAATGTGCAGTTTCATGTTCTACAGCTTTCTAACAATGCTCGTAACTTTAGTTCGAATCATAGAAACATTACAGTGATACAGCGCAGATGTAGGTCATTCGGCCCATTGTGACATGTGCCGGCTCTTTGAAAGAGCTACCCAATTAGTCCCACTCCCCTGCTCTTTCCTCATAGCCCAGCAAATTTTTCCCCTTCAAGTATTTATCAGATTCCCTTTTGAAAGTGACAATAGAATCTACTTCCACCACCCTTTCAGGCAGTGGATTCTGGATCATCATAACTCACGATAAGAAAAATTCTCCTCCTCTCACTTTTTGTTGCAAATTACCTTAAATCTGTGTTCTCTGGTTACTGATCCTTCTGCCAGTTGAAACAGTTTCTCCTTATTTACTCTTATCAAAACCCTTCATGATTTTGAACTCCAAGTCTTCTCTTAACTAGGGTTTTTACCTGAAACGTTGACTCTATTTCTCTCTCCACGGATGTTGCCTGGCCTGCTGAGTTTTTCCAGCATTTTCTGTTGTTATTTCTTCTCTTAACCTTCTCTGCTCGAAGGATAACAACCCCAGCTTCTCCAATCTTTCCACATAACTGAAGTCCTGCATCCTTGGTACCATTCCAGTACATCTCCTCTGCACCCTCTCCATTGACTTGACATCCTTGCTAAAGTGTGATGCCCAGAACAGATCACACTACCCCAGCTGAGGCCGAACCAGTGATTTATAAAGGTTTAGCACAACTTCCTTGTTTCTGTAATAATGCTGGAAAAACTCAGCAGGCCAGGCAACATGCGTGGAGAGAAATTAAAAGTCGACGTTTCGGGTGAACCCTTTTTCAAAACTGGAAAGGAAATGAAATAGATCGAAGGCAGGGCTGCGATAGAACAAAAGAGAAGTAAAGAGACATTAAGAGGTATTCAAAACCAGACGAGATGGTAATGGGACAGAGGAGGCAAAGGATGGCTGAGATTAGGTGTGAAGTGTACTGGCAGGATGAGAAACAGCTGCCATGTGGGAGAGAGGAAAAAAAGGAAAGGTCGGGGGGGCGGGGGGGTGGGGGGCGGAAAAGGGAAGACCCAAAACAAAGGGGTGGAAAAGAAATATATAAGTAAAAATGTAATAGGGGCCGAGGTTATGATCTGAAATTGTTGAACTCGATATTGAGTCCGGAAGGCTGCAAAGTGCCTAATCGGAAGATGAGGTGCTGTTCCTCGAGTTTACGTTGAGCTTCCGTGGAACAATACAACAGGCCGAGGACAGTGAGGTCCGAGTGGGAATGGAGCGGTGAATTATAATGACAGGCGACCGGAAGCTCAGGGTCACCCTTACGGACTGAACGGTCCTTTAGGTTTTGACCTTCATTACATGTAGCTTTTGAAAGCCTACCAATCCTTTAATCCTTTCCCATGTTTGTGTATAGTAGATACGACATTAACCCAACATCAAATGGGAATGTTAGGATTAAAAGTCCGTGTAGAAAAATGAAAAGTAATTGACAATATAGCTGTTTGGTGTGTCTCTCCAAGGATTGAACATATTCTACTCCAGTTTACATAATGTACATTGTTTTCTGGTATGTGAGTAGACAGTTAATCTTTGGAGTGGGTTGATGTTTAATACTGCATTAACTGAAGAGGATTGTTTTGGAAAAACACTATTTTCATTTGACAGCTCATGGCATTATGCCATTTCTTAAAGTAATAATGTCTGGAGTAGCTTGCGATTGCGTACACAAACATGCTGCACCAATCAGTTGTAGGACACAGACACAGAACCCAGGGAATTTCCAGTCTTAGTCAAGCTACTGGTGGAGGTGGTGAGCAAAGTTGAAGCTTCTCCGTGAGAAACAGAGAGCAAGCAAAGTCAAATACAAGCCAACCTCATCTGATTTATTTACTTCAGTGTCTTGATTATAAAATCGCATAAAAAGGAAGGAAAGTCAAGAGGGAGTGTTTTCTGCTGAGTGTTCCCTCAACTCTATCTGGGAAAAAAAGATATATTCTTGTCATATATTCATTATATTAGTGTTGAATAAAGTGCCCGACAAAGACTTGCCGTTTCAGGCATCCTTCTGTGCAGAGCAAAAAGAGAGACTTGCATTGCTACCGCGCCGTTCACTATCCTCAGATGTCCCAAAGCGCTTTACAGCCAGTCAAGTACTTTGACGTGTAGTCACTATTGTAACGTAGGAAAAACATGGCAGCCAATTTGCACACAGCAAAGTCCCACAAACAGGATTGCGATCATGATCAGATTTGTGTTTTGTGATGTTGGAGGGATAATTTTTGGCCAGGACACTGGGGAGAACTCACGTGCTCTTCCTCAAAAAGTGCCATATGATCTTTTAAATTCACCCGAGAAGGAAAACCGGGCCTTGGTTTAATGTCATCTGAAAGATGGCACCTCCGGCAGTGCAGCACTCAGTCAGTATTGCACTGGAGCCTCGGCCTAGATTTTGTGCTCTATCCTCTGGAGTGGGGCTAGAACCCTCAACCTTCTGACTCGGAGAGCTCTATCTACTGAGCCCACTGCTGACTTTGTGCTGGAGAAGAACTGTCTGGAGTTACTCCAGGGTGCATTCATTTCCTTTGGAGTTGAGGAAGAGATGGGGAAGGGAGAGAGAAGGAAGCATAGGCACCACCCCCCACCGCCCCCCAAAAAAAATTCCCGAATTTATTGAGAATATTTTGCGATACTTTGATTCTGTCTTCATAAAGGAGGACACAAATAACCTCCCCAGTGATGTCGGGGAACATAGGGTCTGATGAGAGGGAGGAGCTGAATGAAATCCGTATTTGTAGGGAAATGATGTCAGGGAAATTGATGGGATTGAAGGCCGATAAATCCCCAGGGCCTGATAATCTACATCCTAGGGTACTTAAGGAAGTGGCCCTAGAAATAGTAGATGCATTGCTTATCATCTTCCAACATTCGATGGAATCTGGAACAGTACCCATGGATTGGAGGGTAGCTAATGTTACCCCACTATTCAAAAAAGGTGGGAGAGAGAAAACGGGGAATTACAGACCGGTAAGCCTGACATCGGTAGTGGGGGAAATGCTAGAGTCCATTATAAAAGATGTAATAGCAGAGCACTTGGAAAACAGCGACAGGATTGGACAAAGTCAACATGGATTTACAAAAGGTAAATCATACTTGACTAATCTACTGGAATTTTTTGAGGATGTGACTGGTAGAATAGATAAGGGAGAACCAGTGGATGTGGTGTATTTGGACTTTCAGAAGGCTTTCGATAAGGTCCCGCATAAGAGATTAGCGTGCAAAGTTAAAGCACATGGGATTGGGGGCAAGGTACTGACTTGGATAGAGAACTGGTTGGCAGACAGGAAGCGAAGAGTTGGAATAAACGGGTCTTTTTCCGAGTGGCAGGCAGTGACTAGGGGTACCGCAGGGGTCGGTGCTAGGACCCCAGCTATTCACAATATATATATTAATGATCTAGACGAGGGAACTAGATGTAATATCTCCAAGTTTGCAGACGACACAAAGCTGGGTGGGCGTGTGTGCTGTGAGGAGGATGCAGAGAAACTCCAGTATGATTTGGACAGGTTGGGTGATTGGGCAGATGCAGTATAATGTGGATAAATGCGACGTTATCCACTTTGGTGGCAAAAACAGGAAGGCAGATTATCATCTGAATGGCAATAGATTGGGAAAAGGGGAAGTGCAACGAGATATGGGTGTCCTTGTGCACCAGTCGCTGAATATAAGCATGCAGGTGCAGCAGGCGGTTAAGAAGGCAAGTGGCATGTTGGCCTTCATAGCGAGAGGGTTCGAGTACAGAAACAAGGATGTCTTGCTGCAGTTATACAGGGCCTTGGTGAGACCACATCTTGAGTATTGTGTGCAGTTTTGGTCGCCTTATCTGAGGAAGGATGTTCTTGCCATGGAGGGAGTGCAGCGAAGATTCACCAGACTGATACCTGGGATGGCAGGAATGACCTATGAGGGGAGATTGGGTTGATTGGGCTTATATTCGCTGGAGTTTAGAAGAATGAGAGGGGATCTCATTGAAACTTATAAAATTCTGACAGGATTAGACAGACTAGATGCAGGAAGGATGTCCCCGATGGCGGGGGAGTCCAGAACCAGGGGTCACAGTCTAAAGATAAGGGGTAAGCCATTTAGGACAGATTAGGAGGAATTTCTTCACCCAGAGAGTGGTAAACCTGTGGAATTCTCTACCACAGAAGGCAGTTGAGGCCAATTCATTAAATATATTCAAGAAGGAGTTAGATACAGGAAACTTTCTGGTATCCGGCATGGACGGGACAGACGTGGTGCCGGTTCAGCAACAATTCCCGATAACCGAACGCTATAGTGAAAGATACGGACCTCAGAGCTCCGTATGAAGCAACAAACCCTGTTGCTTAGCAGCAGCTTCAGAACAACGTACACAAGTTGCAAGCGTCTCTGTAGCTTAGCAACAGCTGCAGCCAAACCCTTGCCTTCCTCAATTTGTTGCTGTGCAAGTAATAAAAGTTATAAAAGTTAGCTGAAACCGACTCCTGAATTTTGCCAGTTAACCGACATTTCCGGTTATTTAGGGGCCGGTTAATCGAAAGTTTCCTTTATATTTCTTACGGCTAACGGGATATGGGGAGAAAGCAGGGACAGGATACTGAATTTGGGTGATCAGCCATGATATCATTAAATGGCGGAGCAGGCTTGAGGGGCTGAAATGCCTACTCCTATCTTCTATGTTTGTATGTTTCTTCTACACTCCAGCGAGTATGAGCCCAATCGACCCAATCTCTCCTCGTACGTCATTCCTGCCATCCCAGGTATCAGCCTGGTGAATCTTCGCTGCACTCCCTCCATGGCAAGAACATCCTTCCTCAGATAAGGTGACCAAAACTGCACACAATATTCAAGGTGTGGTCTCACCAAGGCCCTGTACAACTGCAGCAAGACATCCTTGTTCCTGTACTCGAATCCTCTCGCTACGAAGGCCAACATACCATTTGCCTTCTTAACCACCTGCTGCACCTGCATGCTTAGCTTCAGCGACTGGTGCACAAGGACACCCAGGTCTCGTTGCACTTCCTCTTCTCCCAATCTATTGCCGTTCAGATAATAATCTGTCTTCCTGTCTTGAGATTGTTACCCGAATGCTACTTGAGAGCATGTTTGGGAGGCGTTTTGACTTTGTGGTGACAACTACTGTTGGCCTGACTGCTATTTGTTAAACTGCATCTTGGAAGCCAGCTTTAGAGTTTTTTTGACCATGCAAAACAAGTGGCAAGAAGCACTGACATAAAATCCAGCTGCAACGCTAAAACAAAAATGAAGCATTTCAGAAGCATTTTTGTCTGATGGATTATTTACTTGATTTTTCTCTCATCATTCACAGCACACAGAGATGAAAATGGTTACCGCTAGCTATTTTGGCAAACCGTAAAGGGTATTCATCCCATACTGATTAGTTGCATGAATCAATGGCTGCCGTTGTTCTTGGATGTGGGCTTGTTTGGAATGGCTTGACCCATTGATCAAATCCATTGAGTTACAAATATCCTGTGCTTATTTGGCAGCTGTATGTGTGTGGGGAAGCACTGTCTGAATCCTGTCTGACCATTTCAATAGTTATAATGAAATAAAAACAGATTTCAGGTCCTTTGTTGTATATTTTCAAAGAAAATCGGAGCTTATATATTGATAGTATTTCAGAGTCTGAAGCCAGCACAAATAAGTTGCAGGTTAGTGACTCCAGTAGCACACAGCTACATAAAGGGACAGTTGTTTGAAAGGTCAGTTTTATGTTGAGGGCAAGTTAAGGGAAACATTTCTTTCTGATTCCGAGGAGGAAATTAGTTTGTAATGGTCCTGTTCGTAGTTAATAATGTTCACTTGCCTATTTAATGTTCAGATAAATCTGCTAGTTTACAGTCCAGCCACAACCGAATTGCGTTTATTTTTCTGTCTTGCCAAAGATGAAGAGGTCTGTTGCGCTACGCAATATATTCTAGTACTGTGGAATACAGTGGCGAGGGTGTTGTCTATCTTTAACTGGATGTTCTCTCTGTACTACAACAGTGTGTGTGTGGTATATGATCACTCATTTTAAATAAAATTTCAGTGACATTGTTTTTAACCATAAACTAAGTGTATATGATCAGAACCGCATGATGATGAGAATGATTGCACTACAGGATGTTGCACATTCACTAACTTCACCCAGGTCTTCTGATAAACAACCATAGAATCCTGCAACACAGAAGGAGGCCATTTGGCCCATCGTCCCTGTGTTGGATTAATGTTTATTTACCTTCTGTAGATTCAAAATTCTGTAGATTGAAAGTTGTTGAACAAATTGGGTGGTGGTCTTGGTTAAAGCTGACTTCTGGGGTAGGTAGCATCTCATTGATTTGTAAATGAGTTAATTGTGGATTTTTTTTGAAATCTTAGAGGTCAGACCCACAGCTCCTTGCCCAGTTCTACTATGCAGATGAAGAGTTAAATCAGGTTGCAGCCGAACTGGATAGCTTAGATGGACGGAAGGACCCACAGAGATGTACACTGCTGGTCAACCATTTCCGCTCCTGCCAGGTAATTGTGACAATCACAGCATCTTTTACCTTAAAGTATATTGCTGTTGGTTTTTATTCATAATCTTGTGGCATTAGACACCATCCTGACTTGGACATATACTGCCATCACTTTGTTGATGCTGGGTCAAAATCCTGCAACTCACTGCAGCAGAGTGGAAGTTCCTTCACCAGATGACGCCAAACTTGGGGGTGTGGCAAACAGTGATGATGATGATGCCAATCGACTGCAACAGGACATAGAAAGGCTAGCAGAATGGGCAGACACATGGCAGATGGAATTTAATGCAGAGAAGTGTGAGGTGATGCATTTTGACAGAAGGAACAGGGAGAGACAATACACACTTAATGGCACAGTTTTAAAGAGTGTGCAGGGACAGAGGGACCTGGGAGTTAATGTGCATAGGTCCCTGAAGGTGGCAGGACATATTGAGAGAGTGGTTAACAAAGCATATGGGATCTTGGGCTTCATAAATAGAGGTTTTGAGTACAAAAGTAGAGGAGATTTGCTGGACCTTTAATAAAGCGCTGGTTAGGCCACAACTGGAGTATTGCGTCCAGTTCTGGTCACCACACTTTAGGAAGGATGTGAAGGCCCTTGAGAGGGTGCAGAGGAGATTTACTAGAATGATTCTGGGGATGGGGGATCTTGGCTACAAGGACAGGTTGGAGAAGCTGGATTTGTTTTCATTAGAGCAAAGGAGGTTGAGGGGTGATTTGATAGAGGTGTACAAGATTATGACAGGGTTCGGATAGGCTAGATGGAGAAAGGCTGTTCCCACTAGTTGATTGTACAAGGACTAGGGGGACACAGATTTAAGGTTTTGGGCAAGAAATACAGGGGGGACGTGGGGGATTAACTTTTTTACGCAGCGAGTGGTGATGACCTGGAATTCGCTGCCGACGGAAGTGGTGGAAGCGGAGACGCTCAATGTTTTCAAGGGGAGACTGGATAGGCACTTGAGGGAAATAAACTTGCAGGGCTACGGGGATAGAGCGGGGGAATGGGACTGACTGGATTGCTCTACAGAGAGCCGGCACGGACTCGATGGGCCAAATGGCTTCCTTCTATGCTGTTTTGACGATGAATATGACATGGACTACAGGGTTCAAGATGAAGGCTTACCATCACCTTCTCGAGGGCAACTAGGGATGGGCAATAAATGCTGGCCGTACCAGTGACTCCCACAACCCAAAGATTTATTTTAAATGGTGACTTTAACTGGGCTGTTTGAGCAGTTTAGGTAACATTCATTAATGGAAAAGTTTGTAATATAACTAGCTCCCTATACCTTGGGTATCAGCAGAGTGTCCCAAATATTACTTGAACACTGCAATTATAATTAATAAAATCATGCATGAAAATTAATTGATTTTGTTTTGCATGAGCCCAGTATTTAAAGAAAAAAAATCTTGTCTTGACCTTTATATTTGAAATGATTGGAATCCCTAAGGCATTGCCACTCTGTGCGGTTCCGATAAAGGCATCTGAAACAAGAAAGATACTGTTTCTGTGCCAGTTGGTATCGGAATATTGTGCTATTTTAGGTAAATCCTTTGCAAATCTTGCATGGATTTGTGAACTGTGGGCAAGGAAGTAATTAAATGCAGCCTGGTTTGCAAACTCTGCTGGCCCAGCATCCATCATAGCTATGTGGTTAATCAGGTCATGGTTTGGATTTCTGCCAAGCCTCTGCAACTCGAGCAAATAAATGATTGCATTAAGAGGTGCAATCATCGGGTTTTTTGAACCGATCAATGCGTGAATTCGTTGTTGAAGTGAATCATTATTTTTTTTTACATATAGATTAAGTGGCAATGCGCAGAGCTGAATGCATTTAGTTGAAAGTTGTACAGTGGATTCTGGTGGTGTGTGACTGCTGACCAGGATCTAGCTAGACAACCCATTTGTAATTTTTGTTTCAGAAATCTCTGAATATGTTTTCCCTTTTATCAGATTTATACAGTAATTTGGTTAGATCTAAACTGTATTTTGATTTAACTTTATTTTTCTGGAAGCTTGGAGCACACTGGCAAAACTTGTATCCATGGTAACCTCAATCCTTCAAGTAGTAACAATGCAGTATTTAGAAGTGGTGGCCTGAATATCTTCCAAATATTTTATGCGTCTGTTGCCTGTCATGTTAGTTGTTTTTTTCCCCTCGTTAGTTAGGTGTATGTGTCTCAAGTTTTTCTGTCTACTGATTGGCTAATTTTTTAAAAATCTTCATCATTCACCAATTGTCTTGTGCAAAACCACTCTCCCCAGCTTTCATTTTCTCCCTAATTATACTCTACCAAAAAGTGTTCTCATGTAGCTGTTGACATGAATCAGTCATTCATGAAAGAAAGACTTATGAAATAATACTGAGCGGCCTGCAGGTGGTGCTGTCCAGGGAGGTATAAATACACGGGCACGGGCCCAGCTTGTGCAGGACGTTCTTAACAGGAACTAGTGAAGGACACAACTAGACCTCCATGTTGTGAAACAGTTGATTAAAGCTTTGTTTAACGCTTAGACCAAGTGCCGAGTACAGGAGACATATTTTTGTAAATCCGGGACCGGCGTGGTGTCGGTTGATCAAAAAGTCCGGATTACAGAGAGGTATACTTACTAAGGTACGAGAGCCCCGTACACGGCCACAGATCCAGGAACCCCGGTTACACGGCCACTAATATGAAGTAAAACTTAGCTGAACCTACTCCTGAATTTTGCCAGTAAAGAGAGATTTCCGGTTATTTAGGTGCCGGTAAAAAAAAATTCCTGTAGTTTTCTTCCGTCAGCTGTGATGAAAGTTCCTCACCCACCACACTATATACCCTAAAACAATTCTTGTCAAGAACTATCTCAAACTTGGCTCCAACAATTCTCCTGCTCAACCCCCCTCTTATTTCATAAACAGCACAATGGATCTTACTGGACCTCTGAACATCCTGCACTCCAAATACACCTCTTTTTACATCCTTCCCCCCCCCCCCCCCCAAACACTTTACATTCTGGGCAGCTAACATCCCACGTTCGGAAGACTGATCTCGGAGCAAACCGCACCAGAAGCATCCAGCAATTATTGGACAACTCTGGACCTTCAGGGGATCATTCTACCTGCACTTCCTATCTTTTCTTCCCTCCTTGATAGATGCTCACCACTGCTTTTCCTGATTCACCTTCCGAAGGCATGTTGCAGAAACTCTTCTTGCTCGTATATTTTTAATAGAGAGTTCAACATTATGAGGGGGTTTGATGGAGTAAATGGGGAGCAACTGTTTCCACTGGCAGGAGGGTCGGTCACCAGAGGACACAGATTTAAGTTAATTGGCAAAAAATCCAGGGGAAATTGAGGCGAGAGGTTTTTTTTATGCAGCGAGTTATGATCTGGAATGCGCTGCCTGAAAGGGTGGTGGAAGCAGATTCAGTCAGCTTTCCAAAGGGAATTGGATATATACTAGAATATGCAGGGCTATGGGGGAAGAGAAGAGAAGAGGAGTGGGACTAATTGGATAGCTCTTTCAAAGAGCTGGCACAGACACGGTGGGTCGAATGGCCTTTTTCAGTGCTGTATGATTCTAAGTTATTGCTCGAGTCTGTTGATTTTTGCGTTTGAGCAGATCCATTGGAGACATTTCTTGCACTTGTAGTTTTCCTGGACGCTCTTAGCTTCCAAGAGTTCCCACAGCAGACAAGCTGCACAGAAGCTGCCTGTCCTGCCAAACTGGTCATTCACTAGCTACCTCTTGCTTGCTCAGTATGATGGATCAGCCCAAATCTTTTCCTGATCAACTCCAGAGAGGAAAAACCCTTTCATCTCCAAGTCCACTGTAGCAGAGCTTATGTGTGATTTATACTATCATGGACTTCCTTCCCACATAAACTGTTAATCCCCCTGCTTCAATGACAATTTCTATCCCCATGGATAAGTCAGGAATGCTTTGCAATAGATCAGTTATCCTCAATCCTTTTCTCAACAGATGTTGATCATCTTCCCTTTTTAAAGGTGCCAGTTGACTCTAAATCAAAATACTTCTAATGAGAGCCTGGTTTCACAAATACTATATCCTGTTTTTTCAATCAAAGAACACCCTCTTCAGGTCAATCTAACTGTTACTTCCCACTCTGGTGCTGTCTTATGTTTAAAAAAACATGAACTACTGATCCCAGGAAGTGCGATTTCTCAGATCTTTATCACCCCACATAACATTGCTGCAGTTGAGGCATTGCAAGGCTTTTTACATTTAGACATCTAATTGGTACTATAAAAATCTGTCCTATTTCTCTCTCTCTCTCCCTCCTTACCCTCGCTCACTCCTTGCCTCTGCGTGTGCGTGCTCCTTGCCTCTGCTTCCAACTTCACGAATATGGCCTTGCATAGGGAGACCTGAAAGCTTTGATCGGAAGATGCAGGGAGCTTCTGGTCCAGTTGTTTCATAGCAATACTTGGGGTTGCTGGTAGATGCCAACTTCAGCCTGGACAGTCCTTTGGTACCATGTTTTATTCGTTCCTAGGATGTGGGCATCACTGGCAGGGTCAGCATTTATTGCCCTTGAGAAGGTGGTGCTGAGCCGCTGCCTTGAACCGCTGAAGTCCTTGTGGTGAAGGTACTCCCACACTGCTGCTAGGGAGGGAATTCCAGGATTTTGACCCAGTGACGATGAAGGAACGGCAATGTATTTCCAAGTCGGGATGGTGTGTAACTTGGAGGGGAACTTGCAGGTGATGGTGTTCCCATGCACCTGCTGTCCTTGTCCTTCTAGGTGGAAGAGGTCGCGGGTCTGGGAGGTGCTGCCAAAGAAGCCTTGGCAAATTGTCGCAATGCATCTTGTAGATGGTACACACTGCAGCCACATTGCGCCATTGGTGGAGGGAGTCAATGTTTAAGGTGGTGGATGGGGTGCCAATCAAGCAGGCTGCTTCGTCCTGGATGGTGTCGAGCTTCTTGAGTGTTGTTGCAGCTGCACTCATCCAGGCAAGTGGAGAGTATTCCATCACACTCCTGACTTGTGCCTTGCAGATGGTGGAAAGGCTTTGGGGAGGCAGGAGTTGAGACACTCGCCGCAGAATACCTAGCCTCTGACCTGCTCTTGTTGCCACAGTATTTATGTGGCTGGTCCAGTTAAGTTTCTGGTCAATGGTGACCCCCAGGATGATGATGGTGGGTGATTCGGCGATGGTAATGCCTTTGAATGTCAAGGGGCAGTGGTTGGACTTGCTCTTATTGGAGATAGCCATTGCCTGACACTTGTGTGGCATGAATGTTACTTGCCACTTACCAGCCCAAGCCTGAATGTCATCCGGGTCTTGCTGCATGCGGGCATGAACTGCTTCATTATCTGAGGAGTTGTGAATGGCACTGAACACTGGTCCTTGATGAAGCAGCTAAAGATGGTTGGGCCTAGGACACTGCCCATAGGAACTCCTGCAGCGATGTCCTGGGGCTGAGATGGTTGACCTCTAACCACCACAACCATCTTCCTTTGTGCTTGGTATGACTCGAGCCAGTGGAGTTTCCCCCAATCCCATTGACTTCAATTTTGCTAGGGTTATTTGATGCCAAACTCTCTCAAATGCTCCTTGACGTCAAGGGCAGTCACTCTCCCCTCACCTCTGGAATTCAGCTCTTTTGTCCATGTTTGGACCAAGCCTGTAATGAGGTCTGTCGCCGAGTGGTCCTGGTGGAAGCCAAACTGGGCATCGGTGAGCAGGTTAATGGTGAATAAGTGCCGCTTGATCGCACTGTCGACGATATCTTCCATCACTTTGCTGATGATTGAGAGTAGCATGATGAGGCAGTAATCGGCCGGATTGGATTTGTCCTGCTTTTTGTGGACAAGACGCACCTGGGCAGTTTTCCACATTGTCAGGTAGATGTCCATGTTGTAGCTGTACTGGAACAGCTTGGCCAGAGGTGCGGCTAGTTCTGGAGCACAAGTCTTCACTGCAACAGATGGGATGTTGTCGGGGCCCACAGCCTTCGCTGTATCCCATGCACTCAGCCGTTTCTTGATCTCACGTGGCGAGAATCGAATTGGCTGAAGGCTGGCTTCTCTGATGGTGGGGACCTCAGGAGGAGGCCAATATGGATCATCCACTCCGCACTTCTGGCTGAAGATGGTTGCAAACGCTTCAGCCTTGTCTTTCGCACTTGCACGCTGGGCTCCGCCATCATTGAGGATGGGGATATTCATGGAGTCTCTTTCTCCTGTTAGTTGTTCATTGGTCCACCACCATTCACGACTGGATGTGGCAGGACTGCAAAGCTTTGATCTGATCCGTTGATTGTGGGATCGCTTCGCTCTGCCTTTAGCATGCTGCTTCCACTGTTTAGCATGCATGTCGTCCTGTGTTGCGGCTTCCCCAGCTTGGCACTTCATTTTTTAGCTGCTCCTGATTGAACCAGGGTTGATGGTAATGGTAGAGTGAGGGAAATGCTGGGCCATGAGGTTACAGATTGTGGTGGAATACAATTCTGCTGCTGCTGCTGGCCCACAGCGCCTCATGGATGCCCAGTTTTGAGCTGCGAGATCTGTTCTGAATCTATCCCATTTTGCACGATGGTAGTGCCATACAACATGATGGAGGGTATCCTCGGTGTGAAGATGGGACTTTGTCTCCGCAATGACTGTGCGGTGGTCACTGCTACCAATACTGTCATAGACAGATGCGTCAGTGAAAGGTAGATTAGTGAGGTCGAGTAGGTTTTTCCCCTATGTTGGTTCTCTCTCCACGTGCCACAGGCCCAGTCTGGAAGCTATGTCCTTCAAGACTCGGCCAGCTTGGTCAGCAGTAGTGCTACTAGCCACTCATGATGGACATTGAAGTCCCCCACCCAGAGTACATTCTGTGCCCTTGCTACCTTCAGTGCTTCTTCCGAATGGTGTTCAACATGGAGGAGTACTGATTCATCAGCTGAGGGAGGGCGGTAGGTGGTAATCAGCAGGAGGTTTCCTTGCCCATGCTTGACCTGAAGCCATGACACTTCATGGGGTCCGGAGTCGATGTTGAGGACTCCCAGGGCCACACCCACCCTCCAGATGTTCGTGAGGAGAAGTTTGCAGGGTCGACTGGGCTGGGTGTGCCGTTGTCGTGTCCCAATCTGGTGCCTAGGTCGATGCTGGGTGGTCCGTGTGGTTTTATTATTGTTTCCCGTGGCGGTTTTGTACAACTGAGTGGCTTGGTGGGCCATTTCAGAGGGCAGTTAAGAGTCAACCACATTGCTGTGGGTCTGGAGTCACATATAGGCCGGACCGGGTAAGGACGACAGATTTCCTTCCCTAAAGGACATTAGCGAACCAAATGGGTTTTTACGATAATCCGATAGTTTCATGGTCACCATTAATGAAACTAGCTTTTCATTCCAGATCTATTTAATTAACTGAATTTAAATTCCCCAACTCCCGTGGGATTTGAACTTGCGACTCTGGATTATTCGTCCAGGCCTCTGGATTACTAGTTTCGTAACATAACCACTACGCTACCGTCCCCAGGGAGAAGAGGGCTGAAGGATATTTTGGTCTTCACATTGTCAATGACCGCAAAATAGAATTGCATATGCAAGTCAAGCCTCTGCTATATATGGTGTGTCCAAATAGTTCCGATTCATAATTTGTAACTCGTCGGCTTGCAACAGAAGAGCACCAGGATGTGTGGGATCCAGGAGCAAGCTGTGACGTGGATTTGTGGCAAAAAGGGGAAGCAGCTGCAGGGTGCGGCCTCCTCGACCGGTCACCGACCTGGACGGGGAGTCTGCCTTGTGGCAGGCACAGTTTCAGCTGGTTCGCTTCAGCAATATCTCTGCACACTTGGGTGCCTGTAAGCCCTGGCTGTACCTAAGCTCTCTGGACTTGGATAAGTGAGATACCTCTTGCAGGGAGAGAGTGTTGGACAAAGAGAAGCCCTAAAAGTGGGTATAAATTGGCTAGTAGCTTTATTTGGAGACTCTTCAACATGGTTTCTGCACGTCAAACACCACTGACCAAAGGTTTAACACTGGATTTACCACGGTGCTTAAAGTTTTTTTCCACAACCAGCTAACTTGGAACGCTGTTTCTATTCTCTGTGTTGTACCACTTGTTGCATAGCAAGAGTGTGTTTAAAACTGTTGGTGGCTAATGTGACTCATTGGATCAATAGTAGAACATTTTCTTCTTGTTAGTGATGTAACATTAAAAGGTTGATTTGTATTGAGATTGTAAGAATTTCCTTTTGTCTCGGTGAATGGCTAACTTTGTTGAAGTACGCCTTTGAAAATCAAACAAAACTGAACAGCTGATAACAAGGAGCAGAATATACGTGTCAATAAATGGTTCCATATATGTGTGAATGGGGTTCAAATCCGCCAGATTCCGGGATTTGTTCAGTGGAAGCAGGAACTGTAGGAATGGTGGTGTTGTAGTTATGGTACTGGACAAGCAACCTGGAGGTTTGAAAACCATCATGGCTAGTTGTGAAATTGAACTAATACGAGGGCAGGCACTGGAAGAAAAATGACCATGAAAGTTGCTGGATTATTACAACAACCCAACTGCTTCAGTGATGTCCACCAGGGAGGGGCATGAGTCACTCTTATCCAGGCTAGTCTGTTATGTAGTTGACTCAATGCCTCCTGAGGTGACTTAGCAAGCTTCTCTGGAATGGGCAATAAATGTGGTTAGAATCCCAAAACATTTTTTTACAAATGGTTTTGGTCAGTATATATTCTGCTTTATGAAATTTTTCATACTGAATTGAAGGATTTATTGGAAAATTAGATGTTGTCGCATTGCACTCTACTGCTTTGTGGTACAGTATGTTGAAGCAATAAACTATACTCCAAAGTCACTGGTTTCAAATCTTTTATCTACACAGTGAAAGAAGGGCTTGTATTTTTATAGCGCCTTTCACAATCTCAGGACGTCCCAAAGCGCTTTGCAGCCAATTAGGTACTTTTGAAGTGCAGGCACTGTTGTAATGTAGCAAGAGTGGTCACAGCAAGCTTGAAGCAACTACTGGAAATCTGAAACAAAAGCAAAAATCTGGAGAAACATAGCCCGTCAGTCTTGATCCTTGAGGGTTCCGAAGAAGGGCCCAGCCTGAAATATTGACTTGTGTGTTCTCCTCAGATATTGACTGACCTGCTATGCGTTGTCAACTTTTTCTACTAAAGTACAGCTAACATTTTCTAGCTGATAGTTGTTCCTGAAGTTTACTTTTGTTAACCAAACTATTTAAATCCTTTTTATAATGTAAATAGTATTTGTGTTTATATAGTGTCTTTCACATCAAAATATCTGAATTGCTAGTACAGTATTCACAGGCAGATATAAAGACTATATTGAACTGTACAGAGTTACCATGTTGATTTTGCACAGGAAGCAGACGGAAAACAGAGAATGCAAACCTAAGTTTGGTTAATGTTGGTGCCGTCATTTTTGTTTGCCACATGCAGATTTGTGCGAAGAGATGAAAATATGCTTGTATTAGAAGTTCAAAGATGAATGTTGTTCGTTGCAAGTGTCTTTAACTGTTTGACCCAGATTTATTTTCAGCCACAATGGGGTGTAAACTAAGTACAGTGGCCCACAGCCATGCCCGGTGGTGTGTTTGTTTGCTTGCATGCCCCTGTTGCACTGTGCCAGGTGGTACGTACGATATTGGAAACATTTCCGAGAGCATTACAAACAGCTTGGTTGTCTGGCCTGCTGGTATCGCTCTGAAGTTGTGGGCAGAGCACTGGAGAAAATAGAGCTCCATGGAATCTCTAGCCTCTGATCACCAGTGAAATTTAGGCAATCACGTAAGAGCTAATAACGTGATGTTCTCAATGCTGATGGTCACATTTATTGCCTATCCGTGAAGGTGTTGATGGACCTTGATCTTGATCTGCTGCAATCCTTGTGGTGATAGTACCCCCCCACCACCCCCCCCCCCCCCCCCCCCCCAGCAATCGTGTTAGGTAGGGAATTGTAGGATTTTGATCTGCTCAGTGGCAATATATGTCCAAGTCAGGATGTTGTGTGATTTGGAGGGGAACTTTAAGGTGATGGTGATTCCATGATCTAGTCTTTCTAGCCATCTTCAGTGGTTGAGGTCATGGGGCTAGGCGGTGCTATCGGGGAGTGATGGGGGGACTAGAAGGGAAGCTGTCAATCCTACCATTAGAAGTCTCCTTTTGGGTGGCTTCACAAGTGACACCAAACTGTCAGTTGTGAAATCAGTAGTATTATATTGTACAGTTATGGATCAAAGTTGTTGCTATATTTCTTAAATGTATTGGTACCAGTATGTTTATGGAAAAAAATTGCACCTGAATTCAACACTTTAAAGTTATACTGGTAAGCTCTGTGTGATGTCCTTTATTCACCTGAATTGCTTCCTCTTCTACCATCACCAGTACCAGACCTGTAACCATCTGAACTTCACCCTAGTGTGATGTAGCTCAAAATACTCTTTCCTGATTTCCAGAGCACTTTACTGAATTTCTAGTGACACGTCATGCACTCAGTGCGATATTACAAAGTATTTGCAGCACAGAAACAGGCCATTCAACCCAACTGGTCTATGCCGGTGTTTATGCTGCACGCGAGCCTCCTCCCACCCCTCTTCAGCTAACCCCATCAACATATCCTTCTATTTCTTTCTCCCTCATGTGCTAATCCAGCTTCTCGTTGGATGCACCTGTGCTATTCGTCTCAACTACTCCCTGGTAACAAGTTTCACATTCTGACCACTCTCTGGGTAAAGAAGTTTCTCCTAGAACCTAAGTAATAGGAGTAGGAGTCGGCCATTCGGCCCTTTGAGCCTGCTCCACCATTTAATAAGATCATGGCTGATCTTTTACCTCAACTCTACTTTCCTGCACTATCCCCATATCCCTTGATTCCCTTAATATTCCAAAATCTATCAATCTCGGTCTTGAATATACTCAACGACTGAGCCTCCACCACCCTCTAGGGTAGAGAATTCCAAAGATTCACCACCCTCTGAGTGAAGAAATTTCTCCTCCTCTCAGTCCTAAATGGCTGACCCCTGGTTCTAGACTCCCCAGCCAGGGGAAACATCCTCCCTGCACCTACCCTGTCAAGCCCTGTAAGAATGTTGTATGTTTCAATGAGATCACCCCTCATTCTTCTAGACTCTAGGGAATATAGGCCTAGTCTACTGAATCTGTCCTCATAGGACAATCCCCCCATCCCAGGAACCAGTCTGGTGAACCTTCGTTGCACTCCCTCTATGGCAAGTATATCCTTCCTTGGCTAAGGAGACCAAAACTGTACACAATACTCCAGGTGTGGTCTCACCAGGGCCCTATATAATTGCAGTAAGACGCCGATATTCCTATACTCAAATCCTCTTGTAATAAAGACCAACATACCATTTGCTGTCCTAATTGCTTGCTGTTCCTGCATGTTAACTTTCGGTGATTCGTGTACAAGGACACCCAGGTCCCTCTGAACACCAACATTTCCCAATCTCTCTCCATTTAAAAAAAAAAAAAAAAAATACTCTTCTATTTTTCCTACCAAAGTGGATAACTTCACATTTCTCTACATTATATTGTCGCTAGACCCTTGTTTCTCCGCTATTCTTTGCACCTTCTCCAGTGCCTCTATATCCTTTTTATAATATGGAGACCAGAATTCTGTACAGTACTCCAAGTGTGGTCTAACCATGTTTAATATGACTTCTCTGCTTTTGAATTCTATCCCTCTAGAAATTAACATTCTCTTAGCCTGTCTATATCCCCTTGAAGCCTCTTTGCATCCTCCTCACAACTTACATTCCCACCCAGCTTTGTATCATCCGCTAACTTGGATATATTACATTTGGTCCCCTCATCCAGATCATTGATGTAGATTGTGAATAGCTGAGGCCCAAGCACTGATCCTTGCAGTACCCCACTAGTTACAGCCTGCCAACCCGAAAATGCCCCGTTTATTCCTACTCTGTTTTCTGTCCGTTAACCAATCTTCAATCCATGCAAGTCTATTACCCCAATCCCATGAAACCTAATTTTGTTTAATCTCTTGTGTGGCACCTTATTGAATGCCTTCTGAAAATCCAAATACACCACATCCACTGGCTCCCTCTTAGCTATTCTGCTAGTTACAACCTCAAAAACAGATTTATCAAACACTATTTCCTTTTCATAAATCAGTGTTGACTCTACCCAATCCTATTATTATTTTCTAAGTGCCCTGTTAGCACGTCCTTAATAATAGATTCTAGCATTTTCCCTACTACTGATGTCAGACTAACTGGTTTGTAGTTCCCTATTTTCTCTCTCCCTCCTTTCTTAAATAATGGGGTTACATTTGCTATCTTCCAATCTGTGGGAACTGCTCTAGAATCTATGGAATTTTGGAAAATGACAACCGATGCATCCACTATCTCTAGCTACCTCTTTCAAAACCCTAAGATGTAGGCCATCAGGTCCAGGGGATTTATCGGCTTTCAGTCCCATTAATTTCTCCAGTTCTATTTTTAACTAATAATTTCTTTCAGTTCCTCATTCTCGCTAGACCCTTGTTTCTCCACTATTCTTTGCACCTTCTCCAGTGCCTCTATATCCTTTTTATAATATGGAGACCAGAATTCTGTACAGTACTCCGTGTGGTCTCACCATTTTTAATATGACTTCTCTGCTTTTGAATTCTATCCCTCTAGAAATTAACCCCAGTGCTTTGTTTGGTTTTTCTTACAGCATTAACTTGCGTTGCTACGATATAAAAGATCAAGCTGCACCAACAATAAGCGTGCAGTATAACAAGCTGCAGAATAACTGTCTTATCCACTGGTGAATTGCAGGCCATCATGTAGCACAAAAAAACAAATAGTAACTTGTAAAAATCAAAGGATACAATTACAGGAAACTTTTTGTGCTGTCCGACACCGACGGGACCGAGCTGTTGCCGTTCCCTCAAAACTGCCGGACACTCCAGCGTTAATGTTGAAAGATACGGAGCTTTTCATTTCTGTATCTGACAACAAACACTGTTGCTCAGCAACAGCTTCTAAACAGTCCAAGTGTCTCTGTAGCTTAGCAACAGCTTCAGCAGACCTTGCAGAGCTTGACTGTTGAGGAAAAAAGCAACGAGAAGAAAAAAAACCTAACGAAAACGGCTCCTGACTTTTGCCGGTGGCTCGAGCATTCCGGACAGTTAGCCTCCAGATAAACACAGTTTCCTGTAATAGGAACTTATGTCATATGTATTGTCTAATAGAATTTGATGCTGTAATGCTGGTCCATTTTGGAAGATCTGTTTCTGATGAACTGTAAAGCAGGCTAATATACCCTGAAATGCTCTTTCTTTTTAAAAAAAAATATAGGATAATGTGTTAAATATAATCAACCAGATTATGCAGGAATGCATCCTAAATGAACGGGCAAACCGGGATTTCTGTGTCAAGTTTCCAGAGGAAATACGGCATGATAATCTGGGAGGACAACTTTGGTTTGGAGCCGAGGTAAGTTGTTTCCTTATACAGTATTCATCTCTTGGTCGTTGTATCTCAGTAAAAAGTTTGCTGATTAGCGTGGTCCGTGCATTTAAAAAAAAGTTTGTATAGAAAGTAAATAACAGCAGAAAATGTTGGAAAAACTCAGCAGGCCAGGCAACATCCGTGGAGAGAGAGAGAGAGTCAACGTTTCAGGTTGAAACCCTTCGTCAAGACTGAAAAAGATTGAAAGGCCAGTTTGGGGGCTGGGAAATGGGGATGAAAGAACAAAAGAGAAGTGAAGAGACATTAAGAGGTATTCAAAACCAGACGAGGTGGTGATAGGACTAGTGGAGACAAAAGACGGCTCTAGATTAGGTGTGAAATGCGCTGGCAGAATGGGAGACAGCTGCCACGTGGGAGAGAAAAAAGGGGGGGAGGGGTCAAAACAAAGGTGTGGATAAAAAACATATAAGTAAAAATGTAATGGGGGCCGAGGTTATGATCTGAAATTGTTGAACTCGATATTGAGTCCGGAAGGCTGTAAAGTGCCTAATCGGAAGATGATCTTGTATAGAAAGTATCTTCATGTACCTTCATTATCTAATGACTGAGAATAATTGGTGATGAGTGAATACTTACTCTGCTTAATGAAATAGTCCTCCAATCAGGCGAACAGCCACTGAAAATGACTGGCCTTTTAATGTTCTTCTGCTCACACTGTCCCTTAAAGCTATATTGTCTTGAATTAGTAAAGTACAGCTTTAGAACAGAAAGCATGTTGCAAATGGAAAACATGTCCAAAATTGACCTGTTAATGTGCTTCAACGTGATTAATCTGCTGGATACTTACCAGTCCCAGTGTGATTGTGATCTGGTGATTCTGGTTAGGAAAGCAAATAGACCTGAAGACTTACTACTATGGTTATCTACAAGTACTCAATGCAATGACAGGAACTATAATAGACAAATCATTAATTGTTCAGTGAATTTTAATTGAAGAATCACTTTAGAAGCATGTAATATTTGTGCTCAAGCTGTTGTGGAAAGTGTCTTGCTGTTCATTTCTTTTAAATCCAGTGTTTAGCTGCTGGTTCAATTATCATGAACCGTGAAATCGAGAGCATGGCGATGCGACCTTTGGCCAAAGACTTAACCCGCAGCCTAGAAGAAGTGCGAAATGTGATCCGTGACCAGTGCCTGAGAGACTTGAATGTCTATACTGACAAAATGAAGGAGTCCCTCAAACAATTTGATGGCTTGTTTGCAGAGTTTGAACTATGGTAACACAATCTTGATACATGTGCCTTTATCAGAATCATATGTGTGCTACTTCCTGGGTGTAAGCTGTTGCATCTTTCAAATAAAATACTTACTTCCCTTCACTCCTCCCCATTCTAATTTTCTCACGTTACCTTTAGGATAAGATTCTGTAGCTGTAAGGCACGTCGCGTTTAATGGATTTAATTTTTTTGAAGAAGTGCTGAATTTGGTTGAATACAGGGAATGCAATATATGTAGTGTATATAGATTTTTGAAAGGTGCCTTACAAAATTTCAGCCGAATGGTAGAAGACTAAATGTAGCAGCATGGATAAGAAGTTGGTTGGTGGGTGGGAAACAAAAGATTGTGCCAGTGGTGTTGCATGGATTGGTGGTGGTGTACCTCAGGAGTCTGTGCCTGGTCTGCTTTGATTCTATGTACCTAAAGATGGTTTGGACTTGGACACAATTTTGAATTTTACTGATGACACAAAAGTAGGGGCTTGGCAAAGAGTGAGGTACATTTTAAGAGGCCTTAAGGAAATGGGAAGACAGGTTGTAGATGCAGTTTCATGTGGAGAAGAATGAGGTCATGCATTTTGAGAGTAAAGTGCTAAAGGGTGTCGTTGAATAGAGTGACTTAGCTGTTTAAATACATAATTCCCTGAAACGAAGTACATGAAGGCTAAAGCATTTTGGGATTACAGAAGGGGCATAGAGTACAAGTGATAAATTTGTAGAAGTCAATGGTTTGGCCACAGTTGGAATACTGTGCAGTTTTCGGTGCCCCATTATAGAAAGGACATTTAAAACCGTAGAGCGCGTGCAGCATAGATTCATCAGAATAATGCCAGGGATGGGAAACTATACTGACAATGGGAGACCTTTGATACTGGGGATATTTCCACTGGAGCAGAGAATAAGAAGGGTGTTCCAGAGGATCTTGATGGAAAAAGGCTATTTCCTCAGGTTGGCCAAGTCAGTGAGAAAGGGTCACCAATTTTAAATTGTCACTGTGAATGAGAAGTTAGGTGAAATTTCTTTACGCAGATGATTGTTGCAGCATTAAGTGCTTTTCCACAAGGAGCAGCTGAGGCTGAGACCTTGGGTCTTTTATTTGAAAGCGGATAAATATTTGAAGCCGAGAAAGATGCAGGGCTATGGGGAGGGAGCAGGGCAGTGAGATTGTTCTATCGAAGAGCTGGCACAAACACAATGGGCTGAATGGCTTCCTCCTGTGCTGTAACTGTCTGGGGTTCCCACAGAAGGACCATTATCCACCTGCAAGCCTTTACATTGAATGTTGGCATGTTATTCCACAGATGGGGACTTCACAACTGAGTCTGATGCTGCCACCACATGCATGCGTTTTTGAAGTTGGTGCTCGGGGGCAATCGGAAGCAAAAACCCTGGCTGCTTTCCTTTTGACGTGCTATATAAATATAAGTTGTTGTTCCTCCTCCGCTTCCTCTTGTTGCTCCTCTTCTTCCTCTGCCACCTCCACCACCTCTCTTCCACCGCCGCCCCCCCCCCCACCAAGGTTTGCTAACTGCCCTGGCTGAAATCCATCACACCTGCCATATCCTGGTCCAAATGACTGAGTGATAAGCTCAGAGAGTCATTGGAGGAACTCAGTTTGATTTTAACAACCTATCTGTAAACCGCTCCACGTCATCTATCGACCCAATAATCGCATTTATAAAAAGTCAACTTAAACCTGAAGGTCAGCAGTTGACTGCTTCTGTGGGAACTTGAGAAGTTGTGGTTTGATTGGATTTGTGTCAGCAAAGTATCAGTCGTATCTTTGGCTGATCTAGGCAAGATATCCTGAGTGTATGCGGTATTTAGAAATTTGCAGTGATTTCAAGTAGCATGATAATGGATTAGTGGGGTAGGACTTGAAATGATTTTCTACTTAAATTTGTCACAAGGGATTTAATCCTTGTTGATGCTGTCAGAACTTTGACAACAATCTAGTCAACTGAAATAAAACCAAATGGGTGTGCAAGTACAGTGAAACCTGTACAAACAGACACCTGCAAAAAATGGATGCTTACTGACAGTCCCAAATAACTTGCGTTATAACAGATACAATCTGCCCCTTGAAACTAGGGACACTCAAATTATGAGCTGTGGACAGCCTTCAATGCACCCATGTAGTTTACAACTTAAAACACCAGCACTCGGGTAACTTTGAGGCTGGAGTGGGTGGGGGGAAAAAAGGGCTTTCGGGTAATGGCAATCTCTTTACCCAGCATCCAAAGCAGCTGAGAAACCCCTCTATCTCTGGGATTGAATTCTTGCACAGCTCTCTCACAGGGATAGAGGGGTTTCTCTGCTGCTCTGGATGCTGGATAAAGAGATCTCCGTTACACAAAAGCCGGGAACTGCCAGCCGGAGGGAAGGAGTCGGGAATTGGGCCCCTGAAATCGCGGTGGGAAGGGGTGGGGTTTAGACACAATGACCATTTTGAAAATAAGGACACCTGATGCAAGTCCCTTGGGTGTCCCTAATTAACAGGTTTCACTGTACAAGATAGCTATGCAGGAGTCCTAAACCCAGTAGTAACTAAGTATTGGTAGCAGCCATAGTGTCTCCCTATTCACCTGGGGGAAAGTAGGAGCAGAAGTCGCTCGAGAACACTTTTGTTTATCAAGCTGCCAACTAAACTTATCGTTCCAATGTGTAACGGCACCTAACGCTCCAAAGGCTGATGTCTCTTCCCTGTACATAGTTTGCTACTTTCTAATGCATCTGTAGCGGAAGACTGCCTTACTCTTGGTTTTGGTCTTGATTAAAAGAAAGAGTTAAATTTACTTACAATGTGCAGTGGTGATGGGTTTCAGAAGGAAATGAAACAGCATAACCTCTATCACGTATGATTTTACCTATTTTTCGCTCTAATCAGTGTATATGTACCTTGTTTTATGAGTTGATTGGAAAAATGTGCTCTGATTATTTTGGCTTGTCTTTCAGTTACGTCTCTGCGATGGTACCTGTGAAATCACCTAAAGAATATTATGTGCAGCAAGAGGTCATTGTTCTCTTCTGTGAAACAGTGGAAAGGTAAGATCTGAAAATGAGTTTTTTTTATTCTAGGTATGCAATTTTATTTTTGCATGTAGCAACTGTATTGCTGCTGTAAGTTTATAATTAAATTATTTGGTTATTTTTTGTTGGAACTATCCAGTCAGAATACGTCTCAAAATCACTCAACTGTTTAAACTGGGTATTTTAGTGCTACATTTAGCACGTAGTGTGCACTTTTAGGCACTGTACCTTAAAAAGGATGCGTCAATATAGGTTCAAGTAGTTTGACGAGGATGGTGCTTGTGGCTCGAAGTTAGATGGAGACTTGAGCGACTCATCTTCAAATTATGCTATGTGGCAATAGCGTTCAAACATTTAATACGCTGGTCTGCAATTCCCGCTGGTATTTTAAAGGAGGCGTTCTCATTTTATTTGGAACTGGTTCATGCTTTTGCCAAAGTAGCAGAGAGAGAGAGGACTTTCTGATGAATGAATTAAATATTTGTGAGCTATTGGTCCATGGTGCATCTTAATTGAAGAAAACATTTGAGGGATCATGATTCCAGCCTCAAGTATAAAAAGTCCTGAATAATGGACAAGCAAATTATTTAACCAACTGCAACTCCAAAGTGAATGAGCATCAGCAAGACTCGTGAACAGAATACAAAAGCAAAATACTGCGGATCCTGGAAATCTGAAACAAAAACAAAATGCTGGCAATACTCCGCAGGTCAGGCAGCATCTGTGGAGAGAGAAACAGAGTTAACGTTTCTGTTCTGACGAAGGTTTCAGTTCTGACGAAAGGTCATCGACCTGAAACGTTAACTCTGTTTCTCTCTACAGATGCGACCTGACCACCTGAGTATTTCCAGCATTTTCTGTGTTTGTTAGTGAACAGAATAGATTATATCCCACTGTCCCTATAGATTACTGGATATATGGAATAGACTCCCAGCAAAAGCTATTGCCCAGTTCAAAATAAAATGAGTTAATGCCTCCTCGAAAATAACGAGGGAAATTTCAGACCAAAGTAAATGTTTGTTATTGCCCCGTAACTGTTAATTCTGGGTGGATAATTTGCAAAAAAAAATGCTGGTTAAATGCGTTCAAGCAACTCGCCCACAGCCCAAGAAAAAAAGTGCAACAAACCGTGTCACTAGTACACATTCCCTTCTTCCCCAACATGCTTGCACCCTGAGACCAGGAATTAATTGCTTTCATCCAAAAGCTTGCTTTGCTCCCACTGCAAGCTCAACAATTTTGAGAACTTGTAATGCTTCAAGGTGGTTCTCCTTTAAAGACGGTGTAATGTTGTAAAATGGTTTTATGAAGTATATATGTGAATGTAAACTCTTGAAAATACAACAGTATAAACCGGGATGATCAAACACTCCATGAAACTCTCTTCCTGATCTGTTGGAAAAGGCTTCTGTGGTCAAGGTTGCACATTGTAGGTTGTCATCCTTGATATGCTGGTGATTTGTTAAATTACTTCAGGGGAGGAGGTCAGAGAGAAACATCACCACTTCATCTCCGTTCAGATTGATTTGTGGTTCGTCATCGCTCAAGATTAAATAAATTGAGTAGGATCCATAATGAGAAAATTACATGTGGTCTGTGAAAGATTAAGCTTTGATAAGCTTATGGCTTTTAACTAATACTTTTCTTATTTTCGAGTCTTCATTGACTGCCTGGAAAACTCTAGTGTGGGGGTGCACTTATTCTTGTCAGATTTGATATTTTGTTATTTATTAGCTTTTTGAATTGCACAGCGGTAGCTACAACATTTAGAATGGAGGTGGAGAGCAAGCAAAAATACAAAATGTAAAAACAAAAGTGAACACCACACTATCACTATTGCAACAATATCCATTTGAGTACAAATTAATAAGTCAAACATCTGAGGCAAGATTTAACTCATAAGTCGTAGCATTGAAATATCAGGAGCTAAAATTAAAGATATTGCAGTGATGATCTCAATGAGGGCTAAGGCAAGGGGAATTGTAAGAGGTGTATTGAACCCCAGTCTTCATCGGGTTGGGCTTTAAGTTATGGAATTTACGCTAGAAAAGGTCTTCAAGATGATCATGTGCTCCTTAGGCTCAGTCCAACAAGAAGGCGCAAGTGTTTGGAGTAGACAACTGGACATTACACCAGCAATAGGATGCAAATCAGAGGAACATGGATAAAACGAAGTAAAAACTTGAGTTTACCTGGTGTCTTATTGTGTCCTCGGACATCCAATGAATTACTTTTGGAAATGTACCCACTTTTTTTGTGGGCAACTTCAGAGCAGCCAATCTGTGCACAGCTAGGTACTACAAACAGGAAATAAATGAATGACCAGTCAATCTGTTTTTACTGAGGTTGGTTGAGGGATTAATCCTGGTTAGGGCACTGGGAGTGCTCCCACGCTTTTACATAAATGCCATACGATCTTTGGCATACATTTGAACAGGCAGACCGGGCTTCAGTTTAAGGTCTCATCCAAAAGGCAAATGATTAAACAGCAGAATGGGAGGAGGAGGGACAAGTGCCGGGGTAATTCTTGACTGGGTAGTCCTAAATAGCCATATTAACCAAAATAACAACAGAAAATGCTGGAAAAACTCAGCAGGCCAGGCAACATCCGTGGAGAGAAAATAGAGTCGACGTTTCGGGTCGAAACCCTTTATCAAAACTGGAAAGGAAATGAAATAGATCGAAACGTCGACTCTATTTTCCCTCCATGGATGTTGCCTGGCCTGCTGAGTTTTTCCAGCATTTTCTGTTATTTTGGATTTCCAGCATCTGCAGTATTTTGCTATAGCCATATTAACCATGTTGTGCAAGTTCACATTGCTGGTTGCAGCAGGCGTTAATTCTAGCAAACCCCCTTGTGTGCCCTTAGGATTTGAGGACAGTGGGCAACACTCGCTGATTTCACTGCAGATTTGTTTCAAAATGTCTGTACTTGGACATTAACCAGTAGTTTGAATGCATACAATTACATAGAAATTACAGCATGGATAGGCCTTTCAGCCCAAACAATCCATGTTGATGTTTATCCTAATCTCGTGCCTGCTCTGTTCCCATATCCCTTCATTCCCTTTTTCATCAGCCACCCATATAACCTATTCTTAAATGTTGACATGGTCTCTGCTTCAATCACTAACTCTGGTACCACAGTCCACAGTCTCTCAAACCTCTGTAAAAAGGGTTTCAT
Source organism: Somniosus microcephalus (assembly GCF_052327205.1). Lineage (NCBI taxonomy): Eukaryota > Metazoa > Chordata > Chondrichthyes > Squaliformes > Somniosidae > Somniosus > Somniosus microcephalus. Next base: position 19,758,954 of record NC_140987.1, on the reverse strand, counting down.
GCTTTCCATCCTAAATCTCTTGCCTTTAATAGGTGTCCTACTTGATCCCGAGCTGAGTTTCCAATGCCATATCCTCATCACAAAGACCGCCTACTTCAGCCTCTGGCCTGCCCCACCTATTGCTGAAACCCTCGCCCATTCCTTTATCGCCTCCAGACTCGACTATTCCGACGCACTCATAGAATGGTTACAGCACAGAAGAATGGTTACAGCACAGAAGGAAACCATTCGGCCTGCCGAGCCCGTGCCAGCTCTCAGCAAGAGCACTTACATTAGTCCCAATTCCCCGCAGCCCTGCAAATTTTTTCCTTCAGGTACTGATCCAATTCCTTTTTGAAAGCCACGATTGAATCTGTCTCCACCACCCTTACAGGCAGTGCATTCCAGATCATAACCACTCGACCTCTTCTGGCCGGTGCATCCAGAACTATGCTGTAACCTGCCCTGCACCAAGTTCTATTTCCCCACTACCCATGAACTCACTGACCTACATTAGCTCAGAGTCCCCCAAAGCCTAAGATTTAAAATGTTCATCTCCGTGTTTCAATCCCTTCATTGGCTTACCCCCTCAATCTTTGTAACCATCTACAACCCTCTGAGAACTCTGCATCCCTCCAACTCTGGTCCTTTGTACGTGTCACACTCCCTTTGTTGCACTATTGGCAGCCATGGCTTCAGCTGTCTAGACCCTACGCTCTGGAATTCCCTCTCTCAGCCTCTCTACCTCCCTCTCCTCCTTTTAAGACCGTCTTTAAAACCCAGCTCTCACCCCTACTAATATCTTTCTTTGGCTCAGCGTTCATTGTTGTCTGATTACACTACTGTGAAGGGCCATGGGACGTTTTTCTACGTTAAAGGTGCTTTATAAATGTAAATTGTTATATCTATGTCCTGAAAAACAGGACGGGAGAATTCAGAGCTATTTACGGGTACGTATCTCTGTATGTTTGTTTATGTAGTAATTCGCTAGAGCACTTTATCCCTGAAAGATTTTAATATCTGAGGCTGAATAAGTCACTGGATTATTTGAACATCATGGATGGGAGTCAGTTTATGTGTTACTGGCAAAGTATTCTTTCCCACTGAAATGCTCTTTGGATTACTCCTGCAAGACATCATACCTACTCTAAATCAATTACTGTTGGATTCAAATATAGTTGGGGACCAACATTCAGGATGACTTATTCAAAAAAAAAAAGAAACAAAAACTCAGAGTGGCTTCTTCAGAAATTAAAGTTTCAGCCAAGTACATTTGACTTTGCATAGTTTTTTTTTCTCAAATGCCACCTGTACACATTTTGGCACAATAACCCTCAGTCGTAATGACAAATGTAACCCAACATCAAGAAAGGATACTTTATAGATTTAAAAAATTGATCTGCGTGTGTATTTTTGAAGTGTAACACTGGTTTTAAAGGCCAGGCACTTCATGCTGTATTTATACTGTTTTTGAGTCAGTGCAAAATGGTTTTGGGTGTCCATCAGTGCAAAAGTGACCGAATAACTCAAGGTGCACAAAAGCCCGGAGGTGGAACCCACTCCAGGAACCAGAGCGGGACAAATATCCTTGCGGGGAGGTTTGCTAGCACTGTTCGGGGGGGTTTAAACTAAAATGGCGGGGTTGGGAACCTGAGCAGGGAGACCGAGGAAAGGAAAACAGGGATAAAAGCAACGGTTTAAATCAAACGTGGCCACAGTAAATAATTCTAATAGGTCTAAGAGCATTAAAAAAAACAAGCCTGAAGGCTTTGTGTCTTAATGCAAGGAGCATTTGTAATAAGGTGGATGAATTGCTGCGCAAATAGAGGTAAACGAATACGATTTGGTTGGGATTACAAAAACGTGGCTCAAGGATGGCCAAGACTGGGAACTCAACATCCAGGGGTATTCGATATTCAGGAAAGATAGGCAAAAAGGAAAGGGAGGTGGGGTAGCATTACTGGTTAAAGAAGGGATTAATACAATTGTAATGAAGGATATTAGCTCTGATGATGTGGAATCTGTATGGGTAGAATTGAGAAATACTAAGGGGAAAAAAACATTAGTGGGAGTGGTATATAGACCTCCCAACAGTAAGGCGGAGGTTGGGGATGGCATTAAAAGGGAAATTAAAGAAGCGTGCAATAAGGGCACAGCAGTCATCATGGGTGACTTTAATCTACATATAGATTGGGCCAACCAAATTAGTAACAATACTGTGGAGGAGGAATTACTGGAGTGTTTACGGGATGGTTTCCTGGACCAATATGTCGAGGAACCAACCAGAGATCAGGCCATCTTAGACTGGGTATTATGTAACGACAAAGGATTAATTAGCAATCTTGTTGTACGAGGCCCCTTGGGTCGGAGCGATCATAATATGATCGAATTCTTCATTAAGATGGAGAATGAAGTAGTTGACTCCGAGACAAGGGTCCTCAATTTAAATAAAGGAAACTACGATGGTCTGAGGAGCGAGTTGGGTAGGATTGAGTGGGGAATAGCGCTCAAAGGGTTGACGGTGGATAGGCAATGGCAAACATTCAAAGACCGAATGGATGAGCTACAGAAATTGTTCATCCCAGTGTGGCATAAAAATAAAACAAAAAAGGTGACTCAACCGTGGCTAACGAGGGAAATTAGGGAAAGCATAAGATCCAAGGAGAGGACATATAAATTGGCTAGAAAAAGCAATAATCCTGAGGATTGGGAGCAGTTTAGGAGTCAACAAAGGAGGACAAAGGGATTAATTAAGAAAGGGAAAATAGAATATGAGAGTAAGCTTGCAGGGAACATAAAAACTGACTGTAAAAGCTTTTACAGATATGTGAAGAGAAAAAGATTAGTGAAGTCAAGCGTAGGTCCCTTACAGTCAGAATCGGGAATTTATAATGGGAAACAAGGAAATGGCAGACCAACTAAATACATACTTTGGTTCTGTCTTCACAAAGGAGGACACAAATAACCTCCCAGAGATGCTGGGGAACATAGGGTCTGCTGAAAGAGTGGAACTGAAAGAAATCAGTATTTGTAGGAAAATGGTGTTAGGAAAATTGATGGGACTGAAGGCTGATAAATCCCCAGGGCCTGATGGTCTACATCCCAGGGTACTTAAGGAAGTGGCCCTAGAGATAGCAGATGCATTACTGGTCATCTTCCAGAACTCGATAGACTCTGGAACGGTACCCATGGATTGGAGGGTAGCTAATGTTACCCCACTATTCAAAAAAGGTGGTAGAGAAAAAGCGGGGAATTATAGACCGGTAAGCCTGACATCGGTAGTGGGGAAAATGCTAGAGTCCATTATAAAAGATGTAATAGCAGAGCACTTGGAAAGCAGTGACAGGATCGGACAAAGTCAACATGGATTTACAAAAGGTAAATCATGCTTGACTAATCTACTGGAATTTTTTGAGGATGTAACTGGTAAAATAGATAAGGGAGAACCAGTGGATGTGGTATATTTGGACTTTCAGAAGGCTTTCGATAAGGTCCCACACAAGAGATTTGCGTGCAAAATTAAGGCACATGGGATTGGGGGCAAGGTATTGACTTGGATAGAGAACTGGTTGGCGGACAGAAAGCAAAGAGTTGGAATAAACGGGTCGTTTTCCGAGTGGCAGGCAGTGACTTGTGGGGTACCGCAAGGATCGGTCCTAGGACCCCAGCTGTTCACAATATATATTAATGATCTGGACGAGGGAATTGGATGTAATATCTCCAAATTTGCAGACGACACCAAGCTGGGCGGGAGGGTAAGCTGCGAGGAGGATGTCGGGAAACTCCAGTACGATTTGGACAGGTTGGGTGATTGGGCAGAAACATGGCAAATGCACTATAATGTGGGTAAATGTGAGGTTATCCACTTTGGTGGCAAAAACAGGAAGGCAGATTATTATTTGAATGGCAATAGATTGGGAGAAGGGGAAGAACAAAGAGACCTGGGTGTCCTTGTGCACCAGTCGCTGAAGGTAAGCATGCAGGTGCAGCAGGCGGTTAAGAAGGCAAATGGTATGTTGGCCTTCGTAGCGAGAGGGTTCGAGTACAGGAACAAGGATGTCTTGCTACAGTTGAACAGGGCCTTGGTGAGACCGCACCTTGAGTATTGTGTGCAGTTTTGGTCACCTTACCTGAGGAAGGACGTTCTTGCCATGGAGGGAGTGCAGCAAAGATTCATCAGGCTGATGCCTGGGATGGCAGGAATGACGTACGAGGAGAGATTGTGTCAATTGGGCTTATACTCACTGGAGTTTAGAAGATTGAGAGGGGATCTCATCGAAACCTATAAAATTCTGTCAGGTCTGGACAGACTAGATGCAGAAAGGATGTTTCTGATGGCCGGGGAGTCCAGAACCAGGGGTCATAGTCGAAGGATAAGGGGTAAGCCATTTAGGACTGAAATGAGGAGGAATTTCTTCACCCAGAGAGTGGTGAACCTGTGGAATTATCTGCCACAGAGGGCGGTGGAGGCTAGTTCATTAAATATATTCAAGAAGGAGTTGGATATATTTCTTAAGGCTAAAGGGATCAAGGGATATGGGGAAAAGGCAGGGACAGGGTACTGAATTTGGATGATCAGCCATGATCACATTGAATGGCGGAGCAGGCTCGAAGGGCCGAATGGCCTACTCCTGCTCCTATCTTCTATGTCTATGTTTCCAGAGAGTGTAGTCTAAATCTAGTCTTGGAGTATTCATTTTTCTTAATCAAACCTCCCTTGTAGAACTGAAAAAAAACAATTGTTTTGCAGAGACAGTGACTCGGTCTTCATTTTTGCAGTCAAGGGTTGTGGTGGAGGACATTGTTTCTTGACATGGCAAGGAGAGGAGCATTAGTGGAGGCGGCGGCTCAGAGCCATGGTTAGGCTGATATGTAATGTACAGTTACCAATTTTCTTTGTATGAAGTTGATGGCTGCACGTATGTTGATCCCGGGTACAATAGTATTGTGGTTATGTTACTGAACCTGTAATCTACAGGTCCAGACTAACAATCCAGAGAACGTGAGTTCAAGTCTCACTGGCATTTTGAATTCATTTTTTTTTTTTTAAAGTTGGAGTAAAAAGTGACCATGAAGCTGTTGGACTGTCATTAAAAGAAAAACAACTGGTTTATTAATGTCCTTTAGGCAAGGAAACCTGCTGTCCTTACCAGGTCTGGCCGACATGTAACTCCAGTCCCACACAAATGGTTGACTCTTAACTGCTCTTTGAAGTGGCCGAGCAAGCCACTCAGTTGTTGTTGAGCAATAAATGCCCACATCCCAAGAATGAATTTTTAAAAATAAATAAATAAATAACATTGTTGCCTTCAGCCTTTAACATTATCTTGGAAGTCCAACACAGTGATATCTCCAGGTAGAATAATGATAAATGCCAATCCTGGTTGACCCATGCACTTCTGAATTTTAGGAAAGAATCAGTTTAAGTTTCCGACTCCTTCGCTTACCTATATAATAGGAGCAAAAAACACACTCACATTGTTTCACTCGATTCTATCATGAAATTTACAGCACAGATGGAGGCCTTTCTGCCTATTGTGCCAATATTAGCTCTTCAGTTGGAGCTACCTACAATCATTGCATTTCCTTTTTGTTTAAACTTAACCAGTTTCCTCTCAATTGATATAGTCTCGACTTCAATTTGTGATCAAGCATTCGTGTTATGTTAATCCTCTGGAAAAAATCTTCTAATTTTCTCTTTCTTCAATTGATAATCCTCAGTCTGCACCCCTTCTTATCAATTCATTAGCCAGTGAAAACAATCTATCTTCTCAAAATCTTTCATAATTTTAAAAACCTCTTGGATTCCTCCATAACCTCCTGTGTTCCAATGGGAAAAGAAGCCCCAATTTTTCACGCCTGTTTGCTAACTTACTGCATTTCATTCCTGGTTGATTCTAGTGAATTTTTGCTGTATATAGTTCATAGTTCTAATATTCTTACAATGGAGTGTCTAGAACTGCACATAATAGGTCCTAACCAATGTTTGGTACAAATTCAACATACTTTTTTGCTTTCGTGTCCAATGTCCTTGTGAATGAAACCAAGAATCCCCATTGTCTTTTTGATTTTTTTCCTATCTGCACTCTCTCACGTTCTGAAGATCTACACATCTGCATCCCTGGATTTTTATTGTTGCTGTACTCTGTTAAGAATCTTGCCAATGGTACACTTCCTTTTACGTACTGTTCTTCTCCCCACATTTCACATTTTTCTGCATGGAGCTGCATCTGTGCACTCGAACATGTCTATTTACTCGTATAATCTCCTCCATTCTTCCTTACAGTTGCCATGCCTCCTAAGTTGGTTCTGTAAACTTGATTATTCCAGTTGTGCACATGTCCAAATAACACTCAAAATCACAAAGTTACAGCATGGAAGGAGGCCATTTCGACCCATTGTGTCCGCGCCGGCCAACAAAGAGCTATCCAGCCTAATCCCACTTCCCAGCTCTTGGTCCGTAGCCCTGCAGGTTACAGCATCCCAAGCGCACATCCAAGTACTTTTTAAACATGGTTAGGGTTCCTGCCTCTCCCACCCTTTCAGGCAGTGAGTTCCAGACTCCCACAACCCTCTGGGTGAAGAAATTTCCCCTCAAATCCCCTCTAAACCTTCCACCAATTACTTTACATCTGTGCCCCCTGGTTTTTGACCCCTCTGCTAAGGGAAATAGGTCTGTTCTATCCACTTTATCTAGGCCCCTCATAATTTTATACACCTCAATAAGGTCTCCCCACAGCCTCCTCTGTTCCAAGGAAAACAGACCCAGCCTACCCAGTCTTTCCTCATAGCTAAGATTCTCTTCTCCCGGCAACATCCTTGTAAATCTCCTCTGTACCCTCTCTAGTGCAATCACATCTTTCCTGTAATGTGGTGATCAGAACTGCACGCAGTACTCTAGCTGAGGCCTAGCTAGTGTTTTATACAGTTGAAGCATAACCCCCCTGCTCTTGTATTCTATACCACGGCTAATAAAGGCAAGCATTCCGTATGCCTATTTAACCACCTTATCTACCTGGCCTGCTACCTTCAGGGATCTGTGGACATGCACTCCAAGGTCCCTTTGTTCCTGTACGCTACTCAGTGTCCTACCATTTAATGTGTATTCCCTTTCCTTGTTGGCCCTCCCCAAATGCATTACCTCACACTTCTCCGGATTGAATTCCATTTGCCACTGTTCTGCCCACCTGACCAATTTATTGATATCTTCCTGCAGTCTACAGCTTCCTTCTTCAGTATCAACCGCACAGCTGATTTTAGTATCATCTGCAAACTTCTTAATCATACCACCTATATTCAAGTTAAGATCATTGATATCTACCACAAAAAGCAAGGGACCGAGTACTGAGCCCTGCGGAACCCCACTGGAAACAGCCTTCCAGTCACAAAAACACCCATCAACCATTACCCTCTGCTTCCTGTCTCCGAGCCAGTTTTAAATCCAACTTGACACTTTGCCCTGGATCCCATGGGCTTTTAACTTCGTGACCAGTCTGCTATGTGGAACCTTATCAAAAGCCTTGTTAAAGTCCATATACACTACATCAAACGCACCACCCTCCTTGTTGCCTCCTCAAAAAATTCAATCAAGTTTGTCAGACACGACCTTCCCTTAACAAATCGGTGCTGACTATCCTTGATTAATCCGTGTATTTCTAAATGAAGATTTATCCTGTCCTTCAGAATTCTTTCCAATACAGATAGAAAGCAAAAGGGGCCCTCTGGGGGCATGCTATTATCCGCATCCTGCAAATTAAAAATAAAATCCATTTGCTCTTTCTGTTCTCTAGCTTTCTGTTCCCCAGCTTATTCCTCCATCTGCATCATTTACTTTAATAGCACATGCCTTTAATTTGGTAACCTGTCTCTTATGTGGCACCTTATTGCACACCTTCTGAAAATCCCAATATACAATATCCACTGCATTCCCTTTATCTCCCCCCGCCCACCCCCTACTTGCCTTAGCCCTGTTATCCTCCACCCTCTAACTGCACATGTTCTTCACTCCGTGTGCTATGTCATGGGAGATTGACTAATACCTTTTATAATTGTAAGTTATATATTACTGACTCTAGATCGTGTCTCTTTTAAGTCTTATTTTTGCTCTAACTTTTCTGCCTATTATTGTAGTGTATGTACCCGTCTACCTTTAAGGAAACTATTGCATGTAACCGTTCACCTTTCAGAGAACTACTTTAGGTGTGGCACTACTTGTTTGGCTTCTGTATACTGTAATACTGACAGTGACCACACCAGTATATAAGCGTTGTGGTAGGATTCCTGGGGCAGATTCGCCCTGACCTTCGAATAGTAAAGTCCTGTTTGTTTGTTACTCCTGAAGTCTGTGTCGTTATTAACTGCACAACCCACAGACTTTACAATTATCACCTTTTTATTCGCAGTGGAAATGTATTTAACTTGTACCTGACAAACCTTGTCTCCTCACTGCTGGCCAGTCTGTTCTGACATTTTCCAAACCTTCAATCTGGGCTAGGCTCTTTATTTCCACTGGAATGAGCTCATTTCCAGCCTTCGACTATTATTTTTCTTTATCATTTCAATGTGAATCTAATTAGATTGTGGTCACCATTGCCCATGAGGTACTGTACCTTCCTATTTTGGGTTAATGAAGATATGTCTTCACGTGTTGCCAATCAAGTCCATTAACAAAACAATTTGAGAATGACTCCTGCGCAAACAATAAATGTTTGCTGGCGTACTTTGTAAATGCTTGGCATTCTAAAGGGGAGTTGTGATTGTAATTTAATTTTCTGCTGCCCTACACCACAGCAGTAATTTATACCAGTTACCATATCTCGAGTGCTATATATTTGTGGAATGTTGCATGCTCTCCTTGGGTATGTTGCTTTCTCTCTTTACTCGCTGTACCTTTGACTGATTACACATGTGCATGCTTCCATCTGTGCAGTGTCTTGATGTCAAAGCCCATTACTGTATTTTTAGAACTCTCTGCCTTGAAATAGAATGCCAAGTGCTGACTCCCAGCCTCAATACTTCCTTCCAATTTTGAATGGCAGAACCTAATTCATATTGAGTGACACTTTCAAAGTTTATTTAAAAATCTACCATGCTTGGAGTGAGTCTCTTGTCTTTGCAATCTTTTTTCATGCCCGGAGCCCCAGCGTGGAACTTGCTGGACAGTTTTTCAAAAGAAATTATCACTAGAGACTTATTTCTGCTGGCTGTGATTTCCAGACACAGGTCAATTTTTTTTCCTTGGAGTTTTGATCATTTTTTAATTACTGTGCAAAATTGGACATATCAAAAAAAAAAGACAGACTTGCATTTATATCACGCCTTTCAGGACCTCAGGACGTCCCAAAGCGCTTTACAGCCTCTGACGTACTTTTTTGAAGTGAAGTCACTGTTGTAATGCAGGAAACATCAAATGTCAGAAAAATCAAGATGCACACACGCTGTACTTTTCCTCTTTTAATGATGCTAGTTGTCTTTTTTTCTACCATGCTTGGGTGCAGTTGCTTGCTGGGGTACAATTTCATGGTTGTTAGATGCTATCCAATACTTAACACATTTCTTTATGCACAATCCTTGACTGAGTATCAGCAGCTTATCTAAGCACAGTAGTTATGACAACTGAGCCTGATCCTATTCTCACCCAATGCATGTATGCACAAAGGAGTTGCTGGGTGATGGAAGTTCAGGAGCAGGGACCATGGCTGATCTGTTTTCTTTTCCATGGCTCAGACTTTGTTGATGCTAATTGTAGGCCCCTAGCAGTGCCCTGGTTGAAGTTAGCTAACACAGCACAGCCCGGGTTCAAATATTTGACCTTCCTGTACTGTTCTTCTCAGCTACTCATTGCAAAGCCCACTGAACTGTCTGAAGGGTCATTTGGCTTTTAACAGTTTTGCACATATTAATTTGGCTATGCAAAAGCACAGGCATTTTGGTCACGTATAGTGCTGAGCAAGGGACTTTTAAGGAAAGGCAAAATACTGCGGATGCTGGAAATCTGAAATCTAAGCAGAAAATGCTGAGAACACTCAGCAGGTCAGGCAGCATCTGTGGCAAGAGAAACGGTTCATGTTTCAGGTCAGTGACCTTTCGTCCGAACTGGAAAATGTTACAAATGTATTTGATTTTAAGCAAGTACAGAGGCAAGGAAAGGGAGGGGAAAGGAAAGAAAAAACGGGTAGGTCTGTAATAGGATGGAAGGCAGGAGTGATTATATGGCCTAAGAATTGGGGGAAGGAGTAGGCCATACGGCCCCTCAAACCTGCGCCGCCATTCAGTAAGATTATGGCTGATCTTCTATTTTAACTCAATTTTCTCGCCCAATCCCCATATCCCTTGATTTCCTTAGTGTCCAAAAATCTATCGATCTCAGTCTTGAGTACACTCAACGACCAAGAATCCACAGCGCTCTGGGGTAGAGAATTCCAAAGATTCACAACCATGTGAAGAAATTCCTCCTCAACTCATTCCTAAATGGCCGACCCCTATCCTGAGACTATGACCTGTAGTTCTAGACTCCATCCACGGAAACAGCCTCTCAGCATCTACCCTGTCGAGCCCTTTTTAAAAGTTTTATATGTTTCAATGAGATCACCTCTTGTTCATCTAAACTCCAGCGAATATAGGCACATTCTGCTCAATATCTCCTCATAGGACAACCTTCTCGTCCCAGGAATCAATCTGGTGAACCTTTGTTGCACTTCCTCTTGGGCAAGTATATCCTTCCTTGGCTAAGGAGACCAAAACTGTCCACTGTACTCCAGGTGTGGTCTCTCCAAAGCCCGATATAATTGTAGCTCGACTTCCATACTCTTATACTCCAGCCCCCTTGTAATGAAGGCTAACATACCATTTGCATTCCTAATTGTTTGCTGTAGCTGCATGTTAACTTTCTGATTCGTGTGCAAGGACATCCAGATCCCTCTGAATACCAACATTTGCTGGTGTCTCACCTTTTAAAAAATATTCTGCTTTTCTATTCTTCCTACCAAAGTGAATAATTTCACATTTGGAATTTCACACAAGGGATGATTTTAAAGGAGTTCAGAAGTTTTCGCCTGACCAGAGGTTTTGAGCAAAAGTAAAATTATTGTGCAACTTGGGGCTCTGTTATGAAGAGATAATAGTACTCAGGTGTTCACAATACACCTGTCGTTCTGCTTTGCAATGTGACGAGCCTGAAGGGTATGTTCTAAGGCTCTGACAACAGGTCCTGAAACAGTGGAATGGAGCAAGACAATGATTTGTTATACATCTGTTTCTGAGGTGGGGTAATGTTTTATCCACAATTATTTACTGTATTTGCATTCAATCGATACTTGTTATAAAAGTCGGAAGAAAGCTGAACGTGTGGGTGCTTTACTTCATATTGACAGCTTTTTTTAAACTACCGACAACCATTTTCTTTGTAGGTAGGAGTTTGAGACATTTTCCAATGAGTTGATGCTGTGTAATAAAATTGTTGATTTTCATCTTAAGTGAATGTTATTTCACCCTTGCAGTGCAGACCGAGAAGAGTTTACAGAAATTTGAAGTACTAGATACAAACTGGCATCTCAACTGGAAGTGCAATGGGGGATAGAAGAAAACTTTCATAACCGAATAAAAAAAAACTCATTTGAATGGGATGAGGCAGAAAGAAATTGTCAAAAGCAAGAAGTTGTACAGTGCCAATGATGGAACATTGTTGTCAGCTGTGGCTCAGTGGATAGCACTTTTGCCTCTAAGTCAGAAGGTTGTGGGTTCAAGCTCCACTCCAGAGACTTGAATGCAAAAATCTAGGCTGACACTCCCATTGCCGTACTGAGGGAGTGCTGCACTGTCAGAGGTGCCGTCTTTTGGATGAGATGTTAAACCGAGGCCCTGTCTCTGCTCTCAGAACGACGTAAAAGATCCCATGACATTATTAAGAAAAGAGCAGGGGAGTTATCCCCCGTATCCTGGCCAATATTTATCGCTCAATCAATATCACACAAAGAAACCGATTATCTGGTCATTATCACATTGCTGTTTGTGGGACCTTGCTGTGCACGAATTGGCTGCCGCATTTCCTACATTACAACAGCGACTATACTTCAAATGTATTTAATTGGCTGTAGAGCGCTTTGGGACGTCCTGAGGTCATGAAAGGCTCTATGTAAATACAAGTCTTTTCTTTTTAAACTTATTTAAAAATAACACGCAGCATGTTTAAGGGATACCTAGAAGGTACTGTACACCTTTGCAGACTTGATCTGGGTTGATAAAGGTTGGCTAATACAAGCATGGGAGGGATTGAAAAAACTTGTTTTGAAAAGGTCTGGTCATGTTTCTCAAATGGCCCAAAGTACGATATGTAATGAATGACTTTCAAGTGCATTGACTGCTATGTAGACAAATGAGGTCATTATGTGTACAGTAAAATTGCCCAACCAGCATGGAGATGAAGGACCAGTTGCGAGATCTGTCAATTTTTTGGTGGTGATAATTTGAGGGGGCGGAGAAATGGTCAGAACACCAGGACGACTCCCTGCTCCACTTCAGATAGTGCCATAAGATCTTGAACATATTCCAGGATTAGCAGACGCTGCCTTGGTTTACAAACCTCTCCAAAGATTGAAATTAAGCTAAGAACTAAGGAAAAGAGAACTAAAAATGTTGTTTAGTTAAGTTCTTTGGGTCGTGGATGCGGGGAGGGTGGGTTGTGGGTCGACCTTTGTGTTGTACTTTGGGGTGAAATGCTCCTGACTGCTTTAATTGTTCATTTTGTATTATATTACAAAAATCTAACTGTGGAATTATCCATAGGGCCTTAAAGCTTGGATACCTCACACAAGATTTGATTGATGACTACGAGCCAGCATTAATGTTTACAATTCCTAGACTAGCCATTGTCTGGTATGTATCCCAAAAGCAACGGTGTATTTTTTTTGAATAAACGCATGTGTTTTTAAAAGAACATGGCAACGATTGGTGGTTCAAGTCCATTTGGGAAGTTATAATTTTGTCATTTCACAAAATGCTGTACCACATTATGTTAAGACCAGATTTCCCCTTGATCTCGCCATCCAACAACAGCAACAACAATTTGAATTTATATAGCACGTTCAGTGTCTTACTCGACGATCTCAGCTGGGTCATCCAGCCGGTCAGACACTGCTCTCGCAGATGAGAAAAATCTGAAGCAAAGTGCCCTCTTGTTGCTCCAGTGCACCACTTAGCATCGAGGTACAAGGCAACAAGCAGCAGAGCGTTGGTTACAGTTGCTTGTAGGCCTCCTGATTTAAAGAGTGGTACATGTTGAGGGGACCCTGAGGAAGAGAGGCAACAAATATAGGACAAAATTTAGTGAACAATATAAAGTGTGTTCTATTTTTAAATGCATTTTCTCTTCACTCCCTACTGTTTAATTCTGAAGTTTAATTTTTTTAGACTGTGTAAGGGTTTTATGCCAGCATATTTTATATTAATATATGTGCACATATTGTAGTCAAGTTGCCTGGCCCTTGAAATTACTCTGGGGATAAGAGCATACCAGCACTTAACGTGGTCGTCTGAAATTCCTCTCTTGTAGCAGAGACATTTATTATCCGATAAATCAATTAACAGCTCCGCTAAAATAGAAGACAATAGAATTTTAGACAAGCAAGCTGTGTTCACCTGCTATTATCCTACAGTGTAATTTCAGGGTTATAAATGGTAAAGGAGTAAAATAGTTCATATTCCTGAAAGTTACCACGTGTCTTGGAGAACGTGACTGGTTTAGAACTGCACAATATTTGGTCAGAGAAATCAGAGAGAGTAACTTTGGACACCACCAAACCAGTAAACATGAAAACAGCATAAGCGGGGATCAAGAACATAAGGCCCATCTCGTAGACACTGTGGAGCCGATGAGTTACGGCAAGCTCCTAATGCTTGAAGGAACAGGACTCAAAATCGTTTGCGATCTTCATCCGTGTTTAATTTGGGGGGATCTCATTGAAACTTATAAAATTCTAACAGGACTAGACAGACTTGATGCAGGAAGGATGTTCCCGATGGCCAGGGGTCACAGTCTAAGGATAAGGGGTAAACCATTTAGGACTGAGATGAGGAGGAATTTCTTCACCCAGAGAGTGGTGAACCTGTGGAATTCTCTACCACAGAAGGCAGTTGAGGCCAATTCATTAAATATATTGAAGAAGGAGTTGGATATATTTCTTAAGGCTAAAGGGATCAAGGGAGATACGGAGGTCACGGTCCATCATCAAAGACCCTACTCACCCCAGCCACAGTCTGTTCGCCCTCCTGCCATCTGGGAGACGCTACAGATGCATTCGCACCCGTACGACCAGATTTAGGAACAGCTTCTTTCCCAGGGCTGTCATCCTACTGAACTCCACAAATAAACTGTAAAGCCTGCACATCTGCCAATGCACTTTATTATGGTTATGTTTATGTTAATGTATTACAAGCCAAATGAATGTTGAATGTTTAAATGTCTTAATCTAAATGTACACTCTCGGGAGCCGCAAGCCTACATTTCGTTGTACTGCACTTGTGCACTAACAATGACAATAAAAGTTGATTTGGATTTTGGATTTGGAGAAGACCGGGACAGGGTACTGAATTTGGATGATCAGCCATGATCTCATTGAATGGCGGAGCAGGCTCGAGGGGCCGAATGGCCTACTCCTGCTCCTATCTTCTATGTTTCTATGTGTTTGGTTTTGTTGCCAATCAAGTCAGTTGGTTATCTCGGCACCTTCCATTTGAGCAGCCAAACCCCCCCCCCCCCCCCCCCCCCCTTAGAAATAGTTGCAAGCGTATGCAAATGACAGACAGGGAAAAGACCAGTTGATCCATCAAACTGTCACGGTGCAACTTATGCACATCAGGACCCTCATCTGCCCCCCCGCCCCCACACCTCCCCCAACAAGCTAGCCTCGCAATCTATTGGGCAAAAAAGAAATACCTTTGCAGGAGAAGCTGTTTCTCCATATAAATATACTCCGCTTGAGACATAGGAGCATCGTCTATCTCAACTTTTCGGACTGTGTTTTCCTAGATATTGCTTTGAGACTTTCGGGAAGTAATTGCATCTCTGCTTGGGTCATAGGTCCAGACGGGCTGTGAGAGGCAGCTCTTCGAATCTATTCGCTCCCAATTTACCAAGTGCCTGTCTGCATTGATGAATGCTATTTTTATATAATACATGTAATGAGCTGTGCTAATTAGTGCAAAAAGTTCTCTGAAAGCGTTCTAGTTTCGTGATTTTTTTTTTTAATAATGGAAGCTCATATAAAATTTACCCTGGCATTGAAACCATTGTTATTCTCACCAGTAAATCCAATATATTATGTTTTTTTTGTAAAACTTAATTTTGTGCTTATCGAAGGATGTTGGAATGGAACATTTTTGCCCATTTTGGGCACCTGGTGTCGGCGTCCAGCATTCTCCAGGTTGGGTATAATGAGATGCAGAATATCAAAATACTGCCGATGCTGTGAAATCATCACAAAATGCTGAAAACACTCGGGCAGGATCTGTGGAGAGAGAAACATAGGGTTAATGTTTCAGATCAATGAAACGCAATGGTATTCCTTCTACTTTGCCCATCTTGGAAGGATCCTCCACTGCTGCAGTGTGATATTTTTACATTGATCACACCGGCCCTGAATGAGATTACCAAATGATGTTAAGTTGTGAGCTGTGAGGCCATGCCCACTTTAAACTCGATTAAGATTGTCCCAACTCATTTCACATAGGGCCCTCACAGCAAGGTCTTAGGATGAATTCAGGCTCAGGTCCCAGAGGTGCCTCAGTCCATCACCTAGTTCATAGAATCACACAGCATGGAAGGAGGCCACTCGGTCCATTGTGCTTGTGCCGGCCCTTTGAAAGAGCTATCCATTTTGTCCCACTTCCCTGCTCTTTCCATTGTAAATTTTTTCTTTTCAATTATTTATCCAATTCCCTTTTGAAAGTTACTACAGGTACACTATCCCTTATCCGAAAGCCTTGGGACCAGCTGAGTTTCGGTTTTTGGAATTTTTTGGATTTCAGAAGGTATTATTATAAGACTGGGAAATTTGTATTTAATATAAATTTTAGAAGTTCAGGCTACCTCTTGCAACTGTTCCGTGTCTCATTCCCCTTCCTGCTTCTCTGGAAAGCTGGATATCGGCTGACTCCTACTAAGCTGGCCCGCAAATCAGGTCGGGGGTCGGGGGGGGGAAAAGAATATCGGACGGGCCGCGGTTCAGGTTGGGCGGGGGGGGGGGGGGGGAGAAAAGAATATTGGACGGGTCGGGTGGGGGGTGGTGGAGAAAAGAATATCGGACGGGCCTCGGGTCGGTGGGGGGGGAGGAGAAAAGAATGTCAGGGGTCGGGTCGGTGGGGGGGGGGGGGGGGGGGAGAAAAGAATATCGGACGGGCTGCTGCAGCTATCGGACGGGCCGCTGTATTGTTGGGTTCACTCTCCCAGTACCTCCTTCACACTGCCCGGCTCGGCCTGCAATCTCCTACCCAGGAGGGAACTCTGTGACCCTCTGCCCTGCTCAGCGCAAGTCGTGCGCCACTCTGGTCATGTGCACACGACTTACGCTGAACGAAAAAACTTTCGGTTTTTAGAGGTTTTCGGTGTTCGGATAAAGGATAGTCTACCTATATTGAATCTGCTTCCACCACCCATTCAAGATCATAACAACTTGTGTAAAAAAATTAAAAAAAAATTCTCCTCATCTCCATTTGGTCCTTTTGCCAATTGCCTTAAATCTGTGTCCTCTGGTTACTATACCGCCTGCCAGTGGAAATAGTTTCTCATTATTTACTCTATCAAAACCCCTAGCGTGCTGTGTTTTATTTAAGGTTTGTGCTAGCAGATTACAGGATTAGGTCCAATAATGTACATTCCTTTGTTTCCATTGCTTGGAGTCCTATTTCCCTTGAGATGGAGGGTTCTCACTTTCCAGTGCCATAGGAGACAATGTCACCAATCCGCATGCATGTGATAGGAAACACTTTCTGTTTGTGTTGTGCAGTTCTAGCCATTCTTGCGCTCGCCCAAAAGCCGATTTTCATCAGGCACAGAACCACAACGCTGATTAACATGCAATCCTTTCAGTGAAACCTCCAGCTGTCTTAACACATACCCAGCTGTCAGTGTTCAAACTCTTGTTGTGTCGTAGGAAATCTTTAGAGCCCCTTGTTTGTATCTGGCTTATTGCTAATCAAGTCAGTCAGCTGCTTCTGTTTCCATTTGAACAACCAGAATAGCTAATATTTTCTGAAAAGAGGCACTGATAGAAAGATAGCATCACAAAGGTCTGGTCTAGATTTCACCTGACCCCAAGTAAACTTATTTTTTGATAAAGACTCATGACTTTCTGTGGTGCCTGGAAAATCCTATTGCTGCCTTTTGACTTTGTGAGGATTCAACTACTATATATTGTACACCTCCACAAACAACCATATTTAAATTGACCTGCTCTGTCCCTTGGGGCTCAGGCCATTTGAGGAGTGTGGAGGAGACTTGGCATAAGCATGTGCAAATGCTCAGTAGGGTTCGTGAGTTTATCCATTGAGTTACTGAGCCGCGGAGACCAGGAATGTCACAGTTTTGATTTCTGCTCTATGCTGAGTTGACTCATTTCAGCCAAGCTTACACTAAAGGGCACTTACAGCAAGGCCTCCACACCCCTAGGTTTGTGAGGGTGTCTGCTTCTGATGGATATTTATTGAACCCTGCTGGAAGTATGATTTTTGTGGACATCAGTCAAGGTCAGGGTCAGTGTCCAGCTCAGTTAGACTAATAACCTGCCAACACGCTGAGGGCTTGCATACCAATATTGGCCACCTCCATGATGTTCTGCGGGACACCCCCTTCGCACGGAACAGTATCCTTTACAGGGTTCAATTCCTTGAGACGATCGGAGGGGGAGAAAATGATTGGGAAGGAAAAATGTGAAACCCAATGATCTTGTGAATGTATCTGCTGATATTCGGGTAGAAGCAAAACAGCTGTCGAAGGCTGTACAGGGCCTTGGTGAGACCGCACCTTGAGTATTGTGTGCAGTTTTGGTCGCCTTACATGAGGAAGGACGTTCTTGCCATGGAAGGAGTGCAGCGAAGATTCACCAGGCTGATACCTGGGATGGCAGGAATGACCTATGAGGAGAGATTGTGTCGATTGGGCTTATACTCACTGGAGTTTCGGAGATTGAGAGGGGATCTCATCGAAACCTACAAAATTCTGTCAGGCCTGGACAGACTAGATGCAGGAAGGATGTTTATGATGGCCGGGGAGTCCAGAACCAGGGGTCATAGTCTAAGGATAAGGGGTAAGCCATTTAGGACTGAAATGAGGAGGAATTTCTTCACCCAGAGAGTGGTGAACCTGTGGAATTCTCTGCCACAGAGGGCGGTGGAGGCCAGTTCATTAAATATATTCAAAAAAGTGTTGGATATATTTCTTAAGGCTAAAGGGATCAAGGGATATGGGGAGAAGGCAGGGACAGGGTACTGAATTTGGATGATCAGCCATGATCTCATTGAATGGCGGAGCAGGCTCGAAGGGCCGAATAGCCTACTCCTGCTCCTATCTTCTATGTTTCTATTTCACCCCCACCCACCCCATACAATGATGTTGGATTAGAACTTTATAAGTGAAGCGGTAGAGCTCTATAGCCCATAGAAACACCCCTGAGACTTAGAGTGGGGGGGATGGTGTTGAGGGTGGAGAATCCAGTCCAGGATGCCTGATGTACAAAACAGTTGCCAACAACCTGCTCTAATCCCCTTGAGCACCAGTGCAGTCCATGCACATGGAGCTTTGCCAACATACTCAATTACATCTGTAAAACAGCCCTGCATGAAACGCTACGTGCAGATAATGTTAACTGTCCGAACCTGAGCTGTAAATGTATGTTTGCAACATTTTCTTTGTTAAAACATCAAACCGGGACAAGACGTGTTGCTGAGGCGTATAATTAAGAGAATGGAGAGAAAAGTGAAATGCTATCTAAGTATTTCATATTGAAATATAGCATTTTAAATCGCTATGCCTGATGTGCCAGAGCCTAGATACGCAGAAGTGTCACTGCCCAAACCATTTGAAAATCTCCTGCCCTATGAACAATTAATAACCAAATGGGAAAAAAACTTGTCATGCATCAGTATTCCTGTTCAAAGCTATTGCATAACAAGGTTACTCAGCATTTCATCGTCCCTCATGATGTGCAGGATATTTAAATTTGGTGAATTTCTCATGAGTTGAATGAGTCGGTTTTAAGTGCAATGTAACTTTTTTTTTAAATGCGTGAAAATTCGAATGCTGATTGTGTGTATTTTCTCCCCAAAATGTTTTTATGAAGTGGTTTATTGGTTTTCCCTGAGGGACCTTTGAACTTGGAACGCAAGCCAGAAGATATATCTGACCTGTTTAGACCATTTCGCACATTACTGCGAAAAATAAGGTAGGATTAACAAAAGCCTTTACTTGCCTTGTGTTTCAGTTCTCGACAGTAACGCGTTGTTGCTCTGAATTTAATCTGAATCATCTACGAAAAAAAAGTGTGAAGACTAATCTTCTAGTTTACATTTTGTCCCTTTTACATATACCAGTCCATGATCAAAAGAGCAGTTCACCAATCCCTCGGCGCATCTCAAACCAGTGGCCAGTGTTATCAGAATGCAATAGAAACATAGAAGATAGGAGCAGGAGTGGGCCATTCGGCCCTTCGAGCCTGCTCCGCCATTCAACGAGATCATGGCTGATCATCCAAACCCTAGCACCTGGTCCCTACACCGACAGCCATCCCGCCCAAGCCCTATCCCAGTAACCCCGTAACCCCACGTATTTAATCCCCCCTAACACTAAGGGCCAATTTTTATCATGGCCAATCAACCTAACCCGCACATCTTTGGACTGTGGGAGGAAACCGGAGCACCTGGAGGAAACCCACGCAAACTCCCCTTTCTTAACCTGCATCCTGCTTCACCAGGCTGATGATTTTTAATTACTTAACCGGTCGACCTGCTGTGATTAATTTCTGTACAACATTGTTGTTTTTTCCTTGGTTCCAAGGATATTGTAGTGTAGATTTTACTTGTGTAATAGGCAGCTCTCCAAGTCGGTCTTCAGTGGTAGTTGAACAGATTTAAAATGAGGCTTTCCCAATGTGCAAGATTGTAGTGGTGATTGACCAGTATGGTTGAACATCTCATTTTGTTGGCAATAATGGATTGTAAACTTCATAGCATCAAAGTAGATCTTGCGTGTATTCTGGTTAATTTCCCTCTTTCCCCCCCTGTTTTTCCACCAATTTTCTCCCTTCTGCTGCTGCCTCCTCTTGTAGCTGTCAACTCATTGCTGCCACATGGTTCTACAGGTGTCAGATGCTCAGTGTTGCCCTGGCTAATTATGCATTTCTTTATGCGAGTGTGAACAGTCTGTTTGACTGCAGCAACTATCACAGCCGATCTTGGCCTTGCCTGAAACCTGCACGGTTCTAGCTGGGGTCACTGGATGGCTTTCAGGAAGGGGGTGAGAACCCGAGAGTACTGAGTTTATAACGCTCCTACTCCTTCCATTGAGTGGGATCAGCTAGCCCAGCACATACCGGGATCTAACCTGCGACCTCCCTGCGCTTTATGGACTGCCTACTTATTGGCTTAATCAGCTGTGCCATCTGCGACATCTGACTAGTTTAATATAGAAACCGTCAAGTTAGATGCTCTACAAAAGGGCACACTGCGTTCTTCAAAGTAAATTATTTCCGCATGAGCATTTCAGAGCTGTAGTGTATAAACATGTGTAGGCTTTACCAGCCAACCTCCATTCCTGTACATTGGATAGCTTTGAACTACCCTTCCAGGAGCAATTTAAACTTGTATTTTCATTATATGATTTGTCCTCTAGACCTGCTTCCATGCTGTCAGTCAAAATGCACTTTTCATGTCACCTTGTTAAAATGCTTTCTTCTCATCCTGAGTTCCATCTCCATTAACCTTCCATTTCCCAATTTAATGTAGATTTTGACAGATGACCCTGTCAGTTTTGCAACTATTCCCAAGCAGTAGGTTATTTTAAATGAGCGCTGTCAAATCTGGTACATGTTTTTTGCTAGTCTTGATTCTTGTTAGTTTTGCATGTCTTGGCACCCGAGGGCTGATTTATAGAAAGGCACGTTCCCAGCGGGCAGCCTCACTCTCTGGGAGCGCACATCTGGAAATCTCGAGTATGTTTAGTGGGCAGAAAATTGTGGGGAGGCCACCTCCATTTTCCTGATGTGCTTTGCCAGTAGCGTACATTTGTAACTTTGGCACTCTTTTTGTCATGCTCAAGCCATCTCAAGATAAATTGGACTGCACTTAGTCTCGATGTATGGACCAAGAAAAGCCTAATTCGCTACAGTATTTTTCATATCCTCAAATATTTTATCCATATTAGCTTCTGTGTCCCCTTATTCTGTTTTTTTTTTTCTTCGATGGTGTCGATCTCTTTACATGTTTTGTGGTGCATGCTGTTAAAAAGTTTGTTAATGGTTTATGTTTTTGCACTGTTACTTTACCAAGTAATTTCCTTGGTATATGTCAAAATATGCAACGCCATCTACTTTGCCCCTCCTCATACCTCTTCATTTAGTACTAGAAGACGAACATCTGTGGTGAAATTTGTCTGCTGATGCTTACTGCCATATGAATCAAAATATCACCATCCCAAAACCTAGAATCTTCCTGTTAAGTTTCTTCTTTTCAAACCTAACATTGAATTCGATCATGTTATGATCACTGTTAGATAAATGTTCCCTTACTGCTAGATTATTAACTAAATTAAATGATTAACTAAGTCTGCTGCATGACTCATTAATAAATCTAGTATGGCCTGCCCTCTTGTTGCTTCTAGAACATATTGCTCCAGAAAACGCTAATAAATTCAGGACCTGTCCTCTGCCTTGATGCTGTCTTTCTCGCACTCTTTAATTTAACACATTTCTCACTTGTCGGTCCTGTTGTAACTGCGTCAGTTATTTTAGTATTCCCTTCATTCGGAGTATCTATATCACTGTTTGTGACCTGACCTCTGCTCTTATCCCTTTTCTTTTATCTTTAAACTATAATTTTTACTATTGTTTCTGACTGAGCCCTCTTTCCTCCCCCATTTATTAGTTGAAAGTCCTTTTTACCACCCTGCAAGTCTTGCTTTGTACTGCGCAGCTTCACCTTGCCATCTCTGTCCCTGCCTTCAAAACCTCCTTTTCAACCACACTTTGCCCTTTTCTGGTTCCCCACTCGGTGTCCAGTTGTTCGCCACTGCCCTATGATTTCTTCGTAGTAATGAACCCTGCAGAAATATCAGCAGTTGTATTCTCAGAAATGAGTGCAATCCCTTCCAGCTTGACGGCATGGTTATTGAGAGGAACATACTGATCTTGCATCAGGACTGATCCCTTGGGTCATTAAAACTGTGCTGCTTTGGAAACGTACAGCACAAATTAAATATACTTGCAAGTGGTAGATGTTTGTTCTGTAGTTGCTTCTCAATCAAGAAATTGGTATAGTGGGTGAGTTAATTTATATACTCCTCACTGTATAATGGCTTAATACCATTCCTTTATTACCCACTGGGTGGTATACAAGCAACATAGGAAAGAACAGCTTCCCTCCATGTCACATTAGCTTCCTCCCTCCTTATCCCAGACTAGCAGGAGCCCAGTGCTCTAGTTTTGTACTTGCTGGACACTTCTGATGCATTGAATCCTTTGATGTGTTTCTTTTCATTAGAATCATAAAACTGTACAGCACAGAAGGAGGCCATTCGGCCCATCGAGCCTGTGCCGGCTCTTTCGACGAGCAATCCAGTTAATCCCACTCCCCCGCTCTTTCCCCATCTCTCTGCAATTTTTCCTCCTTCAAATATTTATCCAATTCCCCTTTGAAGGCTACTATTGAATCTGTATCCATCACCCCATCGGGCAGTGCATTCGAAATCCTAAAAAATTTTCCTCATGTCGCCTCTGGTTCTTTTGCCAATCACCTTTAAATCTGTGTTCTCTCGTTATCGACCCTTCAGCCATTGGAAACTGATACTTCTGTGAGAAAACTAGTTCTGGAATTTCAGCTTGCTCTGCTTTTTATCAGACGTTGCGGCAGTACTTGTACTATGTCAGAAGAATTATTGTCACAGGCTACGGCACGGTGGCATAGTGGTTAGCACTGTTGCCTCACAGCGCCAGGGACCCGGGTTCGAATCCGGCCTCGGGCGACTGTCTGTGTGGAGTTTGCACATTCTCCCCGTGTTTGCGTGGGTTTCCTCCGGGTGCTCCGGTTTCCTCCCACAGTCCAAAGATGTGCGGGTTAGGTTGATTGGCTATGATAAATTGACCCTTAGTGTTAGGGGGATTAAATACGTGGGGTTACGGGGATAGGGTGGGATATGTGTTGGTGTAGGGGTTACGGGGATCGGGTGGGATATGTGTCGGTGCAGGCTTGATGGGCCGAAATGGCCTCTATCTGCACTGTGGGGTTTCTGTGATTCTGTGATATGCTCTTATACTAGGTTAGTTGCATCATGTTTACACTTCAAGTGCTCGAATGAAACAGGAAAATCGCATCCACAGCGGTTGCAATTGCTGAATCCATGGTGATCTAGTAGTGCAGTTACAGCGGCAGCTGCAAAGTAGCATTTACAGGGGACAAATATCTTCACAACCTAATGGTACTGCCGTGTGTAGCTACTTCCCAATGCAGATCTGACCTTTTAGGCATTGAAACATGTACCACTGAATGTGTACATAATATATGATGCTATGGATATATTCCTGTGCACGCTCAGTGCTATCTGGCCTCAGACGAGGCAACATCTCTCACTGACACATAGGGAATATAATCTGATGGGCACAACTGAGGTGACACAATCAGTGAGCTTCATTTGCGTCACTAGGAAAGTATAACAAGGACATTAAGTGTTCAACCTCTAGGATTTAATTTTTCCCACCGTTAACAAAGTTTTATAGCAAAACTGGTGAATTATTCACATGTACATAATTTTGTGTAATGCCATCTCACTCTTCCTTCTTGTTCTCCCCCACCTCCCTAATTAGGGACCTGTTACAGACCTTGACAGAAGATGAGCTACACACACTTGAACGTAACCTCTGCATATCCCAGGATGGTGAATTTACAGCCGATCCCGAGGTACCCTCTGCCATTCCGCCGTCTGTAGCTCCTGATGAACTTGTCCAAGATAAACTGTGCGTAAAAGCTGAGAATACAGAGGCTGAACTTGCATGTTCCATGCAGTACGACGAGGAGGAGCTGGAGCAGCTTAACTTAATGGTTCACAGGGTAGGGGATGAAATGTCCTGTCTGCTCTCTCCGCCAAGTGTGTGCCAGTCACCAGCTCACAAGACTGTGCCGAAACACAACTCTAACCCAGGGGCCTCTGCTAATGTATCATACCTAGAGCTTTCTGGCATGAGGCATGGAGCTGAAGAGGAGGAACGAGTGTTTTTCATGGATGATTTGGATGGAGCAGGTGAGGCCTTAGCTGGAATGGACGCACCAAGAGAAACACTTACTCGGGCTGATAATTCTTGTCCACCTCATCAGGAAGGCAAGTTGCCTCTTCAACAAGAGGACGCAAGCATGGCGAGGGATCGTTGCAATGAGGAAAACGTAGAAGCGCAAGAGGTACGGCACAGACCAAGCAATAATGATTCACGACCTCTGCAAGGGCAAGCCAACCAAAAGGAAAATAACACGGCAGAAATGTATTGTAACTGTTTGGATGCAACTGAATCCAATTCTTATCTCAATGGTTGGAATGCAGGCACTGATGATGTACAACCCAGTGAAACTGCAGAAAAAATAGCACATAGGACTGGTGGAATGAAAATTTCTGCAACTGTTATCTTT
Source organism: Somniosus microcephalus (assembly GCF_052327205.1). Taxonomy (NCBI): domain Eukaryota; kingdom Metazoa; phylum Chordata; class Chondrichthyes; order Squaliformes; family Somniosidae; genus Somniosus; species Somniosus microcephalus. The sequence goes on along the minus strand of NC_140987.1, from coordinate 19,734,099 downwards.
AACCCCAAATCTCAGTGTGTGTCTTGCTCCTCTGAAGTCGAGAGTGTAATTAATTGCGATTCTGTCTGCTGTCAGGTTTCTTCAGACGAGTTCCCAAAGCAATGCACCACTGACGTGAAAAATGGAGTAAATCATTGTGTGCACTGCGCTATCACTCAGGACGGTAGAGTTGACAACAGATCTGCACCAGTGGATGTCCATTCATTGAAGGAGCCTGCAGAGGTTGGTGACTCTAGTTCATGTAAAGGAGAGGGTCAGCGACATAAACTTAAATGTGCATCAGCTTCACAGGAGAGGATAGAAAGCGAGAGCCTGGGTGGATCATGGACAGAAAGGGCCATCAGCATACGGGAGCACAAAACCTCAAAATGCAAGTGCCTGGCACAATCCTCAGGAAAACAGACCGAGGAAGGAGGGCAACAGACAGAAACGGACGCATGTTGCCAGCAGGAAAAGAGGAGGCAGCCAATTGGCGGGAAGGAAAGTAAAGAAGAGCCACATGTTAAAAGCCTCGTGGTAAATGATGAATCGGAGGAAGATGGGGAGGTACAGGCTGTTTCTGACCTGTTGGAGGGCCGCAGAACTGAGCAGAGGTAACTGCACTTTCTGCTTCAAACTGCTCCAACTATAGTTTGGATTTTTTTGTTGGGAGGAGTAAGGAGTTTGTCCATGGATTGTTAATGTGCTTTGGATGAATATTTGTAGTGCACAGCAATTGTATTTGTCATTATGGAACACAATCAATCCAGGTCTCGCCATATCGGCAGTGTGCCCATGGAACGTTTATAACCCTGAACAACACATTTCCTATTTGTGTTTCGTTTAAATTAAATGTATATTGATTTTCTACATTATTTTTAGAGAGTTAAGTGGACAGCGTTATGGAATATAATTGACTTTGGATTTAACCTGTATTGGATCAAAAGTCCTTGTACAGGATCCAAAGTTCTTGTTCAGCACGCTGCTTATCCTACTTGGGTGTGGTTTATTTATAGGTTGTTATATTTGATGTTGATCATACTTTCTTTGTCATGATTGAGGATTAATATTTAGCATATGATGCAGCAGATGGAGTGCACAGGGATCCAATTCAAGGTTGCAAACGATGAAACCAAATGCCAGTTTATGATTTTACAACAGGTTGCCTCACAGTAATTAGCATTGAAAAGCAATTCTGTCAGTAGCCTTTAACTGTTTTTGTACAGCAAACTATGAATATCCTCCAACTGTTGAAAGAGCGCTTTTATATACCCATGCTTCTTAAAGGTGAATAGTTAACTTGCAGTCTTTTTTTTATACTGGATTTCTAGCACAACACATTTGAGTTTTTTCCTGCTGCCATTCAAATATTCTCATTTTGTTTGTGCATGAGGTAACTGAATAGTGAAACGGAGGTGGAGGAAGAAATATACAGAGAAATTAGTAAAAAAAAAAAAAAATAAGAATAATCATGGGGCATTTCAACTACCCCAATATTAATTGGACAGAAGAGGTAGATAAAGGGGATAAGGGAATGGAGTTCCTACAATGTCTACAGGAATCCTTTCTAACCCAATATGTGAAAAGCCCAACAAGGGAGGATTTGCTATTGGATGGGGAATGAGCCAGAGCAGATAAGAGAAGTAAAAGTAGGGGAACGTATAGGCAATAGTGACCATAATATGCTTTAAGATGATAAAGAAGGACGTAAGTATGACAAAAACCAGGTTAATAGAGTGGAGAAAAGCTGATTTTGAGGGGCTGAGAATAGAATTTGGGAAGATAAAATGGGCAACAATATTGGCAAACAATGATGTAGAACGACAATGGGAAACATTTAAAACGGTGTTCAACAGAGTGCAGGAAAAATATATTCTGCTAAAAGGAAAGAACAAACTAAACACTAATGAGACTCCATGGATGAATAAAGACATGAGGGAACAATTGAGCATAAGGAAAGAGGCATACATTAAGTACATAGACAGCAGAGGCGTGCATGATGAGAGAGAATATGAAGGGATTAGGAGAGAAGGCAAAGAGTAACTATGAAATTAAATTATCCAGGAACATGAAAACAAAATAGTAAAATATTTTACAGGCACATCAGTAAAAAAAGGAAGGTTGGGGTGGCAATAGGGACATTAAGGGATAGACAGGACAATACCACAGGTAACGATAGGAAGATGGCAGAAATATTAAATCATTATTTCGCTTTGGGTGATAGAACAGGTGGAAATGACATTGGATGATGAGATGAGTAACGAGGTAAGTGCATTTAAAACAACATAAAGGGGATATATTAAATAAACTAATCAAACTCAAAGAGGATAAAACCCCGGGTCTGGATGGATTGCATCCACGCATTTTAAAAGAATCTAGGGAGGAGATAGCCGAGGCATTACTACACATTTAATAATTCATTAGAAAAAGGTGTAGTGCCAGAGGACTGGCGGACAGCTAACGTAATACCTATATTTAAGAGAGATAGAACATGTCGAGGGAATTATAGACCAGTCAGCTTAACATTGGTGGTAGGAAAAATAATGGAATCCCTACTAAAGAAGAGGATAGAAGAGCATCTAGAAACAAAAAGTATAATAATGAATAGTCAGCATGGATTTCAAAAGGGGAAAATCTTGCTTGACCAACCTTTATTAAATTTTTTGAAGAGGTAACAGAGAGATTTGATAATGGTAATGCAATAGATGTAATTTATCTAGATTTTCAAAAGGCTTTCGATAAGGTACCCCATAATAGACTAATGAAGGTCAGGGAATGCGGATTCGGGACGAGTAGCAGAATGGATTGCTGGCTGGCTTCACAACAGAAAGCAGGGAGTCGGAGTAAAGGGCAGCTATTCACAGTGGCAGAAGGTGGGTAGTGGTGTTCCACAATGTTCAGTGCTGGGATCACTGCTGTTCACAATTTACATTAACAATTTAGACTTTGGAATCAAAAACACTATTTCTAAATTTGCGGATGACACCAAATTGGGGGGGATAGTCAATACTGAGGAGGACTGCAACAAATTACAGAAGGACATTAATAAACTTGCAGAATGAGCAAATGAAGTTCAACACAGATAAATGTGAGGTATTACATTTTGGTAGGAAGTATAGGGAGGTCACTTATTACTTGGAGGGTGCGAGTCTGGGTGGGGTAGAGGAACAAAGGGATTTCAGAGTACAAATCTCAAAGTTGCGACACAGGTTAGCAAGGCCATAAAAAAAGCAAACCAGGCACTCTGGTTTATTTCTAGAGGATAGAATTGAAAAGTAGGGAAGTTATGTTAAACCTGTATCGAACCTTGGTTAGACTACGGAGTACTGCGTACAGTCCTGGTCGCCATATTATCAAAAGGATATAGAGGCACTGGAGAGGGTGCAGAGAAGATTTACAAGGATGATACCAGAAATGTGAGGGTGTACATCTCAGGAAAGGATGAACAGGCTGGGTCTATTTTCTCTTGAAAAAAGAAGGCTGAGGGGTGACCTAATAGAGGTCTTTAAAATTATGAAAGGTTTTGATAGAGTGGATACAGAGAGAATGTTTCCACTTGTGGGGAAGAGCATAACTAGAGGCCTTCAATATAAGATGGTCACCAAGAAATCCAATAGGGAATTCAGAAGAAACTTCTTTACCCAGAGAGTGGTGAGAATGTGGAACTCGCTGCCACAGGGAGTGGTTGAAGCGAATAGTACAGATGCTTTTAAGGGGAGGCTGGACAAACATACGAGGGGGAAGGGAATAGAGGGTTACGCTGATGGATTTAGATGAGGAAAGACGGGAAGAGGCTCGAGCGGAGCATAAACGCCGGCATGGACTGGTTGGGCCAAATGGCCTCTTTCTGTGCCGTATATCTGATGTAATCCTTTGTACTGTAATGGCTGGCTTCAGAGAAAGATTGATCAAGGCCTGGGAGTAGGTTAGGTAGTGACGGTGTGTGCCACAGGGAAACCCAAGCAACGCAAAGGGGGGAGGGAGGGGGATGATAAATAAATGTACACAAATCGAACTTCAAGTATTCCCCCAACCTCGAATGCATGTAATTGAATTGGGCTTAATCCCTATTAGAATTTCCATTGATGATGTGATTATTTTTCCTTGATTGATTCTACAGGGTGGTGCACTTGAGCAACACAGGAAGAGACATCTTTTTCTGCCTTTGTCCAAGATGTGTTTATTAAACCTCTCCTTCACCTTCCATCTTTTGCCCTCCTTTCCCAGCACCTTTTAATGTAAGCCGAGATGCAAGATGAAAGAAAAAAAAGACTTGCATTGATGTAGTGCTTTTCATGAGCTCGGCATGTCCCAAAGCGCTTTACAGCCAATTAAGTACTTTTGAAGTGTAGCCACTGTTGTAAAGTAGGAAACGTGGCAGCAAATGTTCGCACAGCAAGGTCCCATAAACAGCAGTGTGATCTGTATTTTAATGATGGTTGAGGGATACATATTGACCAGGACACTGGGGAAAGCTCCCCTGCTCTAATTCGAATAGTGCCATGGGATCTTTTACGTCCTCTGAGGGGGCAGATGACTGCCTCGGTTTAATGTCTCATCTGAAAGATGGCACCTCCAACAGTGCAGCCTAGATTATGTGCTCAAGTCTCTGCAGTGGGACTTGAACCCACAACCTTCCGACTCATAGGAAAAGTGCTACCCACTGAGCCACGGCTAACACCCAAGATGAAATTAAAACTGGTTCTCTCATACCCTGTTTATACTTGCAAATTTTGTGCAAGAACGCAAAAGGCATTCCAGCACGTACGCAGCAGTGTAAATTTCATATCCAGGTTTTATGCTGGCATGGGATTGCACATTAAAGCAATGCTTTCTGGCAGCATGAAGCGAGAGACCATCTAACCTGTAAACTGTCCTGGGTAGATCCTCACATTAGTTTCTACATGTCCACCGTCAACTCATGTAGTTTGTCCATCACTCTCGGATGTCAAGATTTCACAGGCATTGTTCGATGCCATATACCTTTCTTTTGGTAACAAGAATGAGTGTGTTCGCTTCGTACTGCTAAAGGAAAATCAGCCAAGAAAAACCCTCTGCAGTATTTAGTACACAAAATGAACCTATTCAGGAAACTTCAGGTTTTGTATGCATTGTACTGTAAATTCACACTGCCACTGATGTCACACTCAGGGTACACCGATGTAACACTAGTGCAGAACCAGAAGCTACAACGTATGCGCTTAGACTAGTTTTGCACTGACACAGGTGTTCATGGGAGACTCCAATTCTAACAGATTTATACATGGTGTACGAGGACTTGAGTGGGGTGAGATAGCCTTGTGTGCTTGTTATGGTTAATCCATCCTGTTGTACCAAGTAATGGAAAAGAAGACACCCTCGTCTACTGACCAGATCAGAAAATTGTATGTTAAGCTCATTGTGCATAATCAGATGTTTCATTATCTAGCAGCATGGGCTTGCCAAATTAAAATGGTAACTTTCTTGACGTGAAGGTGCAGTGGGCCAAGTCAAATTCGAAGTCGGCATTTGCAGACCTGCTAAATGTAAAGAAAATTAATTTTTAAAATTGGAGGGTAACTGCGATCAGCATTTCAGAAGGATGGGAATTGTGGACCAGTCTAGGCATGTGAATTTATACAAGAGTTATTTAGTGTTCCCTGCAGCAGTAAGCAATTAAATTGTGCATATCAAAGTGCTGCTGGCAGTACAGAAACCTTGCATTTTGGGTTCAAAATATGTAATCGGGCAATTAGGTTTTTGGGTATAATTTTAGAATGTCTAATCACGTTTTCACATCCACGCTTTGAAGTAAAGGACTTCAAAGGAAAATACAGCTGCGGTTTTATGCGAGCAAGGAGTAAATGGATAACTCTTATCTCCATGTGGTTTTCCTGAATATTGAGCATTTAAACCAAGAGCAACTGGTGAGTGACTACGTCTGATTTTAAACTCCATGATGCCACATTTTAAACTGCGTGTTCATTATCAAATGGCCACTTGCCCCTCCAAGCCAACTGCACATTTCTTTGTCCATTTATTGATAGTTCATTATCCTAATTTAATTCTGTTCAGTGTCTGTCGTCGTACGCATGTAGGTGGCAGCCTGATGGTACAATAAGTGTGATCTAATGCAATGTTCCACATAGCAGTGTAACATAAACATGGCCCTTAACTTCACGTAGGGCAATTCCCTAACCTGAGCTTGACTGAGGATATCTTTACACTTCCTTGTACTCTGGGGTCTCTGGTAAACAACCTACATGTGCTGCTGTAGACCTGGCCTCCATTTAATTGCACATGCATGAGTGAGCTGACACATTTGATGTTTCCACTTGTGGGGGAGTCCAAAATAGGGGCCATAAATATAAGATGGTCACTAATAAATCCAACAGAGAATTTCTTTGCCCAGAGAGTGATTAGAATGTGGAACTTGCTACCACATGGAGTAGTTGAGGCGAATAACATAGATGCCTTTAAGGGGAAGCTCGATAAACACACGAGGGAGAAAGGAATAGAAGATTTGTACAGTAGCAAAATACTGCGGATGCTGGAAATCAGAAATAACAACAGAAAATGCTGGAAGCACTCAGCAGGCCAGGCAGCATCCGTGGAGAGAGAAACAGAGTTAAAGTTTCAGGTCTGTGACTCTTCATCAAAACTGGAAAAGGTTAGCATATATTAAGCAGGTGCAGAGACAGGGAAAAGAGGGGAGGAAGGAATTGAAGGAACAGTATGTGCTAGGGTAGGAGGCAGGAGTGGTTAAATGTTGCAAATGGGGATGGCAGAATCATCAACAGCTGCCTGAAAAATGGGGGCAGGGGTTATGATCTGAAATTGTTGAACTCGATGTTGAGTCCAGAAGGCTGTAAAGTGTCTAATCGAAAGATGAGTTGCTGTTCCTCGAGCTTACATTGAGCTTCATTGGATCAGTGCAAGAGGCCGAGGACAGAGGTCAGAGTGGGAGTGGAGCGGAGAATTAAAGTGTCAGGCAACCGGAAGCTCGGGGTCACGCTTACGGACTGAACGGAGGTGTTCCGCAAAGCGGTCGCCCAATCTGCGTTTGGTCTCCAGATAGGGTTAGATGAAGTAGCATGGGAGGAGCTTCGTATGGAGCATAAACACGAGCGTAGACCAGTTGGGCTGAAAAGCTTGTTTCTGTGCTCTGTAATTCCATGTAATTTTGAAGACTGAGCTGGAGTAAAGTATTGATGTGATATTCATAACATCTGACACCATGAAGTCAGCCTGCAAGAGACAAGAACACAAGGGAAGGAGCAAAGAGAGAAAATAAGCAGGATTTGCCCTAAATTTTCTGCATGCAACATCTTGGCTACAGAAATAAAGCTATCAATTACTATTCCCTTCGTCTTTTTACTATTGAAAGCTAATGGTTTTATTAAAGTGAATCTTTGTCAAAGGAGGGAAGAATAGACAAAAAGCATTTGCTCGTGGGAAAATGACCCACGGATTTCATCAGGCCCCTGCAGATTTTTACCAGAATTCAACTGCAGGTTGCCACTTAGTGTAGTTTGTCTGCAGTAGCTGATTGATGAGCAGGTTAGAGATTTAATGGAATAAAGCTAGAAAATTCAGAGAAACTGGTGCATTGTGAAGATTGCTTTCACAAGTGTGAGTGCGAGACCCATTATTTGACTAATTTATCGAGAACAAAACATAGGTTGCAACGTGACTCAACTCGTGTCATAAGCTGAGAGTGAAACTCAATTAAAAGCTCTTGAAACCGTTTGTCTAATAGCCTATGATCTCTCCCATAAATGTTCTTTGCAGTTGGTTATTGGAGTCCAGTGTTGTTATTAAAGTTGGCGTATCGACTTTCTTCTTTTTGGCCACGGTTTTGTCAATAAGGAAGCACTGAGTCACTAACCAGTGGACATAAATTTAAGATCATCGTCAAATAATGAAGGCTTAGGAGAACGTTATGCACCGAGGGTTGTAAGGACATGCAATTCCTATGAGAAACTAGTGGATGCAGAATCCATAATAGCTTTCAAAAAGTGAAGTGGATAAATTTATGATTTTTTAAAAGCTGCAGAAAAAGGGCACCGGAATTGAACTAAACGGATGGGGCATGAGTGCAGCTGAATGGCTACCTCCTGTTCTATAAAATTCTATTTGTTTGAATATTAATTGTACTTTCTAGCTATTAATGTTCAAAAATGTAATGCGTAACAAGTTTAAAGGTAAAACACGAATCACACCGAGCATTGAATTTTATTAAATACAGCTTTACTGCAAGACCTGAACATGTTATCTAGACTGAATACTTTTTAAAGAGGTGGGGGAAGTATTGCTGCATTATTTGTGGTCAAGTACTTTTTATTCAAAGAAGAATGGGGAGCTTTCCCAGTGTCCTGTCCCACATTCCTCCCTCATCAATATCATTCATCTCTTTGTGCGCAAAATGTTTAACCAAAGTAAATAAGGCGAAACTGTTTCCACTGGTGGGTGGGTCAGTAACCAGAAGTCACATGATTTAAGGTAATGGGCAAAAAAGCCAGGGGAGAGAGGTTTTTTTTTTATGACCTGGAATGCACTGCCTGAAAAGGTGGTGGAAGCAGATTCAATCGTAACTTTCAAAAGGGAATGGATATATACTTTAAAAAGGAAAAAAATTGCAGAGCTATGGAGGAGGAGCAGGGGTGTGGAACTAATTAGATCGCTCTTTCAAAGAGCAATCACAGGCATGATGGGCCGAATGGTCTCCTGTGCTGCAAGATTATATGATTTAAGTAGCTAGTGTACTTCAAGGTAATTTGTACGTGAACTGCTTTGAGATGGGATGAGGCACTATATATTTGTGCAACTTTTTCTTTCATTCTGTCATCTCTCATTTTTTCCTTCTCTTCACTTTCTTTACTTCATGAGAAAATTTCTTGTGTGGTCTATATTTGCAATGCTAACTCGAGCAGTTAATGGCGCCAATTATAAATGAACTCCTACCTTCTGAAGTCTGGGAAAGTTTTTCTCCCCTCTGTAGGTACCCGTTTCTTACTGGAATTGCTTCCTATAACACAGGCTCTTTTTTTTAAAGAGCTGGCCGAAGCATTTGATGTGTGCCGCAGGTTGTTACACTGTTATTAATTATGTTCTGTCATCAGCAGATGAGGTTGTCCATGTTTACATTAGAACAGTTTCTTTCATCCGAAACTGTCACATGTATAAAGCATCCAAGGAAATGGTAGAAACAAATTGGAATGGACCCTAGGGGAAATAGATTGGTAATGGATTAATCCACGGTAGGCTCCAAATTGTACACAAATTTTCTCCCTTCTATGTGGCATTTCCCAAAATAAATTTGAAGTCAAGTATTTTTTTATTATTCCACTAATAGCAGTCACGTCTACTCCAGACACTTGTGGCTGTTGGGAATAACAACAGAAAATGCTGAAAAACCTCAGCAGGCCAGGGCAGCATCCATGGAGAGAGAAACAGAGTTAACGTTTCAGGTCGAAGGCCCTTCGTCAGAACTGGTCTGTTGGGTGCTTCCTGCTTTCAGGCTTTGCGCACAGTGGTGTCTGAACATAGCAGCTGAGACTGTAATAGAGCTCTGAGTGTCATCTGTGTCGACACTGAGCCAAGCACCAACTGCAAATAATAACATTTTATTATTTGAGTATATATTTGCCCTACCGCCAAGTAGTTCTATACTTATCAAAGTTCAGCATCTGTTTTGGGGAATATATTGTCTCGGGTAGCTATTCAAGCACATTATCTGAGAGAAAAGGTAATAGATCGAAGGGTTGATGAAAGGGAGGTCATGCCTTATATATTTATTGTAGTTCTTATTGCAGTAACTAAGTTGGTAAGCGGTAATATACTTGGTGATATATTTTTGACTTTTGGAACACACTTGATAAAATCCCCCATGAGAGGACTTGCTGCTAAAGTGAAGCTCGGGGATCAATAAGGAGATTGTAAATTAGCTGATGAATTGTCCACAGAGGGCACTTATCAATAATAGTTCTAATTAGATAGTGCAATCAGTGTTCCCCAGATCAGTTCCTGCATCTCTGCTGCTCTTAATAATGTCAATGAGTGTACTTCAAGTGGCCGCCTTCGCACTGATTATTGGCTTGTGCTGGTGCAGTAGTTTCTGTACTGGATTGGAAACCTCGAGGTTGAGGGTTCAATTCCTTCCAATGCAAATCTGGTAATTTGTGGGCTTGCACCAGAAAGCTGCCTGCTGGCCATAAAAACCCAACTGACTGACCAGTGCCCTTCAGAGTAACTAGCCTGCCACTTCAACCTGTTCTGGCCTGCACACATTTGTCCCACGCTATGTTTGACTGCAAGTTCTCTGAAGTGACCACTTAGTTGTAAATAAAAAAGAATTGCGAACCACCTTTTCAGGGCATGGTTAAGAAATGCAGCCTTTCCAGTGCTGCCCACAAAGACTTTTTTTAATTTCCCCAGGCAGTCCAATTGCTGAGTAATGTCCGAGTCGGTTGGATGGTAGCTACCTGACCGAGACACTGGCAGACATAGTCTGCTACCAAATCATTCAGAAAAAGCTGATATTAGATTTCTCCAAACTGATTTGCTATGAATAAGAATGAAAGAAAGATTTATATTTTTCTCGTGACCTCGAGACGCCCAAAGCGCTTTACAGTACTTTTTGAACTGTCGTCACTGTTGTAATGTAGGAAACACGGCAGCCGATTTGCGCACAGCAAGCGCCCAGAAACAGCAATGTGATAATGACCAGATAATCTGATTTTTATTCACGTTGTTTGAGGGGTAAATATTGGCCAGGACACCGGGGAGAACGCCCCTGCACTACTACAAAATTGTGCCATGGGCTCTTTCATGCCCACCTGAGAGCGCAGACGGGGGCCTCAGTTTAACGTCTCATCCTGACAGTGCCGCACTCCTTCAGGACTGCACTGGCCTTTATGTGCTCGCGTCTCTGGAGTGGGACTTGAACTGACAACCTTCTGATTCAAAGGCGAGGGTGCGACCAACTGAGCCATGGCTGACACCCATTATTGACATCTGATGTTCTGGTACAGCTGACCATCTGTGCATACTGGGGTTAAAAATTCAGCACTTCACAATTCTCCAACCAGTTGGGCTGACCTGTTGTGTAACTGGCATAGTCTCGGCTTGCTCTGAGCCCAATGTGAGCACAGCATAACTTTGCAATAGATAGTTGCATGGGGTACAGGACACTCTGAGCAGACATGTAATCGGGCAGATGATTGGCAGCTGTAATTTAATGCTGTACAGTTGGTGCTAAATAGGAAATGGTGTAAATTTAATAAGCTGGGTCAGGAGCAAGATTTAGGTTTAACTGCACCATTTTTTATGTCAGCTGAGTGACTGTCAGAAACCCATCTGTCTGACTCACGCCATGCTTAAATGTCTCCAAATCAAGCTACTGAGAAATATACAAGTAGTATTTGTTTGCATGATATGGAGTGTACACTTCCTCCAAGCAGTGACACGCCCCGCTTATCTAAATCCAGAGTGTAGATGCAGGTTGGCGGGACTCTCCAAGCACGCATTGAGTTTAACGAGTGAAACGGCACTGCCTGCCACACACAGCACTGGTTGTATCTTGTTGCTTATCCAGCTAGGATCACCCGCACTGTTGGAGCACTGGCTTGCGTGGTTACTTGGTGTATAGTAGAAATACTCCCAGCCCCAGGTCCTTTCATAGTGTTAGGCTGACTAATAAACCATAACAGTGCCCTGGAGTACTGCAGAGCTGCCTGGCACAGGACTCCCGATTGCTGACTCGTTTAAGGATTAATTGGTTCCAAACTTCCATCTTGGAGCCAGTTTGACTTTGGAAATTCCCAATAACCCTTCCTCCCACCCCTCTTACTGAGGTGTGATAGCCCCTACCTGGACATTAGACAAATGACAAAAGCAGGTTTGAACCTTTATCAGCCAGACAACAGGTACCAGAAACAATTTGGAGTGGCGTTGTGTCAAATGTGCACTTCAAAACTGGAAAACAGTCTGGGGCAGCAGTGGGATGGTATAGGGTAATGGACTGCACTATAGAGTGGTGAAGTGTAGAGCTGAACCCACCTTCCACTGATCTCTATCTCTAGATAGCCCCTGATCTCATACAACTTTAGATGGGTGGAGGAGCTTCCCTCCAGGGGACAAGGGAGAATGGCACCTTTGGGGTCAGTCTTGCACGCCACTCGACAATCAATTGAAGAGCAGCACTGGAGGAGTCTTCCCATTCACGAGCATGACCTAGAGAGCTGAGAAAAAAGGTGGAAAATGTAATGTGATTCAAATTAAAATTAGAGGGTATCTTACCTTTTTGGTTCTTTGACATGCCTTAATTTTCTTGTAGCAAATATATAACACAGCATTTCATCCCTTGCATTTTCTCAAACTTGACTCTCCATATGGTTAGTGTCACTTTCAAATTTTGAAAAAATCTTGCGGCACAGCAGAGGTTGTCCACCATTTTACAATGTCCTTAAATGTACTCGATCTCTGAAATGTCCACTCCCTTTCCCAGCCCAGACTTACTATCACAAGTACTGAATTTGTATGTTAATTGGTGGTTAATTATATGGTGGCTGCAACTTTAGATTTAGTAGATATTCAAGTTACTCTGCGATGAGGGAAATCAGCAACTGTTGTGACTCATCTGGTAAGTTTGTGAGCCAGTGGAAGCATTGGAGTGATTCTTACAAATAACTATTTTATACAGTAATCAAACCACTATAGAGGCAGTTAACCGAGTTTCCTTTTTCCTTCTGGGCAGGATAACCCTTGACTGTAACTGCTGATGGATAATTTATTATTGGAGTGACAAAAAAATCTCAGCCTGTGTGTATTCAAGCCCTTGTGCTTTAAAGGGCTATTAAACTTTTATTGTGGATTATATAGTCTGTAAAAGTAAATGCTTAACCTGCGCAAAACCTTATTGCAGTAATTGCATTCTTGTAAAATGTGCACAATTGAATTCAGTCAATATTTACAGTTTAAAATATGTTTATGTGGGGATCTCTGCAAATGATGGTGGGAATTCATGGCCAAGAAAATAATTCTGTTCAGATAACTAGTCCAGGTTACTGTTCATTTTCAAAAAGCTGTTTCCATCCCACTTCCTCACCACCACTCCTAACACGGAGGATGAGCAACTAGTTGCCAGACCTCTACCAATTCCGCTGTGTAACCAGCTGCCAGTAGGTGCATTGGAGCAGCATGGGATTAGATTGGAACAAATACAAAATACTGCGGAAGCTGGGAATCTGAAATAAAAACAGAAAATGCTGGAAACACTCAGCAGGTCGGGCAGCATATGTGGAGAGAGAAACCGTTAACATTTCAGGTCAATGGCCTTTCATCAGAATTGGAAAATGTTAGAGATGCAACAGATTTTAAACAAGTGCAGAGCCAGGGAAAGCTGGGAGGAAAAGAAAGAACAAAAGGGAAGGTCTGTGATGGAGTGGAAGGCAGGAGTGATTAACTGACAAAAGGGATGATGGTGCAAGGCAAAAGGGGGTGGTCATGGGACAAGTAAAGAAACAAAAGATGGGTCAGGAGGAACGATAAATGGCAACAGCAAAACCAGTACCTGCTGTCCGAAAACAATGGGAGTAGTGGTTATGCTCTGAAATTGTTAAACTCCATGTTGAGTCCAGATGGTTGTCAAGTGCCTAGTCAAATGATGAGGTGCTGTTCCTCAAGCTTCATTGGAACAGTGTAGGAGGCCGAGGATGCAGAGGTGGGAGTGGGGCGGAGAACTAAAATAGCAAGTGACCGGAAGCTCAGGGTCAATATTGCGGACTTAGATTGGACCCTTGTCCCTGTTGAAGTTGAGAACTCGCCATGTTAGCCCAGTTCCTGTTGCTGAACTGCACTTGATCACGCTTTATAGTTCTGAGTTAATACGAACAGCTGTTCTAATTCCAAGTGGAATTAGGTCTCAATATTCATCATTCTATTGGCATGGAGCGTCTGTATTTTCAGAGAATCATAGAATGATACAGCACAGAAGGAGGCCATTTTTTCCCCTTCAAGTATTTATTCAATTCCCTTTTGAAAGTTACTATTGAATCTGCTTCTTCCATCCTTTCAGGTATTGACTCCAGAGCATAACAACTCGCTGCGTTTTAAAAAATACTCATCTTCCCGCTTTTTCTTTTGCCAGTTATCTTACTTTGCCATACCCTACCCAAAATCTGCCTTTCTTGCTCTAAAATTGACCAGATCACAGTGATGTGCTCTGAATTTCTGATGTTAAAAGAACTAAAATATCTGGGTTACAGATGCATTCTCGGGGCTCTCCCAGTGAGTCATTTCAGTCAGTAAGTAAGTGGGCAAGAACATGGCAAATGGAAGATAATGTGGAGAAATGTGAAGTTATCCACTTTGGTAGGAAAAATAGAAAAGCAGAGTATTTTTATAAATGGTGAGAGATTGGGAAATGTTTGTGTTCAGAAGGACCTGGGTGTCCTTGTACATGAATCACTGAAAGTTAACATGCAGGTACAGCAAGCAATTAGGAAGAGCAAATGGTATGTTGGCTTTTATTACAAGAGAGGATTTGAGTACAAGAGTAAAGACGCCTTGCTGCAATTATGTAGGGCCCTGGTGAGATTGGAGTATTGTGTACAGTTTTGGTCTCCTTGCCCAAGGAAGGATATACTTGCCATAGAGGGAGTGCAACGAAGGTTCACCAGACTGATTCCTGGGATGGGGGGATTGTCCTATGAGGAGACATCGAGTAGACTAGGCCTATATCCTCTGGTGTTTAGAAGAATGAGAGGTGATCTCATTGAAACATACAACATTCTTACAGGGTAGATGCAAGGAGGATGTTTCCCCTGGCTGGGGAGTCGAGAACCAGGGATCACAGTCTCAGAATAAGGGGTCGGCCATTTAGGACCGAGATGAAGAGAAATTTCTTCACTCAGAGGGTGGTGAATCTTTGGAATTCTCTACCCCAGAGGGCTGTGGAGGTTCAGTCGTTGAATATATTCAAGGCAGAGATCGATAGATTTTTGGATATTAAGGGAATCGAGGGATATGGGTTAGTGCAGGAAAGTGGAGTTGAGGTAGATCATCAGCCATAATCTTATTGAATGGCGCAGCAGGCTTGAGGGGTCAAATGGCCTACTCCTGCTCTTGTTTCTTATGTTCATGTGTTCAGTTGGAAGAGATGGGGAATTGACAGAGGATGGTGAATTATATTGCTTTGTATAGACAAATAACAGTGTAAAAGTTAAGTGTCTTTATAGATAATACTTGTTCCACGTGATCTCTTGGACTGGTTTCGTTTGCCTGAAGGGGTCGGAGAGGAATTTTCCAGAGTATTTTTTCCCTTATTGGCCTTTAACATGTCCTATATTTATCAACTCAAACCTTAGGATTGCTAAAGAACATGATATCCAGACAAAGGTTCTATTCTATAATTCTAGGTTTCTTCAGTTGGTTTCACATGCAAGTGCAGACAGCCGAACGTGTTGCTGCGGACAGCTGAAGGAAACGCTAACTCACTGAAGCAACCTGTTGTTCTGCAGGAAAAATCCAAAAACCTTTTGTTCTGTTTACATGGCTTCCACTTTCCGAACCAGTTGAATGGTTTTCTCTCCTTCATGCACACTGGAAGAGAGTGTTTTGCACTGTTTCTTTCCACTGCAGCAGATTTGACTTTCATCAGTTAGTAAAACTGTCCACTCTTTGCAAGCTCATGCGTTCACCTTCTTGCGATTTGAGATAGTATTCTTTATTGTGCTGAGATTTTTGTTTCATTTGTTATTTGCAGTTGCATGTGTTTTTTTTTTGGTTTAGGTCTTGCTGTGGCTGTAAAATGTTGCTTTCTAAGTTTACTTTCCTTGTGTTTTCATTAATGTGGTTCCAGTTCTCAAGATCCCATCCAAGATTCCCCCATCAGCTCCATATCCAGCAGTGACTGTGAGAGTGTTTCTGTCACAACCTGTAGTCTTTCCAGCACATATACTCCGAGGTAATGAGACTTCAGAAAAAAAAGTACCTGCAGCTGTGAGTAAGGTGAACTGTGTGTGTGTTCTAGTCTTAATTAGGTGCTACTGAAAAAATCTTCAGTATGGCTGGGCTCCCACGGCGATGCATGCACTCCTGTGATTAGGAACCCTTTTTGACTCAGTTATTTTTCTGCATGTGTTTGCATCTATAAAGGCAAGTAATTGACACCAAGCAGCTGTTAGAAAAATACTACCCGAGGTCATTAATCAAACTTTGGGCTGCTTTTTATTGCTTTTGCTACCAGTTGGCACAAGATAACTGCGTGCTAATATTATGTTGAGTTGTGTAATTTGTATGCCACATTGTTATTCCTGCCCTCTCTTTCCTTTTGTGCTGAGCAGTGCCAAAGAGGAACTTTTTTTGGCATCTTAAGCCTGAAAATAGCAAAGCTACCCCAGATGGAGTCTAGCTAATGGGATTAATCTGTACCTCTTCCATACACTTCAATAGTGAGAGCGGGGCGAGGGAATAGAGGAGGAACGTTTCCTAATTTATTTAAATAATATTGTTGAACTTCTGAGTTACTCTTTGGCACTGGCCTGTAAGATTGCTTACTCTCCTGGAATTAATTCTGCATTAACTATATCTACAGAGGAGTTTCCTCGCACTTGATGTTTTCAGTCAAACTCCTGAGATGAGAAGACTTTTTTTAAATGAACGTTAGTTTTATAAGCTTTGTCTAGCCTAGGATTTTGAATCCCTCTACTTAATCTACAGAGAAAGTGGGCTGGTCCTCTCTAAATTGTTTTGTTTCTTAAACTCGTTCAGGGATTGTTCTGTTCAAACTGAAGAAATAACGGCAAGTGAAAATTGGGTTCGCACAGGCTGCGCTGGCAAGACTGAACCCAGTTGTGGGTTGAAGCCTGGTTCTCAATGGTTAAGGGTGTACAGCATATAACTACACACAATTAATTTCAAATTGGCACCAAACTTACCACTCTTGGTCATACAAGCCACATGTATGTGACAATCCACTGCTTTACTGAGCAACCAGTCTGGTACCTAGCTTTCAGATATTTCCCTGTTGGTGTAAGTCAATACTGAGCTGAGCTCTTTAGAGGAGCATTTTATGCATGAAACTGTTGAACTGTTTCTGCATGAGGGATTGGGGAAATACCATTTATGGATTTTAGTTTTACTCTTCGGGATTTAGAAAATGTAATTTTTATTTTTACTGTGAGCTCGACACCAACTAAGGCCATTCATCAAAACTCTGGGCTACTTTTTGTTTTTGTCGCTCCTATTTCTTGTTGGCAGTAGATAGCAAAGCATTCATGTTATGTCAAGCCCTGTAAACTACATGGTCCGTAAGTGACTTGACGCATTCTTTTCCTTCATACCTTTTTATACATTTTTGTACTAATCAGTGCCAAAATTTTGGACCATGTTTCCATATTTGGTGTTCAGTGTAAATATTGAGTACTCCCAATTTTGATGTAGCACAGATATAGGGAAATGTTGCTACTTCTCCACCCCAATAAAGTGACTTAACTAGTTCCTCATGAGCACATCAGTGTGAATTTTTTCAATAACCCACACCAGCCATCCTTATGGAAATGATGTTTATGGGCAGCATTAGGCTAGCTGTGCCAGTCACCTTTTAGGAATTTGATATAGCTCAGGGTTCTGAGGTAATGTAAGGGCTCTGCCCAAAATGAGTTGAGCCAATTTTAGCCTGGTTCCCAATGGTTAAAGGTGTACAGCATATTACTACCTATAATTCCTTTCAAATTGGCACCAAAATCACCACTCTCGGTCATACAGGTCATAAGGATGGCTAGTGTTGGAAACGGGAAAAATTCGCACACATGCACAACAGGGTTGGAATTAAATAACATTGGGGCACAGCAGAGGAAGCTTTACCCTGCATCTGATTGTGGTATACCTGACCTGAGAGCACGTGATGCTGAGAGTGCTTAACTGGCTGTTCCATCACTCGCCTGGTCTCAAAAATTGATGTAGCGATTTGACCTGCAGTTCCTGGCTTAGTTCCTCCTTTTTCTCCCTGCTTTTCAGTCAGAATTGCCAGTTGGTCCTTGGCGCACAGCTTCCAGAAACTCATTCACGCTATTAACTTTGGTGTGCAATAGTACCTTGATACTGAATACAATCAGTTTTGCTTCACCCTACACAAACTTGAGCTCTGAAGAAGAATTGATACCACTGTGAACTGCTAAATCATTTGTGTGAA
This sequence comes from Somniosus microcephalus, assembly GCF_052327205.1. NCBI lineage: Eukaryota > Metazoa > Chordata > Chondrichthyes > Squaliformes > Somniosidae > Somniosus > Somniosus microcephalus. The sequence goes on along the minus strand of NC_140987.1, from coordinate 19,715,945 downwards.
CTGCTGTCACTATTGCGAGCTGGTAGAAAGGAGCAGCAAACTTGACAGACCATTAAGAAGTCGGGAAATGACTCGACACCTGCTCTTGGGGCGAGGCACTACCTGCCAGTTAATCTATGAAACATTATTATGACCGAGTCCTTGGTTGTAATTGGATTTCTTCCCTTTGGAGCATAAGCAAAAAAAAAAGGGCAGAATAGGAAGTAGTCTTTAAAATCTGTAGCTTATCTGGGATTGACAAATGTTGGAAGTTTTCAAATGATGGTCATTTTTTGGGTTCAGTGAAGAACTTAAGACACAAGATTGGGTCATCCACAGGAAAGATGTCCACTGTTTCCTATTTATCAATCGTTTTTAAGAATTCAAAAAAAGTTACATCAAGGGGCGTTGGTGCTGAGGAACGTGTATTTCTTGGCACCCAATGTCAGAGTTGAACAGTCCCAGGTAAAGTTCATTCTACTGTGCTCCAATTGTGTGTCAATCCCAGCCTCAGCCCATTCTCCACTAAATCAGCACAAATTTCCTCACTTTCCATGTCAGGTGAACTTTCTCCTGCTTTCTTTCAACTGTATTATTTGTTCTCTGGATGTGGGCAACACTGGCAAGGCCAAATTAAATTGTCCACCTCTGGGGAAAACTCGCCACTGGCTTGTGTCATACCGAGCAGAAAGGAAGATGGTTGTGGTTGTTGGAGACCAATCATCTCAGCCCCAGGGCATCGCTGCAGGAGTTCCTCAGGGCAGTGTCCTCGGCCCAACCATCTTCAGCTGCTTCATCAATGACCTTCCCTCCGTCATAATTTCAGAAGTGGGGATGCTTGCTGATGATTGCACACTATTTGGTTCCATTCGCAACTCCTCAGATAATGAAGCAGTCCATGCCCGCATGCAACAAGACCGGGACGACATTCAGGCTTGGGCTAATAAGTGGCAAGTAACATTCGTGCCACATAATTGCCAAGCAATGACAGTCTCCAACATGAGAGAGTCTAACCACCGCCCCTTGACATTCAACGGCATTACCATTGCCGAATTCCACCACCATCAACATCCTGGGGGGGTCACCATTGACCAGAAACTTAATTGGACCGCCACACACATGCTGCAGGAGCAGGTCAGAGGCTGGGTATTCTGTGGTGAGTGTCTCACCACCTGACTCACCAAAGCCTTTCTACCATCTTCAAGGCACAAGTCAGGAGTGTGATGGAATACTCTCCACTTGCCTGGATGAGTGCAGCTCCAACAGCATTCAAGAAGCTCAACACCATCCAGGACAAAGCAGCCCACTTGATTGGCATCCCATCCACCACCTTAAAGATTCAATGCCACCATCATCGGCGCACCGTGGCTGCAGTGTGTACCATCTACAAGATGCACTGCAGCAACTCGCCAAGGTTTCATCGAAAGCACCTCACAAACCCACGACCTGTTCCACCTAGAAGGAAGAGAGCAGCAGGTGCATAGCAGCACCTAGAGAGTCAGTCATAACGGCACAGCAGGAGCTCATTCGGCCCGTCAAGTCCGTGCCGGCTCTCTGTAGAGCAATCCAGTCACTCCCATTCCCCCGCTCTATCCCTGTAGCCCTGCAAGTTTATTCCTTCTGCCAAAATTTGCCACTGTCCAATCCTCGGGCACCTCCCCCGCATCTAGGGAAGATTGGAAAATTATGGCAAGTCCTTCTGCTATCTCCTCCCCCAATTCCCTTAGCAGCCTGGGATGCAAGCCATCTGGACCAGGTGACTTTCTATGGTGGGCGACTCCCTGCAAGTTCCCCTCTAATTCACACACCATCCTGACTTAGAAATATATCGCCGATCCTTCATCGTCGCAGGGTCAAAATCTATAACTCCCTACCTAACAGCACTGTTGGGAGTACCTTCACCACACGGACTGCAGCAGTTCAAGAAGGCGGCACACCACCACCTTCTCGAGGGCAATTAGGGATGGGCAAGAAATGCTGGCCTTGCCAGCGACGCCCACATCCCCAGAACGAATTTTAAACAAAGTTGCCCTGAGAAGGCGGTGGTGGGGTGCCTTCATAGTAGCAATTGGTTTTCAAACTGGGTAATAAGAGTCAGCTGCATAATTGTAACTGGAGTCGCATGTAAGATGTAATCCAGACTGGGTAGTGGTGGCAGGTCTCTTGCTTGCCAGGGCATCAGTGAACCAGTTGGGTTTTTAACTACAGTCTGGCAACTTTCATGGCCACTTGAAAATTACCAGATTTATTAAATTCAGTTTCACAGCATACTATAATCACAACACTGCCCTTCTATTTCAAACTTGTGAAACAGTTTCCATCACACATTTGCTACTGGTTCAGTATCTTAATAGGTTTGTCAGTGTTGCTTTTACACCTGAATGTTCTCCAATTGTATATTGTTGTTTCTGTCTTAACCTTTGCTTACTTTTTAAGTGCAAAATCCGGTGCAGCTTTGAAATATATATGCAAGTCTGCAGTACTTTGGGATTCTGTGTTCTGACCTTTTTCACTTTATTGCCAGCCCAGAATTCTTCTGCACTAGGCTTTCATTTCTTCATTACATCTGCAGCCAGTCATTTCATTTTTTTTATTGAAACCTAGCCAGTCTGCAGAATAAAAATTACTAGCGATTTGTCATACAATCATTTCACTCATTTTCTGGAACTAGAGTATTTTTTGTTGACCCTATTTTTTGACAGCACCATTCATTGAAACATTTTACTGTGAATTGGAAAAAAAAACTTGATTCCAGTCACGTCAAATATGATTTTACGATGCTAATATTCAAACACTATTGTTGGGTCTGTGGTAATTACCGAGTGGCAAAGTAAAACAGCAAGCTAAGGACAAAGCTTTAATGCGGAGCTGGAATATCACCTTTCAAAAGAGTAATGTTCCATTACTGTCATGAATGTGATCCCTAAGTGTAATCTTCTTGGTACAGCACTTTTGGGATTAGTTTCCTATTGTAGTGCACAGAGCAAATGGGGTGAAGGAGTCAGTTGGAATTGTACTGTAATGCATCGTTCGCTCATTTACGCACATTTTCACAATACAAATGATTATTGGCCCAGAAATTCAGGTCGGGGGCTTCCCGCGGGTGCAAGCCCCCGACCTACACTTACATATCGCGCTGACATTTGAAGACTGGGCCTGCGTGGATTCTGTGGCCCGGTTCAGCTCCCGGCGCGCTCTGCGTGCGTGATCCAGCGGCGTACTTTGTGCGATGAGCCGGCTGGGATCACGTGAGCACTGGGCAACCAATGGGAGTTTACAAAAGTCCATTCATGAGTTAGACATAAGACCTGTCAAACTCAAAAAGTCCGGGCGCCCAAAACACTACTTAAACTTTAAATAAAAGTTTTTTTTTAATTCCAATAATTAAATTAACTATTAATAACTTTAAAAAACTATTTTAAACAATTATTCAAATTTCTGCCAATTTTTTTTTCAAGAAACGGGGTCCAAGAATACACTAAGTTCTTTAAAAAATAATAAACCTGTGGAAAAAATGTTCTAACTTTAATTATTAGACCACTTACCTTATAAAACGAAGTCCTTACGTCTGCTTTTTACATTCGTAAAAAGTGGAGGCCTTCACGCACGGACAAACCTGTCAAAAAAACCAAAGCTCAACGCGTCCGCGCTGCCTCCAACGTCGCAAGGGAACCGCCTCTTAACCCCTTGGTTCAGAGGAGAGGAAATGCCGGTTTTCCGCGCATGCGCTGTGCATGCTGATATCTGGCACTTCCAAAGGGCCCACGCACGAGTACCCCGTCCGTACTCACGCGTTGGGACCAGAATTACTGGCCCAAGGTTGGGGTTGTACAACATTGAATTTTTGATCAATACAGGTTGCTCAATTAGTATTTTTAGTAGAGCAATAAAGAAGTGTAACAATTATAAGAACTATCCAATTAAGTTAATGGACAGTTATTAATAAGTATATGCTGTGCTGGGGAAAGAAATATTCAAAGAACCAGAGCTATTAAAAAGTGTTCCTATTCTGGCACAGTTTCTGGGAGTAAAACTTAATTAGAGACTTGAAACAGTTGCAAGAAAATTTGAGGTGTAGCTTACAATTACAAATGATTTAAAGAAACAATTCTCAGGGCAAGCAGCAACAACCCTTTCATTTAATTAGTAGTCTTGTTCAGAAATGTGCTGCCATGGTTTCAGAATATGTAGCATAAATAGGAGGGGGCAAGAGGAGATGGTGCAAGGTCACAAAAATGCAAGTGCCTGCCGGAAAACCAAATAAAATAGTGGCTTGAGAGATCTTAAGGGTGTAGGCTGTAAGGGTATGGTGCCAGGTAATGTTGGTGAAGAATTGATTAAAGGAGTATAAAGCCATCTAAAATTCAGAGTCTGCTGAACACAGTGATTCAAGCTCTTGTCTATTGGTCAGTAGTTTTTGTTTTTTTTAAATATCAACAATAACTTGTATTTATATAGCGCCTTTAACGTAGTAAAACGACCCAAGGTGCTTCACAGGAGTATTATAAAACAAAATTTGACACCGAGCCACATAAGGAGAAATTAGGGCTGTTGAAAGAGGCAGGTTTTAAGGAGCTTCTTAAAGGAGGAAAGAGAGGTGAAGAGGTTTAGGGAGGTAATTCCACAGCTGAAGCCACGGCCACCAATGGTTGAGTGATTAAAATCAGGGATGCTCAAGAGGATAGAATTAGGAGTGCAGATATCTTAGAGTCATAGAGTTTTACAGCACAGAAAGAGGCCCTTCGGCCCATCGTGTCTGCGCCGCCCATCCATCCCTGTCCAGTCTAATCCCATTTTCCAGCATTTGGTCCATAGCCTTGTATGCAATGGCATTTCAAGTGCTCATCCAAATGCTTCTTGAATGTTGTGAGGGTTCCTGCCTCTACCACCCTTTCAGGGAGTGAGTTCCAGATTCCAACCACCCTCTGGGTGAAAAAGTTCCTCCTCAAATCCCCTCTAAATCTCCTGCCCCTTACCCTGAATCTATGCCCCCTTGTTATTGACCCCCCAACTAAGGGGAAAAGTTCCTCTTTATCTACCCTATCTATGCCCCTCATCATTTTGTACACCTCAATCAGGTCCCCCCTCAGCCTTCTCTGCTCCAAGGAAAACAACCCCAGCCTGTTTAGTCTTTCTTCATAGCTGAGGCGCTCCATCCCAGGTAACATCCTGGTGAATCTTCTCTGCACCCTCTCCAAGGCAATCACATCCTTCCTATAGTGAGGTGACCAGAACTGCACACAGTACTCCAGCTGTGGCCTCACCAGCGTTTTGTACAGCTCCATCATAACCTCCCTGCTCTTATATTCTATGCCTCGGCTAATGAAGGCAAGTATCCCATATGCCTTTTTAACCACCTTATCTACCTGTTCCGCTGCCTTCAGGGATCTATGTACATGTACACCAAGGTCCCTCTGACCCTCTGTACTTCCTAGGGTCCTACCACTCATTGTGTATTCCCTTGCCTTATTTGTCCGTCCAAAATGCATCACCTCGCACTTTTCCGGGTTAAATTCCATTTGCCACTTTTCCGCCCATCTGACCAACCCGTTTATATCGTCCTGTAGCCTGAGGCTTTCCTCCTCGCAATTTACCACCCCACCAATTTTCGTGTCATCTGCGAACTTACTGATCATACCTTTTACATTCTCATCCAAATCATTTATGTAGATCACAAACAACAAGGGACCCAGCACCGATCCCTGAGGTACCCCACTGGACACAGGCTTCCAGTCACAAAAGCAACCTTCGACCATCACCCTCTGCCACTCAGCCAGTTTAGGATCCAACGCGCCAAGGCACCCTGGATCCCATGGGCTCTTACCTTCTTGACCAGTCTCCTATGCGGGACTTTGTCAAAAGCTTTACTGAAGTCCATGTAAACCACATCCACAGCATTTCCCTCATCCACCCCCCTAGTCACCCCCTCGAAAAATTCAATCAGATTTGTCAGACATGATTTACCCTTGACAAAGCCATGCTGACTATCCCCGATTAATCCTTGCCTCTCCAAGTGGAGACTAATTTTGTCCCTCAGAATTTTTTCCAATAATTTCCCTACCACAGATGTTAGGCTCACTGGCCTGTAATTCCCTGGTTTATCCCTGCTACCCTTCTTGTATAATGGTACTACATTAGCTGTTCTCCAGTCCTCTGGTACATCCCCTGTGGCCAGAGAGGTTCTGAAAATTTGTGTCAGAGCCCCTGCAATCTCCTCCTTTGCCTCCCACAGCAGCCTGGGATACATCTCGTCCGGGCCTGGGGATTTATCCACTTTTTGGCCTGCTAAAACCGCTAGCACCTCCTCCCTCTCGATGCTAATATGTTCAAGTATGTCACAGTCCCCTTGCCCGATTTCTGTGTCTGCATCATCTCTCTCCATAGTGAACACAGATGCAAAAAATTCATTTAAAACCCCGCCTACATCATCTGGCTCTACACACAGATTGCCACTTTGGTCCCTAATGGGCCCTACCCTTGCCCTGGTTATCCTCTTGCCCTTAATATACTTATAAAACATCTTAGGATTTTCCTTTACTTTGCTCGCCAGTGTTATTTCATGGCCCCTCCTCTCCCTCCTAATTTCTTTTTTAAGTATGCCCCTGCACTTTTTATACTCCTCTAGGGCTTCTTCCGTCTTTAGTCTTTTGTAACTGCCAAAAGCCCCCCTTTTTATTTCTAATGCATTTTTGTATATCCCTTGTCATCCAAGGTTCCCTTTGCTTGTTGGTCCCCCCCCCTTGACCTTTACAGGAACATGTTGGCGTTGTACTCTCTCTATTTCCCTTCTGAAAGTCTCCCACTGTTTTGATGTGGATTTTCCTATAAGTAGCTGCTCCCAGTCCACTTTGGCCAGATCCTGCCTTATATTAAAATCGGCCTTCCCCCAATTTAGAACCCTTATTTCCGGGCCGTCTTTGTCTTTTTCCATGACCACCTTAAATCTCACCGAATTATGGTCACTGTCGCCAAAATGCTCTCCTACTGACACTTCCACCACTTGCCCGGCTACATTCCCCAGAATTAGGTCCAGTATCGCCCCCTCTCTTGTAGGACTTTCTACATGTTGGCTCAAAAAGCTCTCCTGGATGCACTTTAAGAATTCTGCACCCTCTAAACCTTTCACACTCTGACTATCCCAATTAATATTGGGGAAGTTGAAATCCCCCACTATTATTACCCTATTATTTTCGCACTTTTCTGAGATTTGCCTACATATCTGTCCCTCTATCTCCCCCTGACTGTTTGGGGGCCTATAGTACACTCCCAGCAAAGTGCTTGCCCCCTTTTTGTTTTTAAGTTCTACCCATGTGGCCTCATTAGAGGAACCCGCTAATATATCATCCCTCCTTACAGCAGTAATTGATTCCTTAATTAATATTGCAACACCCCCTCCCCTTTTACACCCCCCTCTGTCTCGCCTGAAGATTCTATACCCCGGAATATTGAGCTGCCAGTCCTGACCCTCCCTCAACCATGTCTCCGTGACAGCAACAATATCGTACTCCCATGTGTTCAACAACAACTTCAGTTCATCCACCTTATTTGCAAGACTCCTTGCATTAAAATAAATGCCTTCCAGCCCTGCCATGTTCCCTTTTGCCTTCACATATTTGCTCTGCCTTGTTTTTTCCTCTGTATTTGGCTGTAAATCACCCCCTGCTATAGCTCCACTCTGTACCCCATCCCCCTGCCAAGTTAGTTTAAACCCCCCCCAGCAGTGCTAGCAAACCTCCCCACAAGGATATTGGTTCCCCTCTGGTTCAGGTGTAAACCGTCCGACTTGTACAAGTCCCACCTTTCCCAGAAGCAGACCCAGTGATCCAGGAAACTAAAGCCCTCCCCCCTGCACCATCCCTTTAGCCACGCATTCATCTGTTCTATCTTCCCATTCCTATACTCACTAGCACGTGGCACCGGGAGTAATCCAGAGATTACAACCTTTGAGGTCCTGCTCTTTAATCCTTCACCGAGCTCCCTAAATTCTTGCTGCAGGACCTCATCCCTCTTTTTACCTATGTCGTTGGTACCAATGTGGACCACGACCTCTGGCTGTTCACCCTCCCCCTCCAGAATGCCCTGCAACCGCTCAGTGATATCCTTGACCCTGGCACCAGGGAGGCAACAAACCATCCTGGATTCACGTCTACGGCCACAAACGCCTATCTGTTCCCCTTACTGTAGAATCCCCTACCACTATTGCTCTCCCACTCTTTTTCCCCCCTTCCTGGGCAGCAGGAGCACCCCCAGTGCCAGGAAGTTGGCTGCTGCTGCCTTCCCCTGGTGAGTCATCCCCCTCAACAGTATCCAAATCGGTATACCTGTTTGAGAGGGGAATGGTCACAGGAGTCTCCTGCACTACCTGCCTGCTTCTATTGCTCTGCCTGGTGGTCACCCATTTCCTATCTTCCTGTGCAGCCCTACCCTGCGGTGTGACCAACTCACTAAACGTGTTATCCACGAACCTCTCAGCATCGTGAATGCTCAACAACCCATCCACCCGCAGCTCCAGCGCCTCAATGCGGTCTGCTGGTAGCTGCAGATGGAGGCATCTCTGGCACACGTGGTCATCAGGGGCACCGGGGTCCCTGAATTCCCACATAGAGCAAGAGGAGCATATCACGGGGCTGGCTCACCTGGCATGACCTTCCCTTAATTTAAGTTAATTTACTATCCCCAATTAAAAATATCTCTAAGGCGCTTGTATAGTCTACCAACAGTCCCTGCTGCACCAGAAAAGACCCTAGTAACTGTAAACTACAGAGTTAAAGTTTAAAAAGGAGAAATACTCACCAACCAATCACTTACCTGCTCCCTGGTGACGTCACACTCTGATTACTTTTTACCTCTCTCCCTGCTGCTGAGTTGGTGTGCCTCGCTGGTGCCTCCGGTTTTTATACCGGGCTCCTCACCACGCTGCTCCCTGCTCCGAGTGCTCTGGCCTCGCTGGTGCCTCCGGTTTTTATACCGGGCTCCTCACCACGCTGCTCCCTGCTCCGAGTGCCATCTTGGGGGTGGGGGGGGGTGCTGGAGAAGATTACAGAGATAGGGAGGGAGCGAGGCCATGGAGGGATTTGAAAACAAAGATTAGAATTTTAAAATCGAGGCATTGCTCCCCTAATGCCATTGATTTAATATTGAGTAGAGTGTGCAGGTGTTGACAGCTGTGCTCAATGGTCATTCTTTGTGTGAGCTTATTTCGTGAGTGTCCATCGGCCATTCAGCGTGGATGGGGCGTCTGGATGATAACTCATGCCTCCTAGTGGTTGGTTAGAAAGGGCATTGGTAAAACTCTTGGGATAAGCCATTACCTGTACACCTCTCGGCAGCAGAGTTGCAGACTGAAGAACTGAGATAACTTGGCATGAACGATTCACCATTTAAAAAAAGTTACAGCCAAAGCACATCCCTCTAGCATAGCAATTCTGATTTTCAGACCTAAATATATTTTAAATAATAAATGTTTTAGCCTTTCTTGGTTGATTATCCCAAAAAGTAGTTATAATCGCAGTTTTTCTATTTTAATTAATTTAGATCTTTTTCATTGATTATAGATAGCTTTGCTTGAACTTTATCATTGTTGTTCCCAAATCTGTTTTGTGCTGATCAAAGGATGGCTGTTCATGCTGGGGAATGGAACTGATCACAGAATCCCCACAGTGCAGATAGAGGCCATTTCGGCCCATCGAGCCTGCACTGACACATATCCCACCCTATCCCCGTAACCCCACGTATTTAATCCCCTAACACTAAGGGTCAATTTATCATAGCCAAATCAACCTAACCCGCACATCTTTGGACTGTGGGAGGAAACCGGAGCACCCGGAGGAAACCCACGCAGACACACGGAGAATGTGCAAACTCCACACAGACAGTCGCCCGAGGCCGGATTTGAACCCGGGTCCCTGGCGCTGTGAGGCAACAGTGGTAACCACTATGCCACCGTGCCCCCCTCGGCAGCAGAGTTGCAGACTGAAGAACTGAGATAACTTGGCATGAACGATTCACCATTTTAAAAAAGTTACAGCCAAAGCACATCCCTGTGGTGTCCTAATCTACCACTAAAACTTGGAAGGAAAGAAGAAAGAAAGACTCGCACGGCCTAATCAATCGTATTCTTCAACAGTAACGTTTAAGTATCCTTTCAGCTGACTGTATCTGCTGCAGAGAATAGGCTGGTTCGGGTCATAGTGCTTTGGCCTCCAAATCAGAAATAGGATCAGAGACACATTTAGCAGCCTGAGTTCAATTAGCTGAAAATGATGCTGAAAATTATGTAGAGGGAACTGCACTGAGGCACTGCCCAGCTGAGACATTCAGTCAAGGTTCTGTCTGCTTCACCTGGTGGATGATCAACTTCAGTGATGTTAACTGTTGAGATCTCTCTTCACCTTGACACTCCTCCCAATGAAAAACAACAACTTCCATTTATTTGACGCCTTTAACGTAGTAAAACGTCCAAAGGCACTTCACAGGAACATTGTCAGACAAAATTTGACACTGAGCCATATGAGGAGATGTTAAGACAGATGACCAAAAGCTTGGTTAAAGAGGTAGGTTTTATGGAGCATCTAAGAGAAGGAGAGGGAGGTTCTAAGGGGATGTGCAAGGGGCCACAATTGGAGGAGTGCAGAGAGCTCGGAGGGTTGCAGGGCTGGAGGAGGTTACAGAGATGGGAAAAGGCGAGGCCATGGAGGGATTTGAAAACGAGGATGAGAATTTTAAAATTGTGGCATTGCCAGACCAGGGGTCAATGTAGGTCAGTGAGCACAGGGGTGATGGGTGAACGGGACAGTGAATGCCGCCACTTGCTCAGTTTAATGGGATGCTCTTTTAAAATAAGTGCGTCTTCTCTCAAATTTTACATTTAGACTCTTTTATCGAAGTTGAATTGATTGGCTGTCCTGTCTTTTCTTGGGTCTTTTGTCGGAGTCACAATCTGGTCGAGGATTTAATTTTACCACACCTCCTCTGATGTTTGAAACTTTTAGGGAAACTGATGTACGGGGAGGAGTATTCAGCGTTATGTTTTGTTGTAAACCCAAGCTGATCATTGGCCTTCAATTTTTTTCAATCCGGTCTTTTCAGCTTTGCCAGCATTAATAAATGCTCTGTTTTTACAGCCCCGTTGGCAGCCTATCTACAAGTTCCTACACCTCCGAGGATGTAGATCAAGAGGAGATCCAGCTTGCGCTTCTGGCTGCCAAAGTTGCCACAAGAGAAAAGATCCGGGCCCGATTCCATAGCAGCAGTGATCTTATTCACAGACTTTTCGTGTGCATCGCAGGTATCTGCACTCTCTCTCTCGCGCACTCTCTCTCTAGCTAAGAGAATTGCCTGCTTTGCTTAATGGCCTCCTTCTGTGCTGTTAACTCTTGTGGTTCTAATAATGTTCTTGAATTACACCAATTGCTTAGCTAAACAGTTTGTCATCAATTTTCAAAATATATTTTAGTATGCGAGTGGGCTAAGAAACAGTAGATGGACTTTTATATGGATAAATGTGCAGTAATGAACTTTAAGAATGAGAAGGGAGGAGGAGGCACCATGGAAGGTAGCTCATAGGCAAAGGTGCGGTGATCAGTGAAACAGCCATGCTAGTGTAGAATTTGTTGTCAAAAGCAGAAAATAATGGCATGGTAGATTATCGGGCAGAAGTTTCTATTTCCTAATCAGATCATAACTCACTAACTGTGTGGTTCATGGTGGCAGACTACCTTTCCATTACCTTTTGAAATACTTCCTCCTTCACATTGGTGTTGTAGGAATCTGTAGTCCCACTACCCTTTCTTTTCACACCAGTTAAGTTTACTTGTGCTTGAAACTACTTTTACCAGGGCGAATAAGATAAAATTGAAGAGGAAATGTATTTTATTGATTTTTGTCCCGTAATTCTAGCTATAGCAGGAGAAGCCTGCTTTCATACTCGCTGTCCTGCAGTGCTTCAGAACTGCTGGTTAGAGCAGTAGTTTTTGAACGTGTGTGTGAAGGATCCCTTGCAAATATTGATGCAGCCCCGGGGACACCCTGCCCTAACTTCAAAATGACCGTGTTAACTACCCAAAGGGAAGCTATAGTGTACAGTATTGCAAAAATATTACATTAGTATGTGCTAGTCAGTCAAAACCCGCTATCAGATAACCTTACAGACCTATGGCATTGCCCCTGATTTTTGCCCCCTCCTTTTCTGTGTTCTTTACTTTCTCCACCCCTCCACCACCACCCCCCCCCCCCCCCACAATATATTAATGTGCTGCATCACAGCTGCCCCATTATCTGCTTTTGTTGGACTATTGAGTAAAAGATACCATATTTTTCAAATTGGTCCTGCCGATTTTTTCGCTCCTGCACAAGTTACCCGGGTTTGATCTATAAAAAATAAAAAATAAAAATGTTGTTCCTAGGGTGTGGGCATCACTGGCAAGGCCAGCATTTATTGCCCACCCCTAATTGCCCTTGAGAAGGTGGTGGTGAGCCGCTGCCTTGAACTGCTGCAGTCTGTGTGTTGAAGGTACTCCCACAGTGCTGTTAGGGAGGGAGTTCCAGGATTTTGATGAAGGAACAGCGATATATTTCCAAGTCAGGATGGTGTGTGACTTGGAGAGGAACTTGGAGATGGTGGTGTTCCCATGCGCCTGCTGCCCTTGTCCTTTTAGGTGGAAGAGGTCGCGGGTTTGGGAGGGGCTGCCGAAGAGGCCTTGGCGAGTTGCTGCAGTGCATCTTGTCGATGTAGATGGTACACACTGCAGCCATGGTGCGCCAGTGATGGAGGGAGTGAATGTTTAAGGTGGTGGATGGGGTGCCAATCAAACGGGCTGCTTTGTCCTGGATGGTGTCGAACTTCTTGAGTGTTGTTGGAACTGCATTCATCCAGTCAAGTGGAGAGTATTCCATCACACTTGGGCCTTGTAGATGGTGGAAAGGCTTTGAGGAGTCAGGAGGTCAGACACTCACCACAGAATACCTAGCCTCTGACTTGCTCTTGTAGCCACAGTATTTGTGACTGGTCCAGTTAAGGTTCTGGTCAATGGTGACCCCCAGAATGTTGAAGGTGGGGGATTTGGTGATGGTAATGGCATTGAATATCAAGAGGCCGTGGTTAGAGACTCTCGCTTATTGGAGATAGCCCTTGCCTGGCACTTGTGTGGCACGAATGTTACTTGCCACTTACCGGCCCAAGCCTGAATGTCATCCAGCTCTTGCTGCATGTGGGCGTGGACTGCTTCATCTGAGGAGTTGCAAATGGAACTGAACACTGTGTAGTCATCAGCGAACATCCCCACTTCTGGTCTTATGATGGAGGGAAGGTCATTGATGAAGCAGCTGAAGATGGTTGAGCCTAGGGCACTGCCCCGAGGAACTCCTGCAGCGATGTCCTGGGGCTGAGATGATTGACCTCCAACAACCACAATTGACTTCCAACAATCAAATTGAATCCTGTAGTCTCGATTTTCCTTTTTTGGTGTAACTACTGCAAGAATAGCAATTGGCAGATTTTGGAGACGCTTACATGGAAATGGCTTGTTTACACCCAATTTTCCTAGATCCGCTCATTAGTGTAAATTCAGATGTAGGTTCGGACAGATATAAAGAGCAAGCGAATGGCAGCGAAGAATCGCATGCAAGTGAAATATAAGGGCTGGGAACAATTAAAGGTTGGTGCCACAATAGGAGGCCCAAATTCTGAGTGCTTTTGGAGAGCCTCAGAAGGCATCTCAACCCAGCAGCCATTGCCAAAGCTGAAGGAGCCGAGGTCGAAGAGGAGGTGTGCAGAAATGGAAGAAGAGCATGCAGCATGTGACGGAGCAGCCCAGCACTCAATTCCCTCTTTGCCTGTTGAAGTGGAGGTGTTGCTGCCGGAGGAGGATTGCCCTCTGTGATACTCACTGGTACTGTTCCCAACAATCAGCATTGCAGATTGCCTAGAAAAAGGTGGAACTAAGCTTTAGCTATTCCCATCGTTGCATGTGCCAGCTCTATGCTGCGGATCCTTGCAGCCGATGGGCTAGTCTACTGACCAGACCCCGAGAAAACAGTTCCCACAGTCATTGCCAGGGTCCATGGAAATGATTGGCATCTTTGTGGGTATGGCTGCAACTCCTCAGTCAGGGTTGGTTGGATAGCTGCCTTTCATGCACTGTTACTGAAAGCAGGCCATGCTGTGATTGTGGTGTTTTCAAGGGAACATCTTATATTGCAGTTGGTGAGGCATTCTCGCGTCTTCATAAAGCTATTCGGAGTCGACTGTTGCAGTTTTCTTTGGCAAGAGGAGCCTTCACGAGGACTAATCCTCTTCCAAAGCAAGATATTTTCACCTCTGTCTGCCATTGTGGGTAGCAGAAGATGGGCACAAAGCATTTGTTGTGCACCTTGAGTATTGTGTGCAGTTTTGGTCACCTTATCTGAGGAAGGACGTTCTTGCCATGGAAAGAGTGCAGCGAAGATTCACCAGGCTGATACCTGGGATGGCAGGAATGACGTATGAGGAGAGATTGTGTCGATTGGGCTTGTACTCGCTGGAGTTTAGAAGAATGAGAGGGGATCTCATTGAAACCTATAAAATTCTGTCAGGCCTGGACAGACTAGATGCAGGAAGGATGTTTCTGATGGCTGGGGAATCCAGAACCAGGGGTCATAGTCTAAGGATAAGGGGTAAGCCATTTAGGACTGAAATGAGGAGGAATTTCTTCACCCAGAGAGTGGTGAACCTGTGGAATTCTCTGCCACAGAGGGCGGTGGAGGCCAATTCATTAAATATATTCAAGAAAGAGTTGGATATATTTCTTAAGGCTAAAGGGATCAAGGGATATGGGGAGAAGGCAGGGACAGGGTACTGAATTTGGATGATCAGCCATGCTCTCATTGAATGGCGAAGCAGGCTTGAAGGGCCGAATGGCCTACTCCTGCTCCTATCTTCTATGTTTCTATGTTAACCTAACCTGCCTGATGCGAGTTATCTTTCTTGTACCATTTGTAATCTGTTTGGAAAACCATCATCCACTACCTTTCTCACGACATGTGTGGAGGTCAGCCAACATCATCTTTCATAACTGAGTTCAGAAGAAACAATATGAAATCCTATTAAACTCCAGAATAACATCGAAAATGTTACCTTTTATTGCCGGAGAAAGGACAATGCTGCATGCATTCTCATCACGTTCTTCCCTACAGACCTTCAGAAACTTGATTTATGTTTGACACCACCGTTCATTCTCCCTGTATATTGCTAACCCCAGTGGCAGTAACCTGTTGATCTAAAACCTGCACTCACACTTGGACGTTATTTTCTGTGTTGGCGATGCTATATAAATTCAAGAAGTTGTTGTTTAGCTTGTGATGCGCGAATTTAATTTATGTTCCACTACTGCATTGGATTGCTCCTTGGAACTGTATCGACTATATTGTAAATTGGATCTCAACACACCCTCCCCCACCCCCCACCCCCCAAAAAAAAGCATCTGTGACTTTTAAAATAATAGGGTTCTCGTGATGGATCCATTGCACTGGTGGAATCAGTGACAAATGTCACGGGTAGAAAATTACAAATTGGTAGATAACCTACACTTTTATTTGATCAGGAAGAAGTTGTGGGGCTTGGTGGGGATGCAAGATGATACACGTTCTTTATTTTACGAGTCCATGGGCAGAAAGTTATTTTTGCTTTAATTTTTTTTTAAACTCTCTCTCTCTCTCTCTCTCTCTCAACATAGGTGTTGCCGATCAGCTGCAAACTAACTATGCAAGTGACCTGCGAAGCATCCTTAAAACCCTGTTCGAGGTCATGGCAACCAAGTTAGAATACGAGAGCAGCAAGACAGAAAAGAAAGGTAATGAGCCAATTTTGATGAAGGATTTACACCTGAAACATTGGCCCAGAAATTCGGGTCGGGGGCTTCCCGCGGGTGTAAGCCCCCGACCTACACTTACATATCGCGCTGACATTTGAAGACTGGGCCTGTGGCCCGGTTCCGCTCCCGGCGCGCTGTGCGTGCGTGATCCAGCGGCGTACTTTGTGCGATGAGCCGGCTGGGATCACAAAAGTCCATTCATGAGCTAGACATAAGACCTGTCAAACTCATAAAATCCGGGCGCCCAAAACACCACTAAAACTTTAAATAAAAGTTTTTTAAAATTCCAATAATTAAATTAACTATTAATAACTTTAAAAAACTATTTTAAACAATTATTCAAATTTCTGCCAAAAATTTTTTTTCAAGAAATCTGGTCCAAAAATGCACTTACCTTACTGTAAATTCTTTAAAAATAATAACCTGTGGAAAAAAAATTTCTAACTTTAATTATTAGACCACTTACCTTTTAAAACTAAGTCCTTACATCTGCTTTTTACATTCGTAAAAAGTGGAGGCCTTCACGCACGGACAAACCTGTCAAAAAAAACGAAGTTCAACGCGTCCGCGCTGCCTCAAACGTCGCACGGGAACCGCCTCTTAACCCCTTGGTTCAGAGGAGAGGAAATGCTGGTTTTCCGTGCATGCTGAAATCCGGCACTTCCAATGGGCCCATGCGTGAGTACCCCATCCGTACTCACGCGTTGGGACCGGAATTACTGGGCCATTAACTTGCCTGTTCTCTGCGCCGATACTGACTAACCTGCAGAGTGTTCCGGAGTTTAGGTATATTTTCCTAGATACTATAGCATTAAACATATTTCTAAAATGCACTTTGTAATCCAGCAGTGGCTATTGAAATTGAAACATTCTTTATCTCTAAATGTCTTGATTTTCAGCAACCTGAATCAATATTAAAAGTCATGTAAAGTTCAATAATACATCTTTCCAAATCTGCATAAATGATTTCTGTTGGAGGCATAATCATTTGTGAATCAATATGGAAATTGTATGGTTTCAGTCATGAACAAACCCGTTTGTGCGGCTCAACTGCAAGAGGACACCTTTAACAAGTGGCGTTCCCACAGGGAGGAAGCCTATTATTGCCTTTTATGCTACACTGGGTCATGGTGTAAGATGCCTCCCCTCTCCAGTGGTCCAAAGGATGCAGAGGCAATCTTGGGCAGCGGGCAGTGGCATTCCTTTCTTCCGCAAAGCCCGGTCGTAAAGGTATTGCTGTTGCTGACGACGCACATTCCTCACTTGCTTCAGCTGCTGCAAAACGACTGACTAAAAAAATTGTAAACTTTTATTATTTTTTGCAAACTTCACTTGACCTAGTTCCCACATGTTTGTTTTTTATTCGCTTATGGTGATCTGGGTGTCGCTGGCAAGGCCAGCATTTATTGTGATCCAGGCAATGGGTAGGGGTGACGGCGGGGGCGAAGCCAGTTGTAAGAGCCAATGAGTAGTGGAAAATGCCTCTTACCCTGATGCGCTATCAATTCTAATAAAAGGCTGGGCAGAGTTCAGAACAACAGGCTTTTATTAACTACTGAATTGCACTTCAGACAGATCAGGACTATGCCTCTAGTGGACGACCGAATGCCAGGAGCTGCCATGCGGCCGCTCTTATACTCGGTAGCCCAGGGGCAGAGTCAGCTGAGGCATAGTCAGGCACAACAGTGAAACAAGAGTGAACGACAACAACAACAACAACAACAGTGAACTACAGTGGTTTACCGCATTCACCCCTCGTTTAAAATTAAGTCCGGCGGGGTGAAGTGTATCAAAAGTTCGAGTGGGCGAGTCTGTCGGGCGGCCTCGTTTGCCGTCGAGATCTTCGTGGCGACGGTTGCGATGGTACAGCTTCCCGCGACGCGTCTTGAGCGGGGTCCAGCACCGGCGTATCGTCCCCTTTGGTGTTGGGTGGGCGAGTGGGCTCCGGCTGGTCCTGGGGGTGCGGCATGCCGTCTACTGGGGTGGAATGGACAGGGGTGAGAATTGGGTCTACTGAATTTTGGGCCGTGTCGGAGGGGGTTGTGGTGGGGGGCAATGGTGGCGGGTCAGTGGACCCCGAGGGTGCCAGATCTCTAATGGAGACTGTATCCTCCCGCCCGTCCGGGTATGCCACGTAGGCGTACTGGGGGTTGGCATGGAGGAGGTGAACCTTCTCTACCAGGGGAGCCGTTTTGTGGGACCTTACATGCTTCCTCAGCAGGACGGGCCCTGGGGACGTCAGCCAGTGTGGTAGTGAGTTACCGGATGTGGACCTCCGGGGAAAAACAAACATTCGCTCATGGGGGGTTGCGTTGGTGGCTGTACACAGCAGTGACCGGATGGAGTGGAGCGCATCGGGTAGGACATCCTGCCAACGGGAGGTCGGAAGGCCCCTAGATTTTAAGGCTAGGAGGGCCGCCTTCCAGACCGTCGCGTTCTCTCTTTCAACCTGTCCGTTCCCCCGGGGGTTGTAGCTGGTGGTCCGGCTTGAGGCAATACCTCTCATGAGCAGGTACTGACGGAGTTCGTCGCTCATGACGGACGAGCCCCGGTCGCTATGAATATAGCTGGGAAAACCGAACAGAGCAAAGAGGTTGTGCAGGCATTTAATGACCGTAGCGGTGGTCATGTCCGGGCAGGGGATGGCAAAAGGGAAACGGGAGTACTCATCAACTATGTTGAGGAAGTACACATTGCGGTCAGAGGAGGGGAGGGGCCCTTTAAAGTCGATACTCAGGCGCTCAAAAGGGCGGGTGGCCTTGATCAGGTTTGCTCTGTCAGGCCTATAGAAGCGCGGCTTGCACTCTGCACAGACTGGGCAGCTCCTGGTCATGGTCCTGACCTCCTCGATGGAGTAAGGCAGGTTGCGGCCCTTAATGAAATGGAAGAACCTGGTGACCCCCGGGTGGCAGAGGTCGTTGTGGAGGCCCCGTAGTCTATCGATCTGCGCGGTGGCGCATGTGCCTCGCAATAGAGCGTCTGAGGGTTCGTTGAGTTTCCCTGGCCGGTACAAGATGTCGTAATTGTAGGTGGAAAGTTCGATTCTCCACTTCAAAATCTTGTCATTTTTGATTTTACCCCTCTGCTTGTTGTTGAACATGAAAGCAACTGAACGCTGGTCAGTAAGCAGGGTAAATCGTTTTCCAGCCAGGTTGTGCCGCCAGTGGCGCACCGCCTCCACAATGGCCTGGGCCTCTTTTTCCACAGAGGAGTGTCTGAGTTCGGAGCCCTGGAGGGTTCGTGAAAAGAAGGCCACGGGTCTTCCCGCCTGGTTAAGGGTAGCGGCCAGGGCAAAGTCGGATGCATCGCTCTCCACCTGGAAGGGGATGGACTCGTCTACCGAGTGCATGGTGGCCTTGGCAATGTCATCTTTTATACGGTGAAAGGCTAAGCGGGCCTCCGCCGTCGGGGAAGGAAGTGGACTTGATAAGTGGACGGGCTTTGTCCGCATAGTGAGGGACCCACTGGGCGTAATAGGAAAAGAAGCCCAGGCACCTTTTGAGGGCCTTGAGACAGTGGGGCAGGGGAAGTTCCATCAACGGGCGCATCCGGTCAGGGTCAGGACTGATGACTCCGTGTTTCACCACGCAACCAAGGATAGCGAGGTGGGCTGTGCGGAATATGCACTTTTCCTTGTTGTACGTGAGGTTTAGGAGTTGGGCCGTGCGGAGGAACTTATCAAGATTGGCGTCATGGTCCTGCAGGTCATGGCCGCAGATGGTCACGTTGTCTAGGTAGGGGAACGTGGCCTGTAACGCATTCTCGTCGACCATCCGGTCCATCTCCCTCTGGAAGACGGAGACACCGTTGGTGACGCCAAAAGGAACCCTGAGGAAGTGAAAAAGGCGGCCGTTTGCCTCGAAAGCTCTGTACTGGCGGTCCTCAGGGCGGATAGGGATTTGGTGGTATGCTGCCTTGAGGTCAATGGTCGAGAAAACGCGGTATTGCGCTATCTTATTAACCATGTCGGCTATGCGGGGGAGGGGGTATGCGTCCAACTGTGTGTACTTGTTGATAGTCTGGCTGTAGTCGATGACTAGGCGCTGCTTGTTGCCAGTCTTAACGACCACCACCTGGGCTCGCCAGGGGCTGGTACTATCCTCAATAATCCCCTCTTTCAGGAGCCGCGTCACCTCAGATCTTACGAAGGATCTGTCCCCGGTGCTGTATCGCCTGCTCTTTGTGTCGATAGGCTTGCAGTCGCGGGTGAGGTTGGCGAACAGGGGGGGGGGGGGGTGTGATTTTGAGGGTGGAGAGACTACAGGTGGGGCGCGGCGGGCAATTTAAAAACTGCTGGTTGCAGACAGTGAGCGGGGGAAGAGGTCCACCGTATGTCAAGGTGACACTCTTAAAGTGACAATGGAAGTCCAACCCCAGTAGAACGGCAGCGCAGAGATGTGGCAGGACGAATAGCTTTATATTTTTATATACGGAGCCCTTCACCGAGAGGGTCACTACGCAGTAGCCGCCGACGTCTGCTGAGTGGGATTTCGAGGCCATGGAGATCCGATGGCGCGTTGGCCGGACCGAGAGGGAATAGCGCCGTACTGTATCAGGGTGTATGAAGCTCTCCGTGCTCCCGGAATCAAAAAGGCAAGTTGTGGCGCGGCCATTTACCTGGATGTCCATCGTGGACCTGGCTAGCTGATGGGGTCTGGATTGATCCAGCGTGATGGAGGCCGCTGTGGAGTCGGTAGCGTCGCTGTAGAACCCCGGTGAGGCGGCGGTGGGTGAGTCGGGGGCCCGTTGGCAGAATGGCGGACAAGATGGCGGCGTCGGAGAGGAAGGACAAAATGGCGGCGCCCATGACGATCCCGATCCCCACGAGGCTGGAGGGAGGCAAGATGGCCGCTCCCACGAATCGCACGCGGCGCTGCTGGAGGTAGGGGTCTTCTGACTTCTGCAGACGCCAGTGTAGTGTCCCTTCTTACCGCAGGCAGAGCAGACCGCGTTTTTCGCCGGGCAGCGCGCCCTGGGGTGTTTGGTTTGGCCACAGAAATAACATTTCTGGCTCGGGCGGGACATCGCTGCAGCAGTTGAGGCCAGGGCCCGTGGCGGCGCCGCGTCCCAAGGTGGCGGCGGCTGCGGCATCCATGAGGCGGCCGCGCGGTCCGGGGAGTAGGCCTCCATGTTCCGGTGGGCTACGTCCAACGAGAGGGTGAGTGAAATCGCCTCCTTCAGGTCGAGCTCGCTACTTTCCAGCAGTCGCTGCCGTGTGTGAGTGGACCTGAGGCCCGCCACGAGGGCGTCCCGGATGAGCTCCTCCGTATGTTCCGTGGCTGTTACTTGCTTGCATTCGCAGGCTCGGCCGAGTTCCTTCAGCGCCCGTATGTATGCTTCTGTGGGTTCCCCGGGCTGTTGTTTGCGAGACCCCAGGAGATGTCTTGCGTAAACATAGTTGACCGGGCGTGCGTATTGCTCCTTCAAGATGTCGATAGCCCCCTGGTAGCTCGTAGCGTCCCGGATAAGGGCAAAAGCTCGGTGGTTTACTTTAGAGTTCAGCACCCTGAGCTTGTCGGCATCGGCGGCGACGGTCTCGCCGGATGCAGTCAGAAAGGACTCAAAACAGTGCAGCCAGTGCGAGAACTTAGCAGTCGAGTCCGGTTCTTGCGGGTCGAGTTCCAGGCACTTGATCTTAAGAATCTGCAGCATCGTTTTTTTTTTCAGTAGTTAATAAAATTGATGCGCTATCAATTCTAATAAAAGGCTGGGCAGAGTTCAGAACAACGGGCTTTTATTAACTACTGAATTGCACTTCAGACAGATCAGGACTATGCCTCTAGTGGACGACCGAATGCCAGGAGCTGCCATGCGGCCGCTCTTATACTCGGTAGCCCAGGGGCGGAGTCAGCTGAGGCATAGTCAGGCACAACAGTGAAACAAGAGTGAACGACAACAACAACAACAGTGAACACAGTGAACTACAGTGGTTTACCACATACCCTACCTCTGATCTCCAAATGCCAGCCATAAATTAAATGGGCAGCTTGTGGAGGAAGCAGGTACAAAGATGGTAAATTGTGCAGACTCGGCAACAAGCTTGCAGGTTATCCACTGGGAAAACTTGGACCCCTGGATAACATTAGCAGTAAAGACCTGTTCTGTATTTGAATATGCGACCAGAAAAGCAAGTAATTGAGTTTACCAGTGTTAATACATGGGTTTGCTCCAATGACATTGGCTTCTTTATTCCAGGTGACCAGACGCTGAGAAGTCCTGCACTGGAAGACTGTGCTTTATGTCGAGAAAGTGTTTCTTCCTCTGAACTTGCCGACAAGGCGAGAGATGGGGACCTTGAAGGTGAAGTATTCAGCACTTGCGAATACAGTAGTAACAGTTGGGAATGGATGGATGGATCAGACATTCAATGTTGGCATGACTTGATGGATTTCATAGAAATGCACATCATTTTGCTTGCCTTGTGTCTGTGTTTAAGTTGGCAAGTGTTGTTAGGGGGGAGCGGGGTGTTGACCTGACCCTGCTAAATAGCTCCGATTTGCCAGCTGTAACTATACAAAGCAAACCATTCTTTGGGGGAAGATCACTGCACCGGAAATCACTGCACCTAGGCCTTTTAATGTATTATCTTTGCTGACCTTGACTAATTTAATTCCTTTCAGTTAAAAAGACACTAAGGCATGCCCCCCCCCCCCCCCCCTCCATAGGAATTCAATATTTGAGGCGCACGAGCTCCTTCAGCCGGGGCGGGAGACTTCTGCATGACTGCCTTCAGATGATTCACCACAGCAATATTTCTCTGTGATTTCAGCGCAAAGCACTCCTGGTTTGAGCAAGATAGAGAGTCGCACTAAAACTCAATGTAAACCTGGACCTGAAATGGGGTGTTTGACCGTAACCTTCAACGGAGGTGTGTGTATGTGTGTCTGTACACGGGCACTCTCTCCTCCCGACTGCACGCACGCTCTCTTGAGCACTTTCTCTTTGTCTCACGCTCTCCCCATCAGTGCGCATGTCTGTATGTCTCTATCTCTTACATGCACTTATGCGCTTGCTCGCTCTCTCTCTCTCTCTCTCATTCACTCACTCCATGACTGTGTGTGGCTGTCTTTCTGTCCCTCTTTCACTGGTGAGCTGGGCAAAGGTTGCCAGATATAAATCCAGATCAAGCGGCTCTTAGTTAAAGAGCTGTCTGCCAAATGCACTTCAAAGAATCACGCCAATTAATTCTTCATCTTTGGGTGCCTGGGACAGTGCATTGCAGATTTTCTCAACCCTTTGTGAGAGAGTATTTTTTTTCTGGATTTGCCTTTAACCATCTTAGTTTGAATTTTAAGATTATGTCCCCTTGTTTTAGATTTGCCTAATGGAGGGATTTTTTATTACTTCATACAATTCAGTCAGGTCACCATTTAATCTGCTCGCCTCCAGAGGATATCGCCCAAATTTACCCAGTCTCTCCTGTAGCTCCATCCCAGATATCCTGGTGAATCATCCCTACACTTGTTCCAAGGCCAGTGTATCCGATGTACAGTTACACACAAGATTTTAATGCTTGTTTGAATCCACATTACTGACATAAATTATTAGTCCAATTATTTATTACACTGTGATCCGATTGAGTCTGCAAGAACTTCAAACACTGCTGTGACCGCTTCTTGCTTTAATGTTCAAATAGTATTCAAACTACTTAACCCATATTTAATTAGGATCTCGCCAAGATAAAGGGAGGCCTACTGGCTGTCCCAGCAAGATACAAAAGATTCAGTGTTTGCTTTGTAATTAATGGTTAAGCAGTTGGTAGACTGGAATACAGAGCAGTTTAATCGCCAAATAAAATCACAACTGTAGATGCCATTTCTGATGTAATTAAACCGTCATCGAGAAGGACAAGGGCAGCAGGCGCATGGGAACACCATCACTTCCAAGCCTCTCACCATCCTGACTTGGAAATATATCACCGTTCACTCATTGTCGCTGGGTCAAAATCCTGGAGAACACTACCCAACAACAACAACAACTTGTATTTATATAGTGCCTTTAACGTAGCAAAACGTCCCAAGGCGTTTAACAGGAGTATTATAAGACAAGAAATTTGACACCGAGCCATATAAGGAGAAATTAGGGCAGGTGACCAAAAGCTTGGTCAAAGAAGTAGGTGTTAAGGAGCGTCTTAAAGGAGGAAAGAGAGGTAGCGAGGTGGAGAGGTTTAGGCAGGGAATTCCAGAGCTTAGGGCCTAAGCAACAGAAGGCACGGCCACCAATGGTTGAGCGATTTATAATCAGGGATGCTCGAGGGTAGAATTAGAGGGGCACAGATACCTCGGTTGGGGAGGGGGAAGTGGGGTGTTGTGGGGCTGGACGAGATTACGGAGGTAGGGAGGGGCGAGGCCATGAAGGGATTTTAAAACGAGGAGAATTTTGAAATCGTGGCGTTGCTTAACCGGGAGCCAATGTAGGTCAGCGAGCACAGGAGTGATGGGTGAATGATGCGAGTTAGGACACAGGCAGCCGAGTTTTGGATGACCAAGTTTACGTAGGGTCGAATGTGGGAGGTCAGCCAGGAGTGCATTGGAATAGTCAAGTCTAGAGGTAACAAAGGCATGGATGAGGGTTTCAGCAGCGGATGAGCTGAGGCAGGGGCGGAGATGGGCGATGTTACGGAGGTGGAAATAAAAGCACTGGGAGTACCTTCACCGCACGGGCTGCAGCAGTTCATGATGGCAGCTCACCACCACTTTCTCGAGGGCAATTAGGGATGGACAATAATCGCCTTGCCAGCGATGCCCACATCCCCTGAATGAATTTTTAAAAAGCTTTTCACATCATGTGCTGGAATTTAGAGTGTACCTCACGGACGCTGGTTTGATTGCCCATTAAGGCAATGAATATAACCAACAGTCGAGCACATATGTGCAGTATCTAGGCAAGTCTATGAGCAGCATCATTGTAGCACACGGATCAGACTGGTCTCTCTATCCATTCACTTGTTGAAGAAAATCGCATGTTTCAAAGAAAATTGAAAATAATACCAACATACCCAGCATCCTTTTGAGCATTGCGTCTTCCTCAATAGACATTCAGGCTGAATTTAACGCAATTGTTCTGCTAGGAAGGCGCAGATTCCTCCTGAGCGCAGTCATTTTTGTTATATGCCAATTTTTGTGTTATGCCAGTGTATTTCAGTAGGCAGCTTCCAATTTGTAATATTCAACTTAAGTCTCAACTAATTTTTGGGGATATCTGTAACACCACCGTTCATTTCAAAGCTTGGCCAAACCGAATGTAATGCACTGGTTTGCATCCAGAAGTGCATTGAGTTGTTTTTTAGTCTCTCATCAAACTTTCTCTGCCGATTTTTCTCCCCTTTGCTCCTCTCGTGAAGCATTCTTGTTGAGTTTGAGTTCAATAGATGCAGATTGGCCTCCAGTAACTGAGCCATGTGTATTCCAGTGGTGCACACATCTGGCCTCAAAACTAATGATGGTCACCTATACCAATATAATCGATACAGGAGCTTTAAATTACTGTATTAATTTCAAAACACACTTCTTTTGTCTCACCTGACCCAATTATAAACTTCAAGTGTCAAAATCTTGTAGAACAGCCTCCACTATCATGTAATGTAGAGGTACACAGAATAAAACTGGGGAAATAGTCTTTTAGAAGTTTAAACATAAACCATATTGTGTGGATGTATTTTAGGCACTCCCACTGGTTCAACTGTTTTATGGTTAACATGGTGACTGAGCCACAGCAGGTAAGACCCAGGTTTGATCTCTGACCAGTACTGAGTTAGCTGACCTTAGCAAGGATGGTGGTAGAAATTATAAAATTGGCCTTGGAGCTCCTCAGTTGGGGAGGGGAGAATCAGCAGATTTCTGTGTTTTTTTATTTGTTTCTGGGATGTGGTCGCTGGCAAGGCCAGCATTTATTGCCCGTCCCAAATTGCCCTCGAGAAGGTGGTGGTGAGCCGCCTTCTTGAACCGCTGCAGTCTGTGTGGTGAAGGTACTCCCATAATGCTGTTAGGGAGGGAGTTCCAGGATTTTGACCCAACAACGATGAAGGAACGGTGATATATTTCTAAGTCAGGATGGTGTGTGACTTGGAGGGGAACTTGGAGGTGATGGTGTTCCCATGCGCCTGCTGCCCTTGTCCTGCTGGGTGGTAGAAGTCGTGGCTTTTGGAGATGCTGTCGAAGAAGCCTTGGCGTGTTTCTACAGTGCATCTTGTAGATGATACACACTAGCCACGTTGTGCCGGTGGTGGTGGCTTTGTCCTGGATGGTGTCAGGCTTGTGTTGTTGGAGCTGTACCCATCCAGGCAAGTGGAGAGTATTCCATCACACTCCTGACTTGTGCCTTGTCGATGGTGGAAAGGCTTTGGGGAGTCAGGAGGTGAGACACTCGCCGCACAATACCCAGCCTTTGACCTGTTCTTGTAGACACAGTATTTATGTGGCTGGTCCAGTTCAGTTTCTGGTCAATGATGACCCTCAGGATGTTAATGGTTCCGGATTCCTATCCTGGGTACCCGGTGTGCGGGCAGGATAGGAAGTGACTATAATTTCCTTCTTTCCCCCCACCCCCCCAAAACAGTCCAATGGCCTGCCGACACTCGCACATGAAGAATGGCTACTTATGTGAGGCAGCAGAGGCAATCTGTGGAAAGAAGGGGAGAACATTGGCAGGAAAAATCTGCTTGGGTAAAAGGTTATAGAAAGGTTCTAACCGTGAAACCATTTGACAAAGTATTTTAATTTTTTTGCACTCATCAGTTATGCAGAAGTGAACTTGCCCCCGTGGGAGAATGGTGATGCCTTCAACATTAGCATTGCGGTGCACCGAGAACTTGGAGTGCAGAAATGTGATCCTTTTTGTGGTGATTGAGAAGTTATTTTATTGAAACCCCAGTTTCAGTTGCAATGCAATTATTCTGAGGACTGAGGCATGTGATTGAAGTATCCCCTTTGAATTCTGAGTATTTGGTCAGGAACATTTTAGGCTTCGAAGACTGGAAATTGAATAGAAGAATTGCAACAAAGAGCATTGTTGCATGTGCACTGTGGTGTTAAAATGTCACCTTTGTGAACTAAAATTTAAATTGTGCACATTACCCATAGTCTTGTACAGGAAACTTTGTGCTATCCGGCACTGACGGGACCGAGCTGTTGCCGTCCCATCAAAACTGCCGGACAAACCAGCGCTAATGTTGAAACATACGGAGATTTTGAGCTCCGTATCTGGCAACAAACGCTGTTGCTTAGCAACAGCTTCTAAACAGTCGGCCTCAAGTGTCTCTCCAGCTTAGCAACAGATTCAGCGAGACCTTGCAGAGCCTGACTGGTGGGAAAAGAAAAAAAACCTAACGAAACGGCTCCTGATTTTTGCCGGTGGCTCGAGCATTCAGGACAGTTAACCTCCGGATAAACCAAAGTTTCCTGTATGTTGTGTTGCATTGAAGGTATGTGTTTAGATCTGCCGCACTTTACCTAAAATCTGCCACTGAGGAACTTTCTGTATGTCTGTTTGAGGGGGACTGTTTTCAGATAACTTGAGCTCACTATTAAACTCACTGGAAAAACATGGGCACTGTTTGTGAAGGACACAGACTGTCCCTGACAGTGAAGATGTGCACTAAGCTGTTTTGTTTGTGTTTATTTATTTTTTGTATAACACTCTGTTCAGCCTCCTTGGCCTGTTGGCTCTCCTCTTGACCGACAGCATTGGAATGCCACCACTTGAACCTGATCAGATGAAAACCTTGAAAGCATTGAGCAGGAGCTTTTCAAAATAAGGGATTCAAAATAAATTCATTATAAAATGAGTTGGAAGTGAGCGAAAGTGGGGAGGGGGCGGTAACTGCATTCTAAATATTTGCTCCAGACACACTTTCACCGTTTTAAGCGGAGTATAATCTCGCCACAGATTGCCAAGTGAGAATTTAGAGCAGCCCCAGCACTTGATTACTGGTTTCTGTTTCAAACTCTAGGCTTCTTTGAGGTGAGGAAATATTAAAGTGACTACCATAGGAGGGATTCCGTTCAGTATATACAGGAAACTTTTTTTTATCTGGCACCGCCGGTTTATCAATAAGTCGGATTACAGAGAGGTATAATTAAAAGGTAGGAGAGCTCCGTACACAGCAACAAATCCAGGCTTCCCTGTTGCTTAGCAACAGGTGCAAGAACCCCGGCCACAGACCAAGCGTCCCTGTTGCTTAGCAACAAGTGCAGGAGCCCCGGTTACACAGCCACAGATCCAGGAACGGCCACTAATATGAAGTAAAACTTCGCTGAACCTACTCCTGAATTTTGCCGGTTAACAGAGGTTTCCGGTTATTTCGGTGCCGGTAAATCGAGAGTTTCCTGTCGTACTCTCTTTCCACTGTCGCTACCTCTCCACACACATGCACGCACAATATACACACAGGCAGGTCTGTACTTTCCTCCTTTTAACTGTCAAGTGGTATTGGCATGTACTGTTAATTTGGACACCACTGAGCTATTCAAAAGGCATTGTATTGAGTGATGTCCCACCTGACGAATTCGAAGATTAAATTACTCAATTGCGCAAGTTGTAAATGTTCAGCGATGCAGCTACGTCGTATTTACAACCATTAGTTTGTAGCAGTAAGTGGTGCTGGGGACGAGAAATTACTGACATTGTTGGGTGAATGAACAACTGTTGCTGAAGGGGTCGTCTCTTTTCCTGTTTGTGACAGATCCTCCAGAATGGGTACCAGATGAAGCCTGCAGCTACTGTACCGCATGCAAGGCACCATTCACTGTGATCCGAAGAAAGCATCACTGCAGAAGCTGTGGAAAGGTAATCGATTAAGCGCTGGGCTTGGTGGAAGCTTTTGAATGAAATGGGTTTCCAGCACCAAAGTAAATATCATTCTGGAATCCATAAAAAGAACAATACGGTTTCACTTGATCTATCTTCAGTTTTTTATCACTGGCAGTGGTGCTGATTGAAGTGGAGAGCTAGGTGACAACCTTGTGTCATCACATAGCTACAAAGTGCAGTACCCTATTGGTTATGGTACTGAATATTCAAGAAGGAGTTAGATATATTTCTTAAGGCTAAAGGGATATGGGGAGAAGGCAGGGACAGGGTACTGAATTTGGATGATCAGCCATCATCTCATTGAATGGCGGAGCAGGCTCGAGGGGCCGAATGGCTTACTCCTGCTCCTATCTTCTATGTTTCTATGAACATGCAACCCAGAGGTTCAAATTCCATCATGGCAAGATGTAAAATTGAATTAATAAATCTGCTAATTTTGGGGCTAGCACCATAAAATTAGACTATTAAAGACACCAGATCGTTTTAAAAACCCAACTGATTAACTAATGTCCTACATGGAAGGGAATATACCAACACTGCTCAGTCTGGCTTACATGTGACTCCAGTCCCACACTACATGATTGACTCTTAATGTCCTCAGGGCAACCAGGGGTTGGCAATAAATACTACCTTGCCAGTGTCACCCACATCCCAAGAACAGATTTAGAAACATTAAAAGGGTGAAGAGATCTTAGTTTGGACAGTGTGGAAGGAGGGAGTAGGAGATGATTTCCTCTGGTGAATGTTAGCAACATATTAAATATAGTGGGATGGACTTAGTGGATTTAATATGTTAACATAAAATGGCAATAGAGAAAATAATTGGATTTAAGATGGCCAAATCCCCATTAAGATTCCCCCCCCCCCCCCCCCACCCCAGAGTATTAAAAGTATTGGGTGAGGAAATTGCAGTCGTGTTCATCATAATTTTACAAAGCTCTCAAGATTCAGGTATTGTGCCTCTGGATTGGAAAATTGCAACTGGGAGAGGGAGACCAGGTAACTGCAGACCCGTCAGTTTCATAGAATCATAGAAAGTTCCAGCACGGAAGGAAGCCATTTCAGCCCATCGTGTCCGCACTGGCCAACAAAGAGCTATCCCGCCTAATCCCACTTCCCAGCTCTTGGTCCGTAGCCCTGCAGGTTACAGCATCCCAAGTGCACATCCAAGTACTTTTTAAATGTGGTTAGGGTTCCTGCCTCTACCACCCTTTCAGGCAGTGAGTTCCAGACCCCAGCATCCCTCTGGGTGAAGAAATTTCCCCTCGAGCCCCCTCTAAGCCTTCCCCCAATTACTTTAAATCTATGCCCCCTGGTTTTTGACCCCTTTGCTAAGGGAAATAGGTCCTTTCTATCCACTTTATCTAGACCCCTCATAATTTTACACACCTCAATAAGTTTAACATCAGTTGTGGGGAAGTTAGTCCAATCTGTCATCGGGGACAGAGTGACTGAGCACTTAGACAAGTATGAGCTGATCCAAGAGCGTTAGCATAGCTTTGTGAAGGGTAGATCATGTCTGTCTAATCCAGTTGATTGAGGAGATCACTAGCATGATGGAGAGGAGATTCTCTATGGATGTTGTCCATGTGAACTTCCAGGAGGCATTTGATAAAGTTCTGCACAAGAGATTATTTGCAAAAATGGAAGCGCCCAGAATTCGAGGTAACCTTGTGACATGGATTGGTCATTGGTTAGAAACCAGGGATAAAAGTATCCTTCTCTGATTGGCCGGAGGTGACGTGGTGTTCCTCATGGATTTGTACTCTGACCTCAGCTTTTCACCATATATATTAATGACTTGAATTAAGGAATAGAGAGTTGTATATCCAAGTTTGCAGATGACACTAAATTAGGAGCTACGTTAAATTGTGTAGATGAGAGCAGGAAATTACAAAGGGACAGAGACTAATTAAGTGAGTGGGCAAAATAATGCAGATGGGATTTCAATGTGGGCAAGTGTGAGGTCATCAACTTTGGATCAGAAAAAGATAAATCGGAATATTTTCTTACTGGTGGGAGACTGGGATCTGTGGTGTAACAAAGGGATTTAAATATCCATGTACACAAATCACTAAAAGCTAGTGCACAGGTACAAAAAGTAATCAAAAAGGCTAATGGTGTGAATGGAATTGAGGTACAGATCAGCCATGATCTAATTGAAAGGCGGAACAGGCTTGAGGGGCTGAATGGCCTCCTTCTGTTCCCATGTTCCTTGGAGGGGTGTGTGTATGCACAGGTCACTGTTTCATAAACTAGTTCTTTCAGAACACTTGCAATTAACTGGTAACACCTTAGAATTGTGCTGGAAGAAATGAACATAGGAACCCTTTACAGAATGTCGTCAGCAGTCCAGCAAAGCTGTTCCAACTTTCTAACCTAAACTGTGTCTGAGCATCAGGAACCCAACCCATTATAAATCTGGGGCGGCAGGAAGTAAAGATGTTGAATAGCCTTCTTATTGGCTTCCACCTTTGGAAAGTTATTTCACTGGTTGAACCTCTGGCACTTCTTGGTATAGAACATGTTGGCATAGGTGCTTATGATATCCTTTCCTCACTATAAACTATCCCTCTTCATGGGTAGGTCACCCGATTCACGGTTTCTACTGATGTGCATTGCTGAGGTAACCACTAAGGAAGGACCAAAAGCAATACTTATTTCCTCGTCTTGGTCCCTCCTTCTGGAGGAGTAGCTCTGTTCTGTTTAACAGCGCTATAAACTGTACCATCTGGAAAGATGCAAGCTTGACGGTGGGTTTGTCCATCTGCAAGAGATGGTCTTCACGTCAGACAAATGTCAGGATAGTTTTCCCATCTTAGAGAACTCGAACTCAACAAGAAGTAGGGTGGTAGGTAGCTCGTGTGGAGCATAAACACCGGCATGGACCAGTTGGGCTGAATGGCCTGGTTCTGAGCTGTAACTTTTATGTAAATTTATGTATGAACTGTTTGTTTATGTCCGCGTCTTCATTTTAAAAGTGTTACCGGAGCCTCCAGAACTCGGCTGTTAACCTATTTTTGCTACATGTATGAAGTTTAAATGCCTTTTCATTTAACAGATCTTCTGCTCACGTTGCTCTTCTCATTCTGCTCCCTTACCTCGATACGGCCAGATGAAACCAGTCCGGGTCTGCACGCACTGCTACATGTTCCATGTGACGCCCTTCTACAGCGACAAAGCTCGCATCTGATAACTGCTGAGTGAGCTGCCTGGTTCTGGCACGCATGGACTAGTTCAACATGGTTACAGCGGATGTTGGATGTCACCGGTTAGATGGGTTGGCATTGGGTTTTTTTCTTAGTTGGAATGGAAATTTGGCTAAGCCTTTCTCGACAGAGCCAACGAGGTAGATCTGTGAGAGCAGCTTCTACTCCTAGTGCAAATTTTTGTATTGACCTTTTTAAATGCATTTTGATAATGAGCTGCTAAAAGGAAGTACTGAGCTTCCATAGCTGTTCCGCTATGGTACGGTCTTCCACAAATTTGTATCGGAGCTTAAAAATATCCTGAACTGAAGGAAGGCACTACAAGGGGAATGGGCGCAGGGTGTGGTGTGGTGGGGTGGAGGAAGAACTTCCTGGAAGGTTTGGGATTCTGTACTTCCTTATGTTCCTACTTCTGTACGCTGATGACGGTTCATTTAGTGGTAATGCTCATCTAATCGCAGCAGAAATGATCCGGATTTCTGTTGGAGATCAGAGGAGATTCTTTGGAAATCCTACCTGTACTGCTTAAGCAAAGTTAATGCCATTATCTGTCGAGCAGTAGTAACGCCGCTGTTCAAGTTGCCTTCAGCAGAAACCTCCCACTCTGAACGCCAAGTGTCACAAGACCGATATAGTTTTCTTTAACATTCCTGTTAAGTTTTGTGCTTGATTCAGATCTCTCTCTCTTGATGAGTAAGTGATGCCGTTGCCTTGTGTGTGGGTGTGACAGGTTGATGTTGCATTGCAGTGACTGGATTCCCACACTGCAGAGTTCATAATCTCAACTGTGCTGTTGTGGGGATGTTGAGCGAACACCAGACACCACTTCACTGGAAAGATCAGGGCTCCTGTTTCAGGGACCTGGGAGCAGGCTGTCCAATGGCAGCAGCTGCACACACATTGGGAACAGGGGAGAAAAAGTTGTCAGAGTAATTCAAGAGTTTAGAATTGCGTTAAATAAGGTATTGATGTTGGGTAGCTACTTGTGTGTGACTGCAGTATTTAAATGAGTAACCGTACTCTTGCTGTTCAGATACACAATTAATGGTTAACTTGGCATCACCTGGAAACTTTACATATGCCGAGTTCCAGTACATAGTGTTTATTTTTCTTTAGGCAAAAGGTACAAAGACCATTTACGGGACCCATACTGCCAGAGTGGCTGAGCCACTAACAGCATAAGCTCAGCAATCTAAGCTGTGGCCACCACATGTGACTCAGTTACATGCTGCCTTTACCAGTTGAACCATTGGGGGTAGCCCTGCCTGAAATCTCCCCCACCCAAAATGTTCTCCCATCCCTTGGCGAGGTACAGTTCCACGGTCATTGATCTGGTAACTCACCAGTGTAACCACCCTTCCTTTGTAAGCTGATACCATGAGAGTTGGCTGGCTTTTGACTATGGATGGCATCACACCGAACCGCAATCCTTTTCTTGACTGATATCCACAAACTTCGCAGCAGGAGTTTCCTCTCCTTCCCCCCACCCCGTGCTCTGCAGCTGAGAGAACAATTGTCGCACCCCTACTGTTGCCGCTGCAGCCGGGATCAACTCGTTCAGCATAAACCAGGGATTGAAACCGGGAAGTTCTGCCTTGGATAGCTCAGTACTATACTGGGCAGTGCCTTTGCCCATTAGGCCTTTAAGGAGCCTATAGTTTGAGTGTTAGTTCAGCCCAGTCCCATATAAAGTAACCGCCTTCCTATCTAATTCTGTGATAGTAGATTAGCGGTTAGGATCAGATCAGCCATGATCTTATTGAATGGCGGAGCAGGCTCGAGGGGCCGATTGGCCTACTCCTGCTCCTATTTGTTATGTTCTAATTTTATGTTTTTGTTAGTAATTTCTATTGCAAAAATAAACAAACTACTTGATAGAAGACTGACGTTGACTTAAGAACAACCAAAGAATCTTGTAGGAGCTAATTACAATAGAGCAAAACAATGATCAGTTTACCAGTTGTGACTGAGATCACTGCATGAATCAAACAATTGCATGGCTTAAATGAATCGAGTGGGGGACTGACATCTGCAGTGTGTTGGGAGTTAATGACCATGTTGAGAAAGGTTGCCAGAAAAATGGCTTGTATTTAGTGCAATATAGTCAGTATATCCTGAAATCCTAATGGTGGTAGGGGATTTTAATCTGAAAAGTATCTATCTAATTCCTTTCCCAACTTGTTTGAAAGGACTTGGCTGTGTACAGGACAAGTATGCTGGGTGGAGAGTGAATTTTCGTAAGCATTTTCCACAGAATTGCTACAGTTGTTAGACTTCTCACCACTTGATAACCTTGGGAAGAAAGGAATGTGACCACTTTCCTTCCCTCTCCCCTTTGAAACAAAAGCCTTGAGTATATTATCCCAAAGTAAATGTTAATACATTTCCAACCTCCCATCTATGTTTCCGATGCAGATCGTAGGCAATGTAAAAGCATACGTTCTTCAGGGCATGCAGGACGTTCTGTTGGCAGTATTGTGTTGTACACAAGTTTAGCGATGATGGTTCAAAAACACGGTTACCCACATCTCCTTTCATAATCATAGACGATACGAGCAGGAGTAGGCCATTCGGCCCCTCGAGCCTGCTCCGCCATTCAATGCGATCATGGCTGATCATCCAAATTCAGTACCCGGTCCCTGCTTTCTCCCCATATCCCTTGAACCCTTTAGCCTTAAGAAATATATCTAACTCCTTCTTGAATATATTTAATGAATTGGCCTCTACTGCCTTCTGTGGCAGAGAATTCCACAGGTTCACCACTCTCTGGGTGAAGAAATTCCTCCTCATCTCTGTCCTAAATGGCTTACCCCTTATCCTTAGACTGTGACCCCTGGTTCTGGACTCCCCCGCCATCGGGAACATCCTTCCTGCATCTAGTCTGTCTAGTCCTGTTAGAATTTTATAAGTTTTAATGAGATCCCCTCATTCTTCTAAACTCTAGCGAATATAAGCCTAATCGACCCAATCTCTCTCCATACATCATTCCTGCCATCCCAGGTATCAGTCTGGTGAATCTTCGCTGCACTCCCTCCATGGCAAGAACATCCTTCCTCAGATAAGGTGACCAAAACTGCACACAATACTCAAGGTGTGGTCTCACCAAGGCCCTGTACAACTGCAGCAAGACATCCTTGCTCCTGTACTCGAATCCTCTCGCTACGAAGGCCAACATACCATTTGCCGCCTTAACCGCCTGCTGCACCTGCATGCTTACCTTCAGCGACTGGTGCACAAGGACACCCAGGTCTCATTGCACTTCCCCTTTTCCCAATCTGTTGTCGTTCAGATAATCTGTCTTCCTGTTTTTGCCACCAAAGTGGATACCTCGCATTTATTCATATTGGGCAGATGCAGTATAATCACCCAACCTGCCCAAATCATACTGGAGTTTCTCTGCATCCTCCTCACAGCACACACGCCCACCCAGCTTTGTGTCGTCTGCAAACTTGGAGATATTACATCTAGTTACCTCGTCTAGATCATTAATATATATTGTGAATAGCTGGGGTCCTAGCACCGACCCCTGCGGTACCCCACTAGTCACTGCCTGCCACTCGGTGAAAGACCTGTTTATTCCAACTCTTTGCTTCCTGTCTGCCAACCAGTTCTCTATCCAAGTCAGTACCTTACCCCCAATCCCATGTGCTTTAATTTTACACGCTAATCTCTTATGCGGGACCTTATCGAAAGCCTTCTGAAAGTCCAAATACACCACATCCACTGGTTCTCCCATATCTATTCTACCAGTTACATCCTCAAAAAATTCCAGTAGATTAGTCAAGCATGATTTACCTTTTGTAAATCCATGTTGACTTTGTCCGATCCTGTCACTGTTTTCCAAGTGCTCTGCTATTACATCTTTTATAATGGACTCTCGCATTTTCCCCACTACCGATGTCAGGCTTACCGGTCTATAATTCCCCGTTTTCTCTCTACCACCTTTTTTAAATAGTGGGGTTACATTAGCTACCTGCCAATCCATGGGAACTGTTCCAGAGTCTATAGAATTTTCCTTTCCTCTTTCCACTCCTCTTACCTTCCCCCAAGGAAACAAAGCCCAGATTAATACATTAAGACAGCTAACTTTCAAAGTTTTGCTCATCTCCCCTCTCTTGCCACCCTCCCCCTAATTGACTAATGATAGCAATCAATCTCTACCAATTAGTCTACAAAGGACCCAACATGAGGTGAGGAAAACCCCCACTGGTGAGATAGCTTTGTGAACCAAGGGCCATATTTTGGTGCAGAATATCGGCAGGAGTGTGAAGTAGTTGTTGGTTTTTTTCGCTCGCATTATCCTTTCTGTTTCTATTAAGCCTTCAGCCGAAAGTAATTCACCCTTCCATCACCACCTCATCTCTGCTGTTCATCTGCCCCCAGTGCTGTGACAGGGACATGGAGCTAATTGTGGGCATAAACCAGTCGTCTAAGGGGTCCATCTTGTCTCCGCTGTTCACCTTCCCCGGTAGGGTGACCGGGATATGGAGCTAATCATGGGCATAAACCAGTAGTCTTATCACTTATTGTTGAGGCATCAACCAACCACACCACTCCTTTGTTGTGTTTGGCATCGTAATTAACTTTACTTGAGTGTTGGTTATCATGACTTTTCTACAAATTGAATACCATAATCATGTTGGATCTGGAGAGCCAGATGCTGTCCAATTTCTTTCTGTAAAATCCCCTTGACTTGCTACTGTAGAGATAAATAAGTAGCAATCGATTTGCCTGCTGGCAGCTCACATACCTGTATTCCGATAATCTCCTGTCAACTGCTTTCAGTCTTTGGGAGCTCAGTAAACCAATTGTGGCAGCAGTGAATTTGGGAATAATGACAGGAAAGTATGTGACCCGTCTGCGATTAATCACGTTTGAGATATTAAGCAACCCAGCAGAATCTGTTTACAGTGTTTACACTGCTTGGTTTCTGAATTCTCAAAGCACGTCCCATTAAAACCCCTATTTGTAAACCCCCTTTGCTGAACTCGCTGCAAGTCAACTGTACTGTTCAAAACTCTCTCTCTTCCTTTAAACTGGTTGGGCTGCTTTGCAGTGTGAAGTTTCTCCGGGAACTGATGTGGACTGACGGTTGCCATGGAGTCACAGTCCCGTCAGATTATAGTTTGGAGCGGTTGCCATGGAGCCCGGGATGTGGCCGAATTCCTGTTCTCCGATAGTTTACAACACTTGTAACAGTTTTGAAAACTCACTCCACGTTGTACAGATGTTCTCTCTTTCCCACGTCCCCCCCTCCGGGCGACAGACTTTGGCCATGGTGTTCAGACGGATCAGAGGCCTTTTCCCCAAATCGAGCACTCTATCAGGATTGTGCTGTTAATTGCTTCAGCGTTAACTCTGATTTCTAACCTCGTTGCTTGATTTTTCAAGTGTACAATATCGATATTTTCAAATAGGAAAATCCCTTCCAATCAGCATCCAATGGAATAACTGGGGTTCGATCACTGGACTAAATTGTGGTTGGGGAAGGGGGGGTTAAAAACTTAATTGTGCCATTTCCTAATCACTGAACTGCACTTCATCCCTGTTCAAATACAGTGGGAGCAAAAAGAACAAAACCGGGTAGGGTACACTGTCCAGCAGATGCCTTTGCATATTTTGCTAATTAAAGCTTTGAATATAATTAAATATAATATTTGACTGCTTGTTTGAGGCTCGGTGAGCATTCCAGAGCTGGTTCACTGTTGACTCTTCCCCTGCCAGTAGAGTTGTCCCATAAGGATAGCGTTTCTTGCAGCTCCACCTCTCTGTGTGTGCAGCTTAAGAAACGCCAAGTATGCAGTCTATTCCTGATGATCTGAAGTCGATTCTTTTCCCTGTTTTTAAAAAAAAAAAAAAAAAAAATTGAATTCAGAAGTGGCATGGAATTAAGAGAAGACAGTATATTTATTTTGATTTTTAAAATCAAAATTGGTCTCTTGCAAATTAGAAAGGATGTTTGTGTTTTCCTTTTTGCAAGTAATTGTTCAGGTAATTCTCAATTACTGCATCATCCTAGGTCCTCGGAATTACTTTTTTCACAATCAGCTCCTTATGTTCCACATACTTTTCAGTTAATATAATGAAGTTTATTTCTGAATCAGTTTCGCGGCATTCTAAATCGAGTAGTCCAACCTTAATTTCACATGCATTTCACTTGACCAGTGTCGTCCAACAAAAATCGCTGACTAGCCACAGGTGAGGCGACGGAGACACCGTTTTAGACGTACATATTTTAGTAAAACACGCTTTAACGTAAAATACAGGTAAATGGACTTCCTAACAAACATCTACCACTGTTCAGTGCAAAGCTTTACAGTCTTTTTCACCAAAGTTTGGAGTTCGACCAGATACTCGCATCTTGGTGTAGCTTCTAGGTTTTTGTCCAGAAGTTGTGTTGAATTCATCAAAAGTACTTTGAATTCATCAGAGTGATTGCTGAGATTGTTAACTCGCACAACCAGACATGTCTGATCTATCCCCCCGCTCTCCGTCCGGACCGGCCCCATCCTTGCTGTCCATCCAGAACACGGCTGTGTGCTGACAGCCCTTTGCCATGGCTGCCTCACTGCTCGCAGAATCGGCCGAGAACACTCCGCTTGGGATCAATTTTCTTTCGTTTAGTCTGCAACCAATTTTAAATGGCTGCTTCACCGTTCAAACCTCGTTGGAACTGCTCCTTGCTGCCCGCGTTTGCTTCTGCTGGCCTGCAGCGGTTATTCTGACTGGTCGAGCTGACCATGATGACCGCTCCCATCACCATGTAATGTTGCTGGTGTTTCCATAGTGCTGGAGTCTTGTGTTTTCACCCATGTTGCTCACCATTTTAACAGATTAAGAACATAAGAATTAGGAGCAGGAGTAGTTCATTCGGCCCCTCGAGCCTGCTCCGCCATTCAGTAAGATCATGGCTGATCTTCGACTGCAACTCCACTTTCCCCCATCCCTCTATCCCTTGGTTTCTCTAGAGTCCAAGAATCCATCGATCTCTATCTTGAATATACTCAATGACTCAGCATCCACAGCCCTCTGGGGTAGAGAATTCCAAAGATTCACAACCCTCTGAGTGAAGAAATTCCTCCCCTTTTTGGTCTTGAATGGTCAACAATTAAGCAGTAACAAAGGAAGTAAAGTGCACACAATGATCGAAAAACACTCGCGCACTCTGCTTCACATTTTACTATTTTACCAAGAAACACACAAAAAGGTTAAAGCTGTGCAAATATGAGTACTGAGATCATCTGTCCGGCACAGACTCGATGGGTCGAATGGCTTCCTTCTGTGCCATGATGACTCTGACTCTATATGCCCCATGACATTGTCTATTCCTCCTTTTCTTTACTCATGCAATTAGCCACATTTGGATTCCCAACGAACTACATGTGACTAATATTAGGCAGCCCTGCATTTAACCAAATACTCCATTTCCTCAGTTGCTTCAGCGGTGCAGCAGCCATTGGTTGCAGACTTAACCCCAAGGGAAATATATCCCAAGCTGAGTGCGCCAGGCAGATTCTGTGAGCAGCAAGACAATCTGTGTGGTAATGGTGGCGGTTTATTCCCAAAGAAAACACTCCCATCGCTGGAGCACACTGCTCTGCCTAATGAGAAGTATTCCTGTAGGTGCGAGTTCAGTGCTGTTTTAACGTAGGCATATCACTGGCTTTACTTTAATCCATTCATAAACATAAAAAGCTGTTCATAGT
Organism: Somniosus microcephalus; assembly: GCF_052327205.1. Classification (NCBI taxonomy): domain Eukaryota; kingdom Metazoa; phylum Chordata; class Chondrichthyes; order Squaliformes; family Somniosidae; genus Somniosus; species Somniosus microcephalus. The sequence continues at coordinate 19,676,393 of NC_140987.1, read as the reverse complement.
TTTTCTTGAGCACAGGGGTAAGGTATTTGAGGCTGTACTTTCCACAGGACCAGTAATTAGTGGCATTTGCATTTTTCCCCCTTGGGGAAATATTTAGGGCCAATTTTTTTTAATTGTCGTCGAGCCAAATGTGGTTGCATTTCCATCTTGGTTCCAGCTGGTAGGTAAATTTGTGAATGGGACCATGTGATATGTAAGAATAAGCAAAAGTCTTGTTATGGAAACCACAGCACAGGAGGTTATCCGGACCATCATCCCGATATCTATCCTGGCGTTAGCTCTGCCCTACTCCCATTTTCCTGCTATTTCCCCCTTTATAGATTTATTTTCAAATACTTATCCAATTCCATTTTTACTCATCCAATTCCATTTTAAATGATAATCTCTGCCTCAATACTCACGAGATAAAGCATTCCATATTCTATCCTAATAACACTCTGTGAAAATTATTCTCTTAACTTCTGGTGATAATCCTCAGGCAATGCCATTAATTTGCCAACCAGTGGAAACGTTCTCACTATTTACCAAAATGTTCCTCGAAGAACCTCCCCCCCGCCCTTGACCTTTATTCCACTGAGGAAAGCACCAGGTTTTCTGAGCTTTCCTTCTTGATGATAACTTCTCATTGCTGGTATCAATCCAGTACATCGATGCTGTGCCCTTTACCATGACTCGAACATCCTTCCTATAATGGAAAGTCATGAGTCACCTTAATCTCTTCTGGCTCAGGTGCATCTAAAGCATTTCCGGTTTGATGCCATCACTGCCTGCTGCAGTATTAAAGGCTCTGAATCCTGAAGTCCCTTGTGCGAGTAACCTGCAGCAAGATGGCAGATGCCTAACCTAAATTAGATTACACTGCGGTCAGATGCCAATTGGCTAAACTCTAGTTCCAACTGCAAAGGAGGATATGACATGTCAACAAAGAACCGATTGGCAGGGTTTCTGCCAAATAATTAACTGACTTTCCTGTTAACTGCACGAGGAGGTTTTGGACATGGGCGAGTTGATCGATTCTGTCTGTCCTTCCTGCAAGGTGGCTAGCCACTGTGGAATGTGCAATGGTTTCTCTTGCAACTTAAAGTACTTGCCAAAGCTAATCTTCCCTGCAGCCATCTACCCTCTGTCCAGGGTATAGCTGTTTCCTGTGCTCACAGTCTATTGCAAACACTCCAGTCTCCACCTCCTTCCGTGACCTCGGTGGTGGCAAGGGGTTTCAGTCGCTGCGAATATCCGTTTGCAGCAATAACAGCCTGTACCGCCAGCGAATGGGATAACACGGCTCGAGTGTGTTGGGGCTCTGTCGTGCCACTGGGTGTGGGTGGGGGGTGGGGGTTTGCACGCCTTCCCTATTTCAGATCAGATTGAAGCAAGCAGCAAAACTTCAGCTAGCTGTCCTCGCCCTTGAATGCCGTATGAACAAAGTACAATTTTCTTGCTTAATTACCAGCGATGCTCCTCTACCCGTTACTGTCGGCGTTGGCAGATCAGATGGACCAGCAGAGTTTGGGCGTGTGCTACTAATGGCCAGATGTGGCTCGGCTTATTGAATGAATGCTGTAGAAAAGCCACCGATGCTATGTGATCAAGCTTATACTCTCAGGCTTCACTTGAATACATTGCAATGCATTTTTACTTTTTAGAAAAAATATCAATACAAAAGAGCTTTTTTTTTAAAGAGAGTACGATAACTTTGATTAAAAATGCACAAAGTTTGGTTTCCTCTGTATAATTTGAATTGTATTTAATGGATTGTAAACTATTTATTCAAGGCTTTCTTTGGTCTCATTTTGTAAATGCTATTACTAAGATTCATTGAATTATAATGCTGTATGACACTTACCTGAGATCTTAAATACAGTAGTTTCATATATGGTACAAATTAAATAAAATCTAGAGGACTTTGATGAAAAGCACAATAAATGGTACAGTTTTAATGAATTACTGCTCTCGGTGAATTGTAAGAGCTGAAATGGCTGACTTTTACCTCCGGTGTTTAAATAAAATGGTTGACGTTTTACGTGGATATTTTCAGACTTAAGTAGCTTTCAGGTGGGAATGTGTCTTTCACGGTCCTCATTGAGCCCTTTTCAACAAATCCAAAAAAAATGAAGTGGACTCCTGGGTGCTTTTGAATTAAATGGGCTGATGAAGTCGACCCACAAGTCTACATGATGACACGGACTTGAGTTCAAACCAAAACATACCCAGGAGGCAGAAAAGCAGCTTCTCCCCTCTCGAGACTCGTGTTCGAACCCTGCTCTGGAAATGGTGATTAAAAGATCGCATCTCTGCAATGGCTGTTGAGGGAAATGAAAAGCATCCATATAATCTCAACATGGTCCCAAGTGAGGGTTAGTTAATGGTGCAATATAGCTTCAATTAGGAAGCTTGGCAGTGCTAAAAGGAAATGTCATCTGGTGCAATAGAGCATTCTCAGCTGAGGTCGGCGTTTTCACACCCAATTGTCTGCAATGCCCATTTTTTTCCCTTATTGGATCTTTTTTCATTGAGGACACATAATGCATAATGCATGAGAAAGAGATCCTGGGTTTTAACGCAAATCATCCAACAAAAATGTTTCTATGAAAGCATTACAATCTAAAGAACGAACGAACTTGCATTTTCTGCAGCACCTTTCATAACCTCAGGACGTCCCAAAGCGCTTTACAGCCAATAAAGTACCTTTTTTTTTAAGTTTAGTCATTTGTAATGTAGGAAACTCGGAAGCCAAATTGCTCATAGCAAGCTCCCACAAAGGACAATGTGATAATGAGCAGGTAATTTGTGTTTTTTTTTAGGTGTTAAGGTTGAGGGATAAATATTGGCCAGAACACCAGGGAGAACGATAAGTCTAGTCAGATGGGACAGGCTGATTTTATTTTTTGCTCACGCCTCGGTTGTCATTTGTCAGCCCACAAAAAGGCGAGACCATCAGATTCATCAGTGCTTGTCCTGTCTAGATAGGGCAACCTCATGTACCGTCCTCCCCAATCACCGGGAATCCTAACTCCTTGGGAGGGCGGAAAGGAGAAGAGGGGGTTAAAAAAAAACCTGGGGCTAATTTAAGGGTAAAACCCATGGGAAATTTCTCTGGCTCCTTAAGGCAACTGCAGACCACAATTACCCATGGTCCATGACTAGATGCACTTAATCAAGCGCACACACCCTCCCTGACGTGCTATTTCTTTTCAGGAACATGGGAAAAGACCATTTCCATCCATTGCACTCATCCCACTTCAGAGGAACAGGAAGAAGCCATTCAGCCCCTCGAGCCTGTTCCGCCATTCAATTTGATCATAGCTGATCTGTATCTTAACTCCATTTACCCGCCTTGGTTCCATATCCCTTAATATCTTTACCTAAAAAAGTTTTTAATTGACCTAGCCACTTTTTGGGGGAGATTTTTCCACAACCCTTTCAGTGAAGAGGTGTTTCCTGACATCACCCTTGAACGGCCGAGCTCTCATTTTCAGGTTCATCTCTTGTACTCTTCAATAGACCTGTTTCCCAAACATGCAGCCATTGGTACAACATCCTCCAGTTCTGCTGCCTCTTTGTGAAGAAGTTGTGTCTTAACTATGTACTGTATTCACGTTTTCTCATCTGCAACCTTGAATCTATGCCCACCCCCTTGTCCTAAGGTTTGTGTTAATAGGAACGTACAAAAACGAAGGACAGGAAAAGACCCTCGAGCCTGTCCCATACTATTGTGGTGTAACTTCTACACACCCACCTTTAACCCCGTCCATTGCCTGGGTGGCAACAGGAGACAGGGCTCCATCCAAAGAGTTGTCTGCAGCTGGTGCAGGTGCACTGTGACCATCACCGTGATGTGTCGAGTATAGCTCCTGAACACTTTGCAGGCTGGCTGATTCAACTTCAGTGCCGCACTGAGGGAGTGCTGCGTTGTCTGAGGTATTGTCTTCTGTATGAGAGTTGTTAACCTACTAGTCCAGGTGGAAGTAAAAGATCCCATTGTACTATTTGAAACATAGACTTTCGTAGAATTTACAGCACGGAAACGGGCCATTCAGGTCTATGCTGGTGTTTATGTTCCACACGAGCCCCCTCCCACCCTGTTTCATCTCACCCTATCAGCTATTCGCCTCAACTACTCCATGTGATGGCAAGTTCCACATTCTAACCACCCTGAGTAAATACGTTTCTCCTGAATTCCCTGTTGGATTTATTAGTGACTATCTTTTATTTATGGCCCCTAGTTTTGGACTCCCCCACAAGTGGAAATATCTCTAGGTCTAACCTATCAAACCCCATCCTAATTGTAAAGGCCTCCGTTAGGTCATCTCTCAGTCTTCCCTTTTCGACAGAATAGAGCCCCAGCCTGTTCAGTCTTTCCTGATAGTTAAAACCTCTCAGTTCTGGAGTCATCCATGTAAATCCTTTTTGCACCCTCTCCAGTGCCTCTATATTCGTTTTATAAGATGGAGACCCAAACTGTGCACATTACTTAAAGTGTGGTCTAAGCAAGGTTCTGTACAAGTTTAACATAACTTCTCTACTTTTCAATTCTATTCCTCTGGAAATGAACCCCAGTGCTCTGCATTTTTCATAGCCTTGTTGACTTGCATCGCTACTTTTAATGATTTGTGCATCGGTACTCGTAGATCCCTTTGTTCCTCTACCCCATTTAGACTCTTATTTTCTGAGGAGTATGTGGCCTGCTCATTCTTCCTAACAAAATGCACCACCTCACACCTATATTGAAATTCATTTTCCATTTACACACCTGTAACGTCGTCTTGTATTTTGTTGCAGTCTTCCTGAGTATTAACGACAAACCCCCAACTCCCCCCTCCCCACCAATTTGGTGTGGTAGTGAGTTCACCGAGTTCCATAACATAGAAGATAGGAGCAGGAGTAGGCCATTCGGCCCTTCGAGCCTGCTCCGCCATTCAATGAGATCATGGCTGATCATCCAAATTCAGTACCCTGTCCCTGCCTTCTCCCCATATCACTTGATCCCTTTAGCCTTAAGAAATATATCCAACGATTTCTTGAATGTATTTAATGAACTGGCCTCCACCGCCCTCTGTGGCAGAGAATTCCACAGGTTCACCACTCTCTGGGTGAAGAAATTCCTCCTCATTTCTGTCCTAAATGGCTTACCCCTTATCTTTAGACTATGACCCCTGGTTCTGGACTCCCCGGCCATCAGAAACATCCTTCCTGCATCTAGTCTGTCCAGGCCTGACAGAATTTTATAGGTTTCGATGAGATCCCCTCTCAATCTTCTAAACTCCAGTGAGTATAAGCCCAATCGACACAATCTCTCCTCATACGTCATTCCTGCCATCCCAGCTATCAGCCTGGTGAATCTTTGCTGAACTCCCTCCATGGCAAGAACATCCTTCCTCAGGTAAGGTGACCAAAACTGCACACAATACTCAAGGTGTGGTCTCACCAAGGCCCTGTACAACTGTAGCAAGACATCCTTGTTCCTGTACTCGAACCCTCTTGCTACAAAGGCCAACATACCATTTGCCGCCTTAACCGCCTGCTGCACCTGCATGCTTACCTTCAGCGACTGGTGCACAAGAACACCCAGGTCTCTTTGCACTTCCCCTTCTCCCAATCTATTGCCATTCAAATAATAATCTGCCTTCCTGTTTTTGCCACCAAAGTGGATAACCTCACATTTATCCACATTATAGTGCATTTGCCATGTTTCTGCCCAATCACCCAACCTGTCCAAATCGTACTGGAGTTTCACGACATCCTCCTCACAGCTTACCCTCCCACCCAGCTTTATGTCGTCTGCAAATTTGGAGATATTACATCCAATTCCCTCGTCCAGATCATTAATATATATTGTGAACAGCTGGGGTCCTAGGACCGATCCTTGCGGTACCCCACTAGTCACTGCCTGCCACTCGGAAAATGACCCGTTTATTCCAACTCTTTGCTTTCTGTCCGCCAACCAGTTCTCTATCCAAGTCAATACCTTGCCCCCAATCCCACGTGCCTTAATTTTGCACGCTAATCTCTTATGTGGGACCTTATCGAAAGCCTTCTGAAAGTCCAAATACACCACATCCACTGGTTCTCCCCTATCTATTTTACCAGTTACATCCTCAAAAAATTCCAGTAGATTAGTCAAGCATGATTTACCTTTTGTAAATCCATGTTGACTTTCTCCGATCCTGTCACTGCTTTCCAAGTGCTCTGCTATTACATCTTTTATAATGGACTCTAGCATTTTCCCCACTACCGATGTCAGGCTTACCGGTCTATAATTCCCCACTTTTTCTCTACCACCTTTTTTGAATAGTGGGGTAACATTAGCTACCCTCCAATCCATGGGTACTGTTCCAGAGTCTATCGAGTTCTGGAAGATAACCAGTAATGCATCTATTATTTCTAGGGCCACTTCCTTAAGTACCCTGGGATGTAGATTATCAGGCCCTGGGGATTTATCGGCCTTCAGTCCCATCAATTTTCCTAACACCATTTCCCTACAAATACTGATTTCTTTCAGTTCCACCCTTTCATCAGACCCTATGTTCCCCGGCATCTCTGGGAGGTTATTTGTGTCCTCCTTTGTGAAGACAGAACAAAAGTATGAATTTAGTTGGTCTGCCATTTCTTTGTTTCCCATTATAAATGCCCCTGATTCTGACTGCAAGGGACCTACGCTTGACTTCACCAATCTTTTTCTCTTCACATATCTATAAAAGCTTTTACAGTCAGTTTTTATGTTCCCTGATAGCTTACTCTCATTCTATTTTCCCTTTTCTTAATGAATCCCTTTGTCCTCCTTTGTTGAATCCTAAACTGCTCCCAATTCTCATGATTATTGCTTTTTCTGGCCAGTTTATATGTCCTCTCCTTGGATCTTATGCTATCCCTAATTTCCTTTGTTAGCCACGGTTGAGTCACCTTTTTTGTTTTATTTTTATGCCAAACTGGGATGAACAAATTCTGTAGCTCATCCATTCGGTCTTTGAATGTTTGCCATTGCCTATCCACCGTCAACCCTTTGAGTGCCATTCCCCAATCAATCCTACCCAACTCGCTCCTCAGACCATCGTAGTTTCCTTTATTTAAATTGAGGACCCTAGTCTCTGAGTCAACTACTTCATTCTCCATCTTAATGAAGAATTCGATCATATTATGATTGCTCCGACCCAAGGGGCCTCGTACAACAAGATTGCTAATTAATCCTTTCTAAGATGGCCTGATCTCTGGTTGGTTCCTCGACCTATTGGTCCAGGAAACCATCCCATAAACACTCCAGGAATTCCTCCTCCACAGTATTGTTACTAATTTGGTTGGCCCAATCTATATGTAGATTAAAGTCACTCATGATGACTGCTGTGCCCTTATTGCACGCTTCTTTAATTTCCCTTTTAATGCCATCCCCAACCTTCGCCTTACTGTTTGGAGGTCTATATACCACTCCCACGGCCAGTCATGTGTCCAGTGGGTAGGGCTGTCTGCCGTGGCGCCAGCCAATCACACTCGTGTTTCTAAGGCAACAATTAGTCATTACTGAACTTGTTCCCACTGACTGAGATCAGGATTTTACACCCAATGCCAGAAGTACCCAGTTTTTCCCTTGTGGTCCATTTCTGATTAAGGGCAAACAGGGTGGGAGGGGAAGAGACCCTGGGTATAAGGCAATCATCGTGAACATTCCAATGTACAGATTGTGCCCTGCCTGGTGGAGCTAGTTATATTGACCCACTTGGGACAATTTTTTTGCCGTTTTCACCAGTGTTCTCCTCATTCCCTTCCCAAGATGCCATTGACTCCTTGCTGGGGTACAGCTCTCTGGGTGCCAGTCATCTTGCTCACATGGCCCGCTATTCATGTGTGAGCCTAGATAGCAAGTGTCGGCAGCTTGTTCAATTGCGGGAAGCCCTTGCAAGCCAAGCCCAGTCTGCCCCAGACATCAACCTGTGCACACATCTAGCAGGAGTCAGGAGGACAATCCTGAGGATTGGGAGCAGTTTAGGATTCAACAAAGGAGGACAAAGGGATTAATTAAGAAAGGGAAAATAGAATATGAGAGTAAGCTAGCATGGAACATAAAAACTGACTGTAAAAGCTTTTATAGATATGTGAAGAGAAAAAGATTGGTGAAGTCAAGCGTAGGTCCCTTGCAATTAGAATCAGGGGAATTTATAATGGGGAACAAAGAAATGGCAGACGAATTAAATACATACTTTGGTTCTGTCTTCACAAAGGAGGACACAAATAACCTCCCAGAGATGTCGGGGAACATAGGATCTAATGAGAGGGAGGAACTGAAAGAAATCAGTATTTGTAGGGAAATGGTGTTAGGGAAATTGACGGGATTGAAGGCCGATAAATCCCCAGGGCCTGATTATCTACATCCTAGGGTACTTAAGGAAGTGACCCTAGAAATCGTAGATGCATTGCTGGTGATCTTCCAAAATTTGACAGACTCTGGAACAGTTCCCATGGATTGGAGGGTAGCTAATGTTACCCCACTGTTCAAAAAAGGTGGTAGAGAGAAAACGGGGAATTACAGACCGGTAAGCCTGACATCAGTAGTGGGGAAAATGCTAGAGTCCATTATAAAAGATGTAATAGCAGAGCACTTGGAAAACAGTGACAGGATCGGACAAAGTCAACATGGATTTACAAAAGGTAAATCGTGCTTGACTAATCTACTGGAATTTTTTGAGGATGTAACTGGTAGAATAGGTAAGGGAGAACCAGTGGATGTGGTGTATTTGGACTTTCAGAAGGCTTTCGATAAGGTCCCGCAAAAGAGATTCGCGTGTAAAGTTAAGGCACATGGGATTGGGGGCGAGGTACTGACTTGGATAGAGAACTGGTTGGCAGACAGGAAGCAAAGAGTTGGAATAAACGAGTCTTTTTCCAAGTGGCAGGCAGTGACTAGTGGGGTACCGCAGGGATCGGTCCTAGGACCCCAGCTATTCACAATATATATATATTAATGATCTAGACGAGGGAACTAGATGTAATATCACCAAGTTTGCAGACGACACAAAGCTGGGTGGGTGTGTGTGCTGTGAGGAGGATGCCGAGCAACTCCAGTATGATTTGGACAGGTTGGGTGATTGGGCAGATGCATGGCAGATGCAGTATAATGAGGATAAATGTGAGGTTATCCACTTTGGTGGCAAAAACGGGAAGGCAGATTATTATCTGAATGGCAATAGATTGGGAGAAGGGGAAGTGCAACAAGACCCGGGTGTCCTTGTGCACCAGTCGCTGAAGGTAAGCATGCAGGTGCAGCAGGCGGTTAAGAAGGCAAATGGTATGTTTCCCTTCGTAGCGAAAGGATTCGAGTACAGGAACAAGGATGTCTTGCTGCAGTTGTACAGGGCCTTGGTGAGACCACACCTTGAATATTGTGTGCAGTTTTGGTCACCTTATCTGAGGAAGGATGTTCTTGCCATGGAGGGAGTGCAGCGAAGATTCACCAGACATACCTGGGATGGCAGGAATGACGTATGAGGAGAGATTGGGTCGATTGGGCTTATACTCGCTGGAGTTTAGAAGAATGAGAGGGGATCTCATTGAAACTTATAAAATTCTAACAGGACTAGACAGACTAGATGCAGGAAGGATGTTCCCGATGGCCGGGGAGTCCAGAACCAGGGGTATTTATTTCTTTCTTTTTATATAACTATAAAAACTCTTACTATCTGTTTTTATATTTTTTGCTAGTTTACTTTCATAATCTATCTTCCCTTTCTTAATCAATCTTTTTGTTATTTTTTGCTGTCTTTTAAAGTTTTCCCAATCCTCTATCCTCCCATTAGATTTGGCTACCTTATATGCCCTTGTTTTTAGTCGAATACTATCCTTAATTTCTTTACTTAGCCACGGATGTCTTTTCTTTTACACCCTTTTCTTCTCAGTGGAATATACTTTTTTTGGAAGTTGTAAAATAACTCCTTAAATGTACACTACTGATCATGTATCGTCTTACCCCTTAATCTATTTTCCCAATCCACTTTACTCAATTCCGCTCTCATACCTTCATAGTCTCCTTTATTCAAGCTTAGCACGCTTGTTTGAGATACAACCTCCTCACCCTCTAATTGAATATGGAATTCAACCATGTTATGGTCACTCATTCCAAGGGGATGCTTTACTAGGACATTTTTAATTAATCCTGTCTCGTTACACAGGACCAGATCTAAGGTTGCTTGCCCTCTGGTCGGTTCAGTTACATACTGCTCAAGAAACCCATCCCTAATACATTCAATGAACTCATCCTCAAGGCAGCCCTGCCCAATTTGATTTGTCCAATTAATATGATAGTTAAAATCCCCCATAATTATAGATGTTCCCTTATTACAAGCCTCAACTATTTCCTGATTGATACTCCGTCCAACCGAGTTGCGACTGTTCGGAGGCCTATAGACTACGCCCACTAGTGTTTTTTTCCCCTTATTATTCCTTATCTCCACCCAAACTGTTTCATTATCCTGATCTTTTGACCCAATATCATTTCTCTGTATTACAGTGATTCCTTCCTTTATTAACATAGCCACCCCACCTCCCCTTCCTTCCTGCCTGTCCTTCCTGATTGTTAAATAACCTGGTATGTTTAATTCCCAGGCATTGTCACCCTGCAGCCATGTTTCTGTAATGGCCACAAGATCATACCCATATGTAGCTATTTGTGCCATTAACTCGTCTATTTTGTTACGAATGCTACGTGCATTCAGATAGAGAACTTTCAAATGTGTTTTGTGACACTTAGTTCCTGCTTTTGCCCTTTTTATTACTTTACCTTTTACTCCATACCTCCTGCCCCTTCCTGACACGCTCTGGTTTTTAATTTCCCCACTGCTACCTAAGTCTATGACCTTCTCTGTTGTCATTTTTATTATTTGTTCTCTAGGAACCTCCCCCCCACTAGTTAGTTTAAAGCCCTCTCTACAGCCCTAGTTATATGATCCGCCAGGACTCTAGTCCCAGCACTGGCCAAGTGAAGCCCGTCCCAACGGAACAGCTCCCTCCTGCCCCAGTACTGGTGTCAGTGTCCCAGGAAGCAAAACCCATTTCTCCCACACCAGTCTTTGAGCCATGCATTTAACTCTCTTATTTTATTTGTCCTAGCCAAATTCGCTCGTGGCTCAGGTAATACAGGTAGACTACCCTTTATCCGGACTTCTGAAAACCGAAACCCTCTAAAAACCGAAGGTTTTTTCGTTCAGCGTAAGTCGTGCGTACGACTTACGCTGAACGAAAAAACCTTCGGTTTTTAGAGGGTTCCGGTTTCGGAAGTTCGGATAAAGGGTAAGTCGTGCGCACGGCCCCCCGCGGACCCCCGCCGACCCCCCCGCCGGCCCCGACCCCCGCCGACCCCGACCGACTTACGCTGAGCGTCAGCGTAAGTCGTGCGCACGACCCCCCGCCGACCCACCCGCGGACCCCGCCGGACCCGACAACCGCCGACCCCCCCGCGGACCCCGCCGGCCCCGACAACCGCCGACCCCCCCCGCTGACACCCCCGCGGACCCCGCCGGCCCCGACAACCGCCAACCCCCCCCGCCGACCCCCCCGTGGACCCCGCCGGCCCCGACAACCGCCGACCCCCCCGCGGACCCCCGCCGACCCACCTTCCGAAATCCGAAATTCTCCGAAAACCGAAACTCGGCTGGTCCCGAGGTTTTCGGATAAAGGATAGTCTACCTGTAATCCAAAGATTATTACCCTTGAGGTTCTGTTTTTTAATTTGACCCCTAGCTGCTCATACTCCTTTAACAGACATGGTGTGGAGATGCCGGAGTTGGACTGGGGTGGACAAATGTAAGAAATCACACAACACCAGGTTATAGTCCAACAGCTTTATTTGAAATCACAAGCTTTCGGAGCGCTGCTCCTTCTTCAGGTGAAGTGGAGAAATGCATAAAGACACAGCTTATATAGTCAGAGAATCATGTCAGATGTTTACAGGTAACCTTTCCAACTGCCATTTATCGCACCTCGGCAGAGAGATAATCACAGCAGTCAAGGTGTGAATGGTGTCCAAACAGGTCAGTCAGGGAAACATTACATCAAAGAACGATGAGGTGGGGTCACAAGGGGTCAAATATTGCAGATGCTGGGGTCTGTATGAAAAACAAAAAAACAGACAAAAAACATTTTTTTTGGCTGGAAATCACAGCAGGTCCAGCCGCATCTGTGTAGAGAGAACAAGCCAATGTCGACTCGAGTCTGGATGTCCCTGCATCAGGTGGGGTTACATGTAGCGTGACATGAACCCAAGATCTCGGTTAAGGCCGTCCTCATGGGTGCGGAACTTGGCTATCAGTTTCTGCTCGACGATTTTGCGTTGTCGTGTGTCTCGAAGGCCACCTTGGAGAATGCTTACCCGAAGATCGGAGGCTGAATGTCCTTGACTGCTGGAGTGTTCCCCGACTGGGAGGGAACACTCCTGCCTGGTGATTGTTGTGCGGTGTCCGTTCATCCGTTGTCGCAGTGTCTGCATGGTCTCGCCGATGTACCATGCTCCGGGGCATCCTTTCCTGCAACGTATGAGGTAGACAACGTTGGCCGAGTCACATGAGTATGTACCATGTACCTGGTGGGTGGTGTCCTCACGTGTGATGATGGTATCTGTGTTGATGATCTGGCATGTCTTGCAGAGGTTGCTGTGGCAGGGTTGTGTGGTGTCGTGGTCGCTGTTCTCCTGGAAGCTGGGTAATTTGCTGCGAACGATGGTCTGTTTGAGGTTAGGCGGCTGTTTGAAAGCGAGTAGTGGAGGCGTGGGGATGGCCTTAGCGAGGTGTTCGTCGTCATCGATGACATCTCTGCCGAGGTGCGATAAATGGCAGTTGGAAAGGCTACCTGTAAACATCTGACATGATTCTCTGACTATATAAGCTGTGTCTTTATGCATTTCTCCACTTCACCTGAGGAAGGAGCAGCGCTCCGAAAGCTTGTGATTTCAAATAAAGCTGTTGGACTATAACCTGGTGTTGTGTGATTTCTTACATTTGTCCTTTAACAGAACCGGCTTCCTAGTCCTATCTATGTCGTTTGTACCAACATGGACCACGACGACTGGATCCACCCCCTCCCACTGCAAGTTTCTTTCCAGCCCAGAGGAGATGTCCTTAACCCTGGCACCGGGTAGGCAACACAGCCTACGGGACTCTCGCTCTTGGCTGCAGAGAACTCTGTCTATCCCTCTAATAATACTATCCCCTACCACTACAACGTTTCTATTTACTCCCCCCTCTTGAATGGCCCCCCGCTCCACGGTGCTGTGGCCAGGTTGCTCATCCTCCCTGCAGTCCCTGCTCCCGTCCACACAGGGAGTAAGAACTTCGAACCTCGAGGGCTGCGGCTCCTCCAACACTACCTCCTGGATCCCCGTACCTGCCTCACTTGTAGTCACACCGTCCTGACCCTGGCCATGGGCTACATCTGAATTAGTTAACTTCATAGGTGTGACCACCTCCTGATACACAGAGTCCAGGTACTTCTCCCCCTCCCTGATGTGTCGCAGTGTCCGAAGCTCAGACTCCAGCTCATCAACACGGAGCTGGAGATCCTGTAGCAGCAGACACTTGTCACAGATGTAATCACCGTTAGCCTCAATGGGGTCTACCGGCTCCCACATCTCGCAACAGTAACATATCACCTGCTCCATTCTATGTAATTAATTTTTTTAAATTTTTTTTTATTGTTAGTTATGGACACCCTCTGCCCGATTATAGATGCTGGTATCCCCTTTAATTAATTGGATTTAAATTAAATCAATCCCTCTAATTACACCAGTTAAATGGCTTACCAACTGCCTCCACTACAGCACAGAGACCCTAGAAAAAAACCGCAGAATTTAAGCTTGTAATGAAAAGAAGAAAGAAATACTCACCAACTATATAAAAAGAAAAAGGGTGGCTAAAGTAAATGTCGGTCCCTTAGAGGATGTGACCGGGAAATTAATGGTGGGAAATATGGAGATGGCAAAAACACTGAATGAATATTCAGTGTTTACAGTAGAGGACACCAAGAATATCCCAACACTGGACAAGCAGGGGGCTATAGGGGGGGAGGAGATAAACACGATCAAAATCACTAAGGAAGTGGTACTCGGTAAAATAATGGGACTCAAGGCGGATAAATCGCCTGGACCTGATGGCTTACATCCTAGGGTCTTGAGGGAAGTGGCGGTAGGGATTGTGGATGCATTGGTAATAATCTTCCAAAACTCCCTGGACTCAGCAAAGGTCCCGGCAGACTGGAAAACTGCTAATGTAACACCCTTATTTAAAAAGGGCAGTAGACAGAAGGCTGGAAACTATAGACCGGTTAGCCTAACATCTGTGGTAGGTAAAATTTTGGAGTCCATTATTAAGGAGACAGTAACAGGACATTTTGATAATCATAATTTAATAAGACAAAGTCAGCATGGTTTTATGAAGGGGAAGTCATGTTTGACAAATTTGCTGGAGTTCTTTGAGGAAGTAACGTATAGGGTGGATAAAGGGGAACCAGTGGACGTAGTGTATTTAGACTTCCAAAAGGCATTTGACAAGGTGCCACACAAAAGATTATTGTGTAAGGTAAAAAATCACGGGATTGGGGGTAATATTCTGGCATGGATAGAGGATTGGCTATCTAACAGAAGGCAGAGAGTTGGGATAAATGGTTCATTCTCAGGCTGGCAATCAGTAACCAGTGGTGTTCCGCAGGGGTCAGTGCTGGGTCCCCAACTCTTTACAATCTATATTAACGATTTGGAGGAGGGGACCGAGTGTAACATATCAAAGTTTGTAGATGATACTAAGATGGGAGGGAAAGTAGCGAGCGAGGAGGACATAAAAAACCTGCAAGGGGACATAGACAGGCTAAGCAAGTGGGCAGAGATTTGGCAGATGGAATACAATACTGGAAAGTGTGAGGTTATGCACTTTGGCAGGATAAATCGTAGAGCAAGTTATTATCTTAATGGCAAGAAACTGGAAAGTACTGAAGTACAAAGGGATCTGGGGGCCCTGGTGCACGAAACTCAAAAGGTTAGTATGCAGGTGCAGCAAGTGATTAAGAAGGCCAATGGAATGTTGGCTTTCATTGCTAGGGGGATAGAATATAAAAATAGGGAGGTATTGCTTCAGTTGTACAAGGTATTGGTGAGACCGCACCTGGAATACTGCATACAGTTTTGGTGTCCATACTTAAGAAAAGACATACTTGCTCTCGAGTCAGTACAAAGAAGGTTCACTCGGTTAATCCCGGGGATGAGGGGATGGACATATGAGGAGAGGTTGAGTAGATTGGGACTCTACTCATTGGAGTTCAGAAGAATGAGAGGCGATCTTATTGAAACATATAAGGTTGTGAAGGGGTTGGATCGGGTGGATGCAGGGAGGATGTTCCAGATGATGGGTGAAACTAGAACTAGGGGGCATAGTCTTAGAATAAGGGGCTGCTCTTTCAAAACTGAGATGAGGAGGAACTACTTCACTCAGAGGGTGGTAGGTCCATGGAATATGCTGCCCCAAAAAGCTGTCGAAGCTACACCATTACATAAATTTAAAACAGAAATAGACAGTTTCCTAGAAGAAAAGGGAATTAAGGGTTACGGGGAGCGGGCAGGAATTTGGACATGAGTCTAGGTTCGGATCGGTCATGGCCCTGTGGGTAGCGGAGCGGGCCCAGGGGCCGTGTAGCCTGATCCTGCTCCTGTTTCGTGTGTCTAATTCTGTTAGATTCAGGAGATGGTCCTGTCATAGTGGATTGGCGGTTAGGATCAGATCAGCCATGATCTTATTGAATGGCGGAGCAGGCTCGAGGGGCCAATTGGCCTACTCCTGCTCCTATTTCTTATGTTCTTATGTTCTTAAGCCATTTAGGACAGAGATAAGGAGGAATTACTTCGCCCAGAGAGTGGTGAATGTGGAATTCTCTACCACAGAAGGCAGTGGAGGCCAATTCATTAAATATATTCAAGAAGGAGTTGCATATATTTCTTAAGGCTAAAGGGATCAAGGGATATGGAGAGAAGGCAGGGACAGGGTACTGAACTTGGATGATCAGCCATGATCTCATTGAATGGCGGAGCAGGCTTGAGGGGCTGAATGGCCTACTCCTGCTCCTATCTTCTATGTTTCTATGAGTCGTTGGACACTGTGATCAGGAGCAGGAGCCCTGCCTGATATTTGTTTCCCATTCTCTAACCACTAAGACCAGTTGTAGCACCCCCTTGCTGGTAGGGAAGGCTGAGATCAGGTAACTCAGGGGCAGACTGAAAGCACATAAGAAATAGGAGCAGGAGTCGGCCATTCGGCCCTTCGAGCCTGCTCCGCCATTCAATGAGATCATGGCTGATCTTCTGCCTCAATTCCATTCACCGGCCTTATCACCATATCCCTTGATGCCCTTACTAGTCAGAAATCTATCGACTTCTGTTTTGAATATACCCAATGACTGAGCCTCCACAGCCCTCTGGGGTAGAGAATTCCAAAGATTCACCACCCTCTGTGTGAAGAAATTCCTCCTCATCTCAGTCCTGAATGGCCTACCCTTTATCTTGAGGCTGTGGCCCTTGGTTCTAGGCTCCCCAGCCAAGGGAAACATTCTCCCAGCATCCACCCTATCAAGCCCTGTAATAATGTTGTATGCTTCAATGAAATCCCCTCTCATTCTTCTGAATTCAAGAGACTACAGGCCTAGTTTACTCAATATCTTCTCATACAACAGTCCCACCATCCCAGGCATCAATATCGTGAACCTTTGTTGCACTCCCTCTATGACAAGTATATCCTTCCTTAGGTAAGGAGACCAAAATTGTACAAAGTACTCCAGGTGTGGTCTCACCAAGGCCCTATATAATTGGAGAAAGACTTCTTTACTTCTGTACTCAAATCCTCTTGTGATGAAGGCCAGCATACCATTTGCCTTCCTAATGGCTTGCTGCACCTGCACATTCACTTTCAGTGACTCATGTACAAGGACACCCAGGTCCCTTTGAGCATCTGCATTCCCCAATCTTTCACCATTTAGGAAATACTCTGCCTTTCTGTTTTTTTCTACCAAAGTGGATAACTTCACATTTATCCACATTATAATCCATCTGCCATGTTCTTGCCCACTCACTGAGCCTGTCGAGATCCCCTTGAAGTCTCTTCACATCCTCTTCACAACTGCCACTGCCACCTAGCTTTGTGTCATCAGCAAATTTGTAAATGTTACATTTAGTCCCCTCATCCAAATCATTGATATAGATTGTGACTAGCTGGGGCCCAAGCACTGATCCTTGCAGTACCCCACTAGTCACAGCCTGCCATCCTGAAAAAGACCCATTTATCCCTACTCTTTGTTTTCTGTCTGTTAACCAATTCTCAATCCATGCTAGTATATTACCCCCAATTCCATGTGCCCTAATTTTGTTCACCAACCTCTTGTGTGGGACCTTATCGAAGGCCTTCTGAAAATCCAAATACACCACATCTACTGGTTCCCCTTTGTCTACTCCACTAGTTACATCCTCAAAGAACTCCAATAGGTTTGTCAAACAGAACTTCCCTTTCATAAATCCATGTTGACTCTGCCCAATCTTACTATTAGTTTCTAAGTGCCCAGTTATTGCATCCTTTATAATAGATTCCAGCATTTTCCCAACTACTGATGTGAGGCTAACAGGTTTGTAGTTCCCCGTTTTCTCTCTCCCTCCTTTCTTAAATAGCAGGGTTACATTTGATATCGTCCAATCTGCAGGAACCATTCCAGAATCTATAGAATTTTGGAAGATGACAACCAATGCGTCCACTATCCCAATGGGCACCTCTTTCAAAACCCTAGGATGTAGGTCATCCAGTCCTTGGGATTTATCAACTTTTAGTCCCATTAATTTTGCTAGTACTGTTTTTTTTACTAATAACAATTTCTTTAAGTTCTTCATTCTCGCCACATCCTTGGTTTTCTCGTATTTCTGGGAGGTTTTTTGTGTCTTCCTCCGTGAAGACAGAAACAAAGTATTTATTTAATTTCTCTGCAATTTCCTCATTCCCCATTATAAATTCTCTCGTCTCTGACTGTAAAGGACCTACATTTACCTTTGCCAGTCTTTTCCTTTTCACAAAACTATAGAAGGTTTTACAATCCGTTTTTATATTTTTCGCTAGTTTGTGCTCATATTCCATTTTCCCTTTCTTGATCTATTTCTTGGTTCCCCCTTTGCTAATTTCTAAAAAGATCCCAATCCTCAGGCTGACCGCTTTTTCTGGCAACTTTATAAGCTTCCTCCTTTGACTTAATATTAGCTTTAATTTCTTTTGTTAGCCATGGTTGGATCAGTTTTCCTTCTGGGTTTTTATGCCCTAGAGGAATATGTTTGTTGCAAATTATGCATTATTTCCTTGAATGTTAGCCATTGTATGTCCACCTTCATACCTTTTAGTGTAGTCTCCCAATCTACCATGGCCAACTTGTCTCTCATACCCTTGTAGTTTCCTCTGTTTAGATTGAAGACCTTAGTTTCAGATTGGACTATATCACTCTCAAACTTAATATAAAATTCAATCATATTATGGTCACTTGTCCCTAAAGGCCCCTTTACCACAAGATTATTGATTAGCCCTTTCTCATTACACAGTACCAGGTCCAGAATAGCCTGTTCCCTGGTTGGTTCCTCCACATATTGATCCAGGAAACCATCTCGCATGCATTCCAAGAATTCGTCCTCCACACCATTTGTGCTGCCTTCCTTTAGGAATTTATGTTAGTTTTCCAGTTAATTCAGGGGTTTGAGTAATTTGGGTCGATTTCCATTGTGTGCCGCCACCTAGTGGATATTTGGTACCTAGCAAGTGCAGTAAAGTGCAGTAAAGCGCAGTAAAGTAAACTACTGTATATCACAGACCTGCAGCTCAACACATGGTCTTGGAAGTTATTTTCTTGTTACGCTCCGGCCTTGGACACTATTTGTCTGTAAGTACTTGAGAATGTTATAGATGATTAGTGTACACTATATTTTGCAGAAAATGTTTAGTTTGTAACCTTTCTCTGTACACAGCTAGCCGTGAAGTGCTCGCTCTCTGTCTAGCTGGTTAACTTGTAGCTGTATTTGATGCACTATGTACAGGGCTAATTTAAAGTGAATGTAAGAGAATGCCTTTCAGTTTGCTAAATGTATATTCACAGTAAGCTGTGTTTCCACGTGTTTTGGTAAGTTACATGCCAAATGTACTGTGTTGCTCAGGCTTACCTAAATTTGTGTATGCATATCAGTTATGTGCTTGTATACTAATGTGTGCTTCCATTTCTGTATTGTATTTCAGTTTCACAATAAGAATCTTTCAGTAAAGTTTATAAGAAAAGTCAAGCCTTGTGATTTTTATGGGAAGATATCAAGTTGTTAGCTACCTGTCTAGCTCTGCATAGGAACGCGCTGCAAGGGCAGAATAGTGAAAAGACAACAGCACAGCGGGCTCAAGCACAAGAAGATACCACTCAGCTACCATGAGTCTACGCTCAGGAAGACAATATACCATAGAGGACGTCGACCAGCCAACCGAGAAGCATGAGCCTCTTCGAGCAAATGATGCCAAGTCACAGTCCTCTAAAGCATCCTTTAGATCATCTCGGCGGTCCAGCAGACCATCGTCATCGACAGCTTCTGCAGCCACCAAAGAACATGCCAAGGCAAAAGCTGCCCAGGCTCAATTGTCATTCGCTGAAAACGAAGCTAGTGTGATGAAGCAGAGAGCCGAGCTCGACGCTAGTGTGATGAAGCAGAGAGCTGACCTCGACGCTAGTGTAATGAAGCAGAGAGCTGACCTCGACGCCAGTCTCCACATTCTCCAAAGCCAGAGAGCTGCCGCTGAAGCTGCAGCTTATGAAGAAGGTGAGGAGAATGAAGGCGGGGAGCACAGCCATGAACCATATGTTCCAGAACAGCCCCTCAGTCCAATGCAACGTACAAGTGAGTATGTCCAATAACACTCCAAATTGTTCTTCAAGGAAACATCCAGGTATCTTGACGCAGAACCAGCTACTCACCACAGTAACAAACAGCCTGTTTTCGGAGACACTGAGCTTAAAAGAGAAGAAACAAGTAAGACTTACCTGCAGAGACCTCCACAGCACTCGGCCAATCCAGCCAAGCAGTCCTCACCCAAGCCATAAGGTGCACAAGACCTCGCTAGGTACCTCATCCGCCGAGAATTGTTAAGTTCAGGTCTTCTAGAATTTGATGACCGCCCTGAAAATTATTGGTCATGGAAAGCGTCCTTCCTGAGTACCACCAAGGACTTGAATCTGTCAGCCAGAGAAGAACTAGATTTGATGACAAAGTGGCTCGGAGCTGAGTCGTCAGAACAGGCGAGGAGAATTCGCTCAGTGCGTGTCCGTAATCCCACAGCAGGCCTCAACCTTGTTTGGCAATGTCTCAAAGACTGTTATGGGACACCAGAAGTCATTGAACACGCACTGCTTAAGAAGATTGAGGACTTTCCGAAGCTAACCAACAAAGATAATGCCGAGCTTCGAGAACTGGGTGACATTCTCCTCGAACTGGAGTGTGCTAAGGGAGAAGGTTACCTGACAGGCCTCTCGTATTTGGATACAGCTCGTGGGGTAAACCCAATAGTGGAAAAGCTCCCCTACAACCTTCAAGAGAAATGGATAGCTAAGGGATCCAAGTACAAGGAGGACTACGGAGTAGCATTTCCTCCCTTCTCTCTCTTCTCCAGGTTCATCCAACAACAGGCAAAGGTGAGGAATGATCCAAGTTTCACTTTCTCCACCTCCAGCAGTCACGCTCCTTCGAGAACAGAGAAACCCACAAAGTACAGCAACAAAGCCTCTGTGAGTGTGCACAAAACAGACGTTCCAGCCGAACCCTCAGTCAACCAATCCAGTTCTGCTGGGAATAAAGTGGATGACCCAGATCGTCAGTGTCCAATACACAAGAAGCCCCACCCACTCAAAAAGTGTCGAAGCTTTAGAGACAAGCCTATTGATGAGCGCAAATCATACCTGAAAGAGAATCGCATCTGCTTCAGGTGTTGTGGGTCGACTCTGCACATGGCAAAAGACTGCAAGGCGACAATCAAGTGCTTCGAGTGCAACAGTGAAAAACACATCGCAGCCCTGCATCCAGGTCCTCCTCCTTCGACCACCGAGAGTGCTGCGGTTGACAAAGAGGATAGCGGGGAGCAAAGCGAAAGCGCATCTTCTTCAGTCACCTCCAAGTGTACAGAGGTTGTGGAAGTGCAAGCAGCCCACGCTCATGCTCCAAAATCTGCTTGGTTAAAGCATATCCTGCAGGGAGAAAGGAGAAGGCAATCAAGATGTATGCAGTGCTTTATGAGCAAAGTAACAAGTCTCTAGCAAAGACAGAATTCTTCAATCTCTTTGAAGTCAAGGCCAGCGCAGCTCCGTACACACTAAAAACCTGTTCAGGGACAACAGAGACTACGGGTAGGAGAGTTGGCAGCTTCATGATCGAGTCCATGGATGGGAAACTACAGCTTCCCCTCCCCACCTTAATTGAGTGTGACATGATGCCAGATGATAGGACGGAAATTCCCTCCCCAGAGGTCGCACGCCATCAGCCCCACCTACAGCCAGTTGCCAACAAGATTCCAGCTGTGGACCCGGACACTCCAATCCTCCTGCTCTTGGGAAGAGACATCTTAAGGGTGCACAAGGTGCGCGAGCAAATCAACAGGCCCCACAATGCTCCTTATGCGCAGCGGCTTGACCTGGGATGGGTCCTCGTGGGTGGAGTTTGCCTGGGAACAGTCCACAAACCAGTGGATGTCAACGTCTATAAAGCAAGCGTGTTGCACAACTGTCGCACATCCTGTCTCAGCCCATGCCCAAACAGGATCCAGGTAAAGGAAGACTACGATGGCATGACGCAGCATCATAGGTCAACCTCCTCTGCCTGTGAGGAAGAGGCAGGCCTCACTGTGAGCACAGACAGCCTAGGATGCTCAGTGTTTGAAAGGTCCAAGGATGATGACAAGCCAGCACTATCCATGGACGACAAAGCTTTCCTAACCATCAATGCCCTGAGGAGGTTTTTCTCAATCCGTGGTCCAGCCAAACTTCTCCGCTCCGACAGAGGGACTAACTTCGTGGGTGCCTGTAAGGAGTTGGACATCCACACGGATGATGCAGCGGTAAGAAGCTACCTCCAAAAGAAAGGATGCACGTGGGTGTTTAACCCCCCGCATTCATCCCACATGGATGGTTCATGGGAGAGGCTCATCGGTGTTGCCAGGCGTATTCTGGATGCTATGCTGCTTCGGACGGGACCCACTCGTCTCACACACGACGTCTTGAGCACTCTCATGGCTGAAGTCATGGCGATCATGAATGGAAGACCCCTGATGCCGGTGTCCACCGACCCAGACATGCCTGCAGTCCTCACCCCAGCGATGCTCCTGACTCAAAAGATGAGTGCTATTTCAGCCCCCTCTGGAAACTTCGACATGGCTGAGCTGCACGGGAAGCAGTGGAAGCAAGTCCAGTGTCTTGCAGACACTTTTTGAAAGAGATGGAGAGGAGAGTATTTGTCCACCCTACAGAGCTGTAGGAAATGGACAGAAGACAAGCCAAATGTCAAAGTGGGAGATGTTGTCTTGCTGAAAGACAGCCAAGCACACAGAAATGAATGGCCAGTGGGACTGGTTGTCAAAGCTCTGCCGAGCAGAGACAAGAGGGTCCGCAAGGTGGAGGTGAAGATTGTCAAGGAGGGGACCGTCAAAGTGTTTCTGAGGCCAGTCTCAGAGATCATAGTCCTCCTTTCTGAAGAAACCTAGAGAAAGGATTCTGAGTATGTTTGCAGCCAAAGGACGTTTTCTTTAGGTTTTATTTTGTATCTGTAGTGGTACAATGGAATTGTACCAAGTGGGGAGTGTGCTGCCTTCCTTTAGGAATTTATGTTAGTTTTCCAGTTAATTCAGGGGTTTGAGTAATTTGGGTCGATTTCCATTGTGTGCCGCCACCTAGTAGGTATTTGGTACCTAGCAAGTGCAGTAAAGCGCAGTAAAAAGTAAACTACTGTATATCACAGACCTGCAGCTTGACACATGGTCTTGGAAGTTATTTTCTTGTTACGCTCCGGCCTTGGAAACTATTTGTCTGTAAGTACTTGAGAATGTTATAGATGATTAGTGTACACTATATTTTGCAGAAAATGTTTAGTTTGTAACCTTTCTCTGTACACAGCTAGCCGTGAAGTGCTCGCTCTCTGTCTAACTGGTTAACTGTGGTGTGGAGATGCCGGAGTTGGACTGGGGTGGACAAATGTAAGAAGTCACACAACACCAGGTTATAGTCCAACAGCTTTATTTGAAATCACAAGCTTTCGGAGCGCTGCTCCTTCTTCAGGTGAAGTGGAGAAATGCATAAAGACACAGCTTATATAGTCAGAGAATCATGTCAGATGTTTACAGGTAACCTTTCCAACTGCCATTTATCACACCTCGGCAGAGAGATAATCACAGCAGTCAAAGGTGTGAATGGTGTCCAAACAGGTCAGTCAGGGAAACATTACATCAAAGAACAATGAGGTGGGGTCACAAGGGGTCAAATATTGCAGATGCTGGGGTCTGTATGAAAAACAAAAAAAGACAAAAAAAATTTTTTTGGCTGGAAATCACAGCAGGTCCAGCCGCATCTGTGTAGAGAGAACAAGCCAATGTCGACTCGAGTCTGGATGACCCTGCATCAGGTGGGGTTACATGTAGCGTGACATGAACCCAAGATCTCGGTTGAGGCCGTCCTCATGGGTGCGGAACTTGGCTATCAGTTTCTGCTCGACGATTTTGCGTTGTCGTGTGTCTCGAAGGCCACCTTGGAGAATGCTTACCCGAAGATCGGAGGCTGAATGTCCTTGACTGCTGAAGTGTTCCCCGACTGGGAGGGAACACTCCTGCCTGGTGATTGTTGCACGGTGTCCGTTCATCCGTTGTCGCAGTGTCTGCATGGTCTCGCCGATGTACCATGCTCCGGGGCATCCTTTCCTGCAACGTATGAGGTAGACAACGTTGGCCGAGTCACATGAGTATGTACCATGTACCTGGTGGGTGGTGTCCTCACGTGTGATGATGGTATCTGTGTTGATGATCTGGCATGTCTTGCAGAGGTTGCTGTGGCAGGGTTGTGTGGTGTCGTGGTCGCTGTTCTCCTGAAAGCTGGGTAATTTGCTGCGAACGATGGTGCCGAGGTGTGATAAATGGCAGTTGGAAAGTGATATACCTATCAATTCGTCCAATAAAAAGCGACGAGTTAGGAACGTAACTAAAGGTTTTTATTGACTAAATAACAGAGCCCACCCTCGTGGGTGATCGGGTCCAACAAGGAGGAATACCAGCCAGTCGACTACCTTTATACCTGGGCAGGTAGGTGGAGCCATGGGCGGAGTTGGAGGTGGTCAGCCCAGGTATAACAGCGCGACAAGAGGCGACCTCGTATAGTGATACAACAGTGAGAACAGTGATAACAATACAACAGTGATAACTATAGTGTAACGATAGTGAACGATAAAAGTGGTTTACCACATTCACCCCTTGTTTAGATTTGAGTCCGGCGGGGTGAAGTGTACTACCAGTTCTGGTATGTCAGTCTGTCCGGAGGCCTCGTAAGCCTCTCCGATCGTCGCAGCGGCGGTGCTGCATTATCCGGTGTTAATGCTGGTGTCTGCGTGGTCGGCGAAGGCTCGTGGGGTTCCGGCATGCCGTCTACCTGGGCTGGAATTGGGGGGGTGGTGGGGGGGGTAAAGGTGGTGTCTCCAGAGTGCCCGAGGGTGCGAGGTCTCGTAAGGAGACAGTGTCCTCCCGCCCGTCTGGGTAAGCCACGTAGGCGTACTGGGGGTTGGCGTGCAGGAGGTTCACCCTCTCGACCAGGGGGTCCGTTTTATGGGCCCTCACGTGCTTTTGCAGCAAGACGGGCCCCGGAGAGGTCAGCCAGGTTGGTAGAGTGGTTCCCGTAGTCGACTTCCTGGGGAAAACAAACATTCGTTCATGGGGGGTGGCGTTAACGGCAGTGCAAAGTAGTGACCGGATGGAGTGCAGCGCTGTCGGGAGGACTTCCTGCCAGCGGGAGGTTGGGAGGCCCTTAGACTTTAAGGCTAAGAGGACAGCCTTCCATACCGTCGCGTTCTCTCTTTCCACCTGGCCGTTCCCTCGGGGGTTGTAGCTGGTGGTCCTACTTGCTGCAATACCTCTCGCTAGTAGGAACTGACGGAGTTCCTCACTCATGAAGGAGGAGCCCCGGTCACTATGTATATAGTTCGGGAACCCGAACAAGGCGAAGAGGTCGTTCAGGCACTTGATGACCGTGGTACTGGTCATGTCTGGGCAGGGGAAGGCAAAAGGGAAACGGGAGTACTCATCAACGATGTGGAGGAAGTACACATTGCGGTCAGATGACGGTAGAGGCCCCTTAAAGTCGATGCTCAGGCGCTCGAAGGGGCGGGTGGCCTTGATCAGGCTTGCTCTGTCCGGCCTATAGAAGTGCGGTTTGCACTCGGCGCAGGTCTGGCAGTTCCTGGTCATGGTCCTGACCTCCTCGATGGAGTAGGTCAGGTTGCGGGCCTTAATGAAATGGTAAAGTCTGGTGACCCCGGGGTGGCAGAGGTCGTTGTGGAGGGTCTGAAGTCTATCAATATGCGCGCTGGCGCATGTAATTCGTGAAAGAGCATCAGGGGGTTCGTTCAGCTTACCTGGCCGGTACAAGATATCATAATCGTAGGTGGATAGCTCGATTCTCCACCTCAAGATCTTGTCATTCTTGATTTTGCCCCTCAGCTTGTTATTAAACATGAAAGCAACCGAACGTTGGTCGGTGAGGAGGGTAAATCGTTTACCTGCCAGGTAATGCCTCCAGCGCCGTACCGCCTCCACAATTGCCTGGGCTTCCTTCTCGACCGACGAGTGTCGGATCTCGGGGCCCTGTAGGGTCCTTGAGAAGAAGGCCACCGGCCTCCCCTCCTGGTTAAGGGTAGCGGCTAGGGCGAAGTCGGATGCATCGCTCTCCACTTGGAAGGGGATGGACTCATCCACT
Source organism: Somniosus microcephalus (assembly GCF_052327205.1). Classification (NCBI taxonomy): domain Eukaryota; kingdom Metazoa; phylum Chordata; class Chondrichthyes; order Squaliformes; family Somniosidae; genus Somniosus; species Somniosus microcephalus. The sequence goes on along the minus strand of NC_140987.1, from coordinate 19,650,389 downwards.
GCGTGCATTGTGGCCTTGGCTATGTCTCCCTTGATGAGGGAGAAGGCCGCGCACGCTTCCTCCGTGAGGGGGAAGGATGTGGACTTCATGAGGGGTCTGGCTTTGTCCGCATAATTGGGCACCCATTGGGCATAGTAGGCGAAGAGCCCCAGGGTTCTCTTAAGTGCCTTAGGGCAGTGGGGGAGGGGTAGCTCCATGAGGGGCGCATTCTTTCGGGGTCGGGGCCGATGAGTCCGTTCTCTACTACACAGCCAAGGATGGCAAGGCGCGAGGTGTTAAACACACATTTCTCCTTATTGTAGGTGAGGTTCAGCTGTTGGGCCGTACGGAGGAATTTCTCCAGATTCACGTCATGGTCCTGCCGGTCGCGGCCGCAGATGGTGACGTTATCTAGATAGGGGAATGTGGCCTGCAGTCCGTTCTGGTCAACCATCCGGTCCATCTCCCTTTGGAAGACCGAGACCCCGTTGGTGACACCGAAGGGGACCCTAAGGAAGTGGTATAGGCGCCCATTCGCCTCAAAGGCGATGTACTGGCGGTCCTCGGGGTGGATAGGGAGTTGGTGGTAGGCCGACTTAAGGTCGATGGTCGAGAACACGCGGTATTGTGCAATCTGATTGACCATGTCAGATATGCGGGGAAGGGGGTATGCGTCCAGCTGGGTGTATCTGTTTATGGTCTGGCTGTAGTCGATGACCAGGCGATTTTTATCGCCGGTCTTAACGACCACGACCTGGGCACGCCAGGGGCTGTTGCTCCCCTCGATAATGCCCTCTTTCAGGAGGCGCCGCACCTCAGAGCTAATGAAGGCTCTGTCCCCAGCGCTGTACCGCCTGCTCTTGGTAGCGACGGGTTTGCAGTCGGGGGTGAGGTTAGCGAACAGGGAAGGTGGCGGCACCTTGAGGGTGGATAGGCTGCAGGTGTTACGCGGTGGGCGGTTTAACATTCGCTGGTTGTCGACTGTGAGTGGGGGGAGGGGTCCACCGTATGCTAGGGTTACACTTTGGAGGTGGGATTGGAAGTCCAGCCCTAGTAGGACGGCAGCGCAGAGCTGGGGGAGGACGAGGAGTTTAAAATTTTTATACTCCGTACCCTTAACCGACAAGGTCACAACACAGTAGCCGCTAATGTCCGTGGCGTGGGACCTCGATGCCATCGAGATTCGGTTGCGCATTGGCAGGACAGGGAGGGAGTAGTGGCTCACCGTGTCTGGGTGGATGAAGCTCTCCGTGCTTCCGCTGTCGAACAGGCAGGTCGTGGCGTGGCCGTTTACTTTGATGTCCATCATCGACTTGGACAGGTGGTGTGGGCGGGCTTGATCCAGAGTGACGGAGGCTAGTGTGTAGGTAAGCGAGTCGTTGTCGTCTGCGGGCGAGGCGGTCATCGGGTCCGGAGGCCCGGTGGCAGTCGGGCGTGGTGGGTAAAATGGCGTCTCCCACGAGGTAGGACAAAATGGCGGAGAAGATGGCTGCTCCCATAACTCACATGAGGCACTATTGGGGTCGGTTGCCTTGATCAAAGATGGCCACCCCCATGACTCACGTGTGGGGATGCTGGCCTCAGTTGCCTTGAAAGAAGATGGCCGCCCCCACAGTTCGCATGAGGCACTGCTGGCCTCTGAAGATCCGCTCCTGCAGGCCTTAGAGAACTGGCCTTTCTTCCTGCAGGTTGAGCAGGTAGAGTTCCTGGCTGGGCAGCGCGACCTCGGGTGCTTCTCCTGGCCGCAAAAGAAGCAGCCGGCGGCCCGATCGCGGGTGCCCGATGTCGGAGCCGGTACCGGGGGTGGCGGTCCCGGTCGGGTCCGGGACGCCGACGCTGAGGTAGGTCCCGGGGGCGGCGCTGCGAAGGGTATTGCGGTAGGGGTCGGGCCCAAGTCCCAGGGTCGCGAGCAGTACCTGGAAAACGCCTCCTGGTCCTGATGGGCCACCTCTAGGGAGAGAGCGAGGGCTTCAGCTTTGTCCAGGTCGAGGTCTTTAGCTTCAAGCAGTCTTTGCCGTGAGTAGTCGGACCGTAGGCCTTTCACAAAGGCATCGCGGATATTATCTTCCGTATTTTCAACAGCCATCTGTGGTAAACCACTGTATTGTATATTGCCACCTCTGGGTGGCGCTGTGTATGGAGGCATGCCTCAGCTGACTCCACCCACCACTGTGTGGGTTTCGTTCAGACTTGTTCAGTCACTCACGAAGAAGCATGGTCTCTTCTTAGCTAATAAAAGCCTTATTCATCTCTTCTTTCGACTCATCATCTCTTCTTCGACTCATCACCTTTTATGAAGTAATTGATAAGCGTATCAATTTTATTAGCTAAAAGTTAAATGGCGACACCTGAGGAGCAACAACAGCAACGGATACAGCAGACATTGCTGAGAGCCCTCAGACCACCACGCCTGGACCTCGACCCTCAAGATGTGGGTGCATCAGCCAAGTTTGAACACTGGCTGAGCTGCTTTGAATCCTTCCTCGCAATCTCACAGGTTACAGAGGAGGATCACAAACTGAAAATTTTGACCGCCCAGGTGAGCCATCAAGTATATATGCTAATCCGGGACTCTAATACGTACGTGGCGGCCCTCGAGCTACTAAAAGGGCAATATACGCGCCCAGTGAACACAATTTACGCCCGACACCTCTTGGGATCCCGCAGGCAGCAACCGGGAGAATCGGTAGGGGCATTTGCACGGGCGCTACTGGCACTCTGCAGAGACTGCGATTGTAAAGCGGTAACGGCTGTGGAGCACGCGCAGGGACTCGCCTGTGATGCCTTCGTCAGGGGCCTCCAGTCAGACCACACCCGGCAGAGACTGCTAGAAAGCAAGGAACCCGACCTGAAGACGGCCATTGCCCTTGCGCTCTCGTTAGAGGAGGCCCACCGAAACCTCGGGGCATACCCCCGTAACGGCGCCGAGACATGGCAATCGAAACCGTGGGACACGGGACCGCCGCCCCCGGCACCAACCGCTGCAGCGACCCAACCGAGACAGCAGCCTCCGGTAAGAACTGCTTCGATGCCCAGTAACCAGGCCCAAAAATGCTATTTCTGTGGCCAGTTAAAACATCCCAGAGCGCACTGCCCAGCTAAGACAGCTACCTGCTCGGGCTGCGGGAAGAAAGGCCATTACGCTAACGCCTGCAAGGGGAAGCCAGCCAGCAGCGCAGCGTGCGGGCCGTGGGAGCAGCCATCTTATCCGCCATTTTGTGTACCCCCGGCCGCATGGCATCCGCCGCCATCGTATCCAACGCACTCAACCGCCATTTCGTCACCGGAACCGACCACCGTCTCGGCGGATGACTATAGTGACTCACTAAGCCACATACTGGCCTCCGTGACGCTGGATCAAGGCCACCCTCACCATCTATCCAGCTCCATGATGGATATCACGGTAAACGGCCGCGCCACCAGTTGCCTGATCGACAGCGGGAGCACAGAGAGTTTCGTCCACCCCGACACGGTACGTAGCCACTCCCTCACGATTCTGCCAACGCACCATCGCATTTCTATGGCGTCCAAGTCCCAGTCAATGGACATCAGCGGCTACTGTGTGGTGACCCTGTCAGTAGGGGGCACTGAATATCAAAAATTTAAACTGCTAGTCCTGCCCCGTCTTTGCGCTGCCGTCCTGCTAGGGTTGGATTTTCAGTGCCACCTTAAGAGTGTCACACTAGCATACGGTGGACCCCTCCCCCCACTCACAGTCTGCAACCAACAACTTTTAAATCGCCCGCTGCAAACCACCTGCAGCCTTTCCACATTAAAAGTCCCCCCCCCTCCCCTGTTCGCTAACCTCACCCGCGACTGTAAACCCATCGCTACCAAAAGCAGGCGGTACAGTGCCGGGGACAGAGCTTTTATCAGCTCTGAGGTGGAGCGGCTCTTGAAGGAGGGCATTATCGAAGGTAGCACTAGCCCCTGGCGAGCCCAGGTTGTAGTCGTTAAAACCACTGCAAAACGCCGCATGGTAATCGACTACAGCCAAACCATAAACCGGTACACCCAGCTGGACGCGTACCCCCTCCCTCGCATATCTGATATGGTCAATCAGATTGCGCAATACAAAGTATTCTCCACCATCGACCTTAAGTCAGCGTACCACCAGCTGCCCATCCGCCATGAGGACCGCCAGTATACTGCCTTCGAGGCAAACGGCCGCCTCTACCACTTCCTTAGGGTCCCCTTCGGCGTCACCAACGGGGTTTCGGTCTTCCAAAGGGAGATGGACCGAATGGTTGACCAGAACGCGCTGCGGGCAACCTTCCCCTATTTGGATAACGTCACCATCTGCGGCCACGACCAGCAGGACCACGACGTTAATCTAGCAAATTTCCTCCGTACGGCCCAACGGCTGAACCTAACGTACAATAAGGAAAAATGTATGTTTCACACCAAGCGCCTGGCCATCCTCGGCTGCGTGGTGGAGAACGGAGTCATCGGGCCCGACCCCGACAGAATGCGCCCCCTAATGGAGCTACCCCTTCCCCACTGCCAAAAAGCACTGAAGAGATGCCTGGGGTTTTTCTCCTACTACGCCCAGTGGGTGCCCCTCTATGCAGACAAAGCCAGGCCCCTCATCAAAGCCACCTCCTTCCCCCTGACACCAGAGGCGTGTGCAGCCTTCACTCTTATCAAGAACGATATCGCGAAGGCCGCAATGCACGCGGTGGATGAGTCCATCCCCTTCCAAGTGGAGAGCGATGCCTCCGACTTCGCCCTAGCCGCGACCCTTAACCAGGCGGGCAGACCCGTGGCCTTTTTCTCAAGGACCCTCCAGGGCCCCGAGACGAGACACTCCTCCGTCGAAAAGGAGGCCCAGGCTATTGTAGAAGCGGTGCGTCACTGGAGGCATTACCTGGCCGGGAAACGATTTACCCTGCTCACTGACCAGCGTTCAGTAGCTTTTATGTTTAATAATAAGCAGAGGGGTAAAATCAAGAACGACAAGATCTTGAGGTGGAGAATCGAACTCTCCACCTACAATTATGATATCTTGTATCGGCCAGGGAAACTCAATGAGCCCCCAGATGCCCTATCACGTGGTACATGCGCCAACGCGCAGAGTGATAGGCTGCAGTCCCTCCACAATGACCTCTGCCACCCGGGGGTCACCAGGTTTTTCCATTTTATCAAATCCCGTAACCTGCCCTACTCCATCGAGGAGGTCAGGACCATGACCAAGAGCTGCCAAATCTGCGCCGAGTGCAAACCGCACTTCTATAGGCCGGACAGAGCAAGCCTGATCAAGGCCACCCGCCCCTTCGAACGCCTGAGCGTCGATTTTAAAGGGCCCCTCCCCTCCGCTGACCGCAATGTGTACTTCCTCAACATAGTTGATGAGTACTCCCGTTTCCCCTTTGCCATCCCTTGCCCAGACATGACCAGTACCACGGTCATCAAGTGTCTGAATGACATCTTCGCTCTGTTCGGGTTCCCCAGCTATATACATAGCGACAGGGGCTCATTGTTCATGAGCGACGAACTTCGGCAGTACCTGCTAACAAGAGGTATCGCCACGAGCAGGACCACCAGTTACAACCCCCGGGGGAACGGCCAGGTGGAAAGGGAGAACGCGACGGTTTGGAAGGCAGTCCTCTTAGCACTAAAATCTAAGGGCCTTCCGACCTCCCGCTGGCAGGAGGTCCTCCCTGCAGCGCTTCACTCCATTCGGTCACTGCTTTGTACTGCCACTAATGCGACCCCTCATGAGAAAATGTTCATTTTCCCCCGGAAGTCTACATCGGGAACCTCGCTACCGGCATGGTTGACTTCTCCTGGGCCCGTCCTACTGCGGAGGCACGTGAGGACGCATAAAACGGACCCCCTGGTCGAGCGGGTGCACCTCCTACACGCCAACCCCCAGTATGCCTGGGTGACATACCCAGACGGGCGGGAGGACACGGTCTCCATACGAGATCTCGCACCCTCGGGTACCCCTGAATTACCACCGTTATCCCCCTTACCACCGTTATCCCCCTTACCACTGTTATCCCCCACCACCCCTCCCAACCCAACCCCTGCAGACGGCATGCCAAAGCCCCAGGAATCTTCGCCAACCACCCAGACACCAGACCCGACGTCGGATGCTGCAACACCACCGCCGCCACCACGACGATCAGGACGTCAGACAAGGCCTCCTGATAGACTTAACTTGTAGTACCCTTCACCCCGCCGGACTTCACATTAAACAAGGGTTGAATGTGGTAAACCACTGTATTGTATATTGCCACCTCTGGGTGGCGCTGTGTATGGAGGCATGCCTCAGCTGACTCCACCCACCACTGTGTGGGTTTCGTTCAGACTTGTTCAGTCACTCACGAAGAAGCATGGTCTCTTCTTAGCTAATAAAAGCCTTATTCATCTCTTCTTTCGACTCATCATCTCTTCTTCGACTCATCACCTTTTATGAAGTAATTGATAAGCGTATCACCATCACCGCTTTAAAGTCACAGTTCCTGCCGAGTGCTCTTAGCGCCCGTAAAAATTCAGCTACAGACTCTCCTGGCTGTTGCGGGCGGGATCTTAGGAGGTGCCTGGTGTACATGTAATTTACCGGGCTCCGGTACTGCTGTTTCAGTAGGTTGATAGCGGCCTCGTATGTAGTCGTGTCCTGGATGAGTGCGTATACTCTCGGGCTCGCTTGGGCATTCAGAACTCTTAGTTTGGATCTCTGAGGGACGCCGGATTCTTCCAGGTAGGATTCGAAGCAGCCCAGCCAGTGTTTGAAGTCGAGGGCTGAGTTTGCTGCCTGTGGGTTTAGATCCAGGTACGGTGGTTTGAGGGCTTGCAGCCAAGCCGGCTGGTGTGGCTGGTGTAGCCCGATGTCTGAAAGCTGCTGTGGCTGTGCTTCTGGGAGGGCTTCTGGCTGGCCAGTAGTAGACATCTTTAAAATTTAGTCAATAAAATTGATATACCTATCAATTCGTCCAATAAAAAGCGACGAGTTAGGAACGTAACTAAAGGTTTTTATTGACTAAATAACAGAGCCCACCCTCGTGGGTGATCGGGTCCAACAAGGAGGAATACCAGCCAGTCGACTACCTTTATACCTGGGCAGGTAGGTGGAGCCATGGGCGGAGTCGGAGGTGGTCAGCCCAGGTATAACAGCGCGACAAGAGGCGACCTCGGATAGTGATACAACAGTGAGAACAGTGATAACAATACAACAGTGATAACTATAGTGTAACGATAGTGAACGATAAAAGTGGTTTACCACAGAAAGGTTACCTGTAAACATCTGACATGATTCTCTGACTATATAAGCTGTGTCTTTATGCATTTCTCCACTTCACCTGAAGAAGGAGCAGCGCTCCGAAAGCTTGTGATTTCAAATAAAGCTGTTGGACTATAACCTGGTGTTGTGTGACTTCTTACATTTAACTGGTTAACTTGTAGCTGTATTTGATGCACTATGTACAGGGCTAATTTAAAGTGAATGTAAGAGAATGCCTTTCAGTTTGCTAAATGTATATTCACAGTAAGCTGTGTTTCCACGTGTTTTGGTAAGTTACATGCCAAATGTACTGTGTTGCTCAGGCTTACCTAAATTTGTGTATGCATATCAGTTATGTGCTTGTGTACTAATGTGTGCTTCCATTTCTGTATTGTATTTCAGTTTCACAATAAGAATCTTTCAGTAAAGTTTACAAGAAAAGTCAAGCCTTGTGATTTTTATGGGAAGATATCAAGTTGTTAGCTACCTGTCTAGCTCTGCATAGGAACGCGCTGCAAGGGCAGAATACCATTAGTGGGAATTTGATTTGCCCAGTCAATATGTAGATTAAAGTCCCCCATGATTACCGTATTGCCCTTGTTACATGCACTTCTAATCTCTTGATTGATACTGTGCCCTACATTACCATTACTGTTTGGTGGCCTATACACAACTCCCACCAATGTTTTCCGCCCTTTGCTGTTTCTTAGCTCCACCCAAACTGATTCCAGTTCTACATCACGATCTGCCGAGCCAAGATCTTTTATCTCTACCGTACCGATCTCATCCCTTATTAACAGCACTACGCCACCTCCTTTTCCTTTTTGTCTGTCCTTCCTAAATGTTGAGCACCCTGGAACATTCAGTTCCCAGCTTTGGTTACCCTGCGACCATGTCTCTGTAATGGTAATTACATCACACCCATTTACTTCTATTAGTGCTATTAATTCATCCACCTTGTTGCGAATGCTACATGCATTTAGAAAAAGTGCCTTCAACTTTGCCTGTTTAATATTTTTCTCCACTTTAACCCTCTTTACTGTTGGCCTTTGTTTCTGCTCCCTACTAGTTTTGCTGACTACTTTTCTAACTTGTACTTCCAGCTTTGTTTCTCCCTGTTCTGGGCCCACACTTAGGTTCCCAGCCCCCTGACAAACTAGTTTAAATCCTTCCCAGCAGCACTAGCAAACCCCCCTGCGAGGATATTGGTCCCAGTTCTGCCGAGGTGTAACCCGTCCAGCTTGTACAGGTCCCACCTTCCCCAGAATCGGTCCCAAAGCCTCGGGAATTTAAATCCCTCCTTCTTACACCATCTCTCCAGCCACGCATTCATCTGGTCTATTCTCCTATTTCTGCTCTCGCTAGCACGTGGCACTGGGAGTAATCCTGAGATTACTACCTTTGAGGTCCTGCTTTTTAATTTATTTACTAGCTCCCTATATTCTGCTTGCAGGACCTCGTCCCTCTTTCTACCCATGTCGTTGGTACCGATATGGACCATGACCTCTGGCTGTTCACCCTCCCCCTTCAGAATGCCCTGCAGCCGTTCAGTGACATCCTTGACCCTGGCACCGGGGAGGCAACATACCATCCTGGAGTCACGTCTGCGGCCACAGAAACGTCTATCTGTTCCCCTTACGATAGAATCTCCTATCACTATTGCTCTCCCACTCTTTTTCCTCCCCTCCTGTGCAGCTGAGCCACTCGTAGTGCCACGGACTTGGCTCTTGCTGCATTCCCCTGAGAAACCATCTCCCCCAGCACTATCCAAAACGGAAAATCTGTTGGAGAGGGAGATGGACCCAGGGGACCCCTGCACTACCTTCCTACTTCTTTTACTCTGTCTGGCGGTCACCCATTCCCTTTCTGCCTGCGCACTCTTTACCTGCGTTGTGACCACCTCGTTAAACGTGCTATCCACGAAGATCTCAGCCTTGCGGATGCTCTACAGTGACTCCAGCCGCAGCCGCAGCTCCAGCTCCGAAACATGGATTTCGAGTAGCTGCAGCTGGAGACAGTCCCTGCACATGTGTTCGCCCTGGACACCGAAAGTCTCCCTGACTTCCCACATAGCACAGGAGGAGCACTCCACGCTGCCGAGCTACCCTGCCATGTCCTACCCTTAATTTACTCCCTTTACTTCCTTTAAATTAAAGAATATTAATACACTAGGGACCTTACTTCCCTTTAAACACTACTTACTCTAAACTAGAGACCTTACTTTTACTTTAATGACAGGACTGTAGAAATAGTCACCAGGTCCTACTTACCAATCAGCTCCTTCCCTGGTTGTGACGTCACTTTAGCGGTTTTGCAGTTGTTGTTGTTGTTTGACTGCCCCCGCTCTCAGACTCTTTCCTGGGTGTAAAGTAAGAACCAAATCCTACAGAGTGAAAAGTTAGGGAAAACAAAGGTGAAGCAAGGGAGCTCCTCCTTCCACTCCTCACCCAACTAATTCCTTCACTCACCCAACTCTCAGCACTCTGTGCAAACCGCACTCAGTGCAGATCGTACTGCGAAGCCTGTTTTTATAGGCCTAGTTTTCCTAATTAACTGCCTTCAGCTGCTCCAAAACCTTCTCCGGTGCTGCCGGCTCCTTTTAGGTCCGCTGTCCTCGGCCTCCCGCGCTCTTTATCCTCTGCCTTCTCCGGTGCTGCCGGTTCCTTTCAGGCCCGCTGTCCTCGGCCTCCCACACTCTTTATCCTCTGCCTTCTCCGGTGCTGCCGGCTCCTTTCAGGCCCGCTGTCCTCGGCCTCCCGCGCTCTTTATCCTCTGCCTTCTCCGGTGCTGCCGGCTCCTTTTAGGTCCGCTGTCCTCGGCCTCCCGCGCTCTTTATCCTCTCCCTTCTCCGGTGCTGCCGGCTCCTTTCAGGCCCGCTGTCCTCGGCCTCCCGCGCTCTTTATCCTCTGCCTTCTCCGGTGCTGCCGGCTCCTTTTAGGTCCGCTGTCCTCGGCCTCCCGCGCTCTTTATCCTCTGCCTTCTCCGGTGCTGCCGGTTCCTTTCAGGCCCGCTGTCCTCGGCCTCCCACACTCTTTATCCTCTGCCTTCTCCGGTGCTGCCGGCTCCTTTCAGGCCCGCTGTCCTCGGCCTCCCGCGCTCTTTATCCTCTGCCTTCTCCGGTGCTGCCGGCTCCTTTTAGGTCCGCTGTCCTCGGCCTCCCGCGCTCTTTATCCTCTGCCTTCTCCGGTGCTGCCGGCTCCTTTTAGGTCCGCTGTCCTCGGCCTCCCGCGCTCTTTATCCTCTGCCTTCTCCGGTGCTGCCGGCTCCTTTCAGGTCCGCTGTCCTCGGCCTCCTGCGCTCTTTATCCTCTGCCTTCTCCGGTGCTGCCGACTCCTTTCAGGTCCGCTGTCCTCGGTCTCCCGCTCTCTTTATCCTCTGCCTTCTCCGGTGCTGCCGGCTCCTTTCAGGCCCGCTGTCCTCGGCCTCCCGCGCTCTTTATCCTCTGCCTTCTCCGGTGCTGCCGGCTCCTTTCAGGTCCGCTGTCCTCGGCCTCCCGCGCTCTTTATCCTCTGCCTTCTCCGGTGCTGCAGGCTCCTTTCAGGTCCGCTGTCCTCGGTCTCCTGCGCTCTTTATCCTCTGCCTTCTCCGGTGCTGCCGGCTCCTTTCAGGTCCGCTGTCCTCGGCCTCCTGCGCTCTTTATCCTCTACATTCTCTGGGGCTGCCGGCTCCTTTCAGGCCCGCTGTCCTCGGCCTCCTGCGCTCTTTATCCTCTACATTCTCCGGTGCTGCAGACTCCTTTCAGGTCCGCTGTCCTCGGCCTCCCGCGCTCTTTATCCTCTGCCTTCTCCAGTGCTGCCGGCTCCTTTCAGGTCCGCTGTCCTCGGCCTCCCGCGCTCTTTATCCTCGGCCTTCTCCGGGGCTGCCGACTCCTTTCAGGTCCGCTGTCCTCGGTCTCCCGCGCTCTTTATCCTCGGCCTTCTCCGGGGCTGCCGACTCCTTTCAGGTCCGCTGTCCTCGGTCTCCTGCGCTCTTTATCCTCTGCCTTCTCCGGTGCTGCCGGCTCCTTTCAGGTCCGCTGTCCTCGGCCTCCCACACTCTTTATCCTCTGCCTTCTCCGGTGCTGCCGGCTCCTTTCAGGTCCGCTGTCCTCGGTCTCCCACACTCTTTATCCTCTGCCTTCTCCGGTGCTGCCGGCTCCTTTCAGGTCCGCTGTCCTCGGTCTCCTGCGCTCTTTATCCTCTGCCTTCTCCGGTGCTGCAGACTCCTTTCAGGTCCGCTGTCCTCGGTCTCCCGCGCTCTTTATCCTCTGCCTTCTCCGGTGCTGCCGGCTCCTTTCAGGTCCGCTGTCCTCGGTCTCCCACACTCTTTATCCTCTGCCTTCTCCGGTGCTGCCGGCTCCTTTCAGGTCCGCTATCCTCGGTCTCCCACACTCTTTATCCTCTGCCTTCTCCGGGGCTGCCGACTCCTTTCAGGTCCGCTGTCCTCGGTCTCCCGCGCTCTTTATCCTCGGCCTTCTCCGGGGCTGCCGACTCCTTTCAGGTCCGCTGTCCTCGGCCTCCCACACTCTTTATCCTCTGCCTTCTCCGGTGCTGCCGGCTCCTTTCAGGTCCGCTGTCCTCGGTCTCCCGCGCTCTTTATCCTCGGCCTTCTCCGGTGCTGCCGGCTCCTTTCAGGTCCGCTGTCCTCGGTCTCCCGCGCTCTTTATCCTCTGCCTTCTCCGGTGCTGCCGGCTCCTTTCAGGTCCGCTGTCCTCGGTCTCCCGCGCTCTTTATCCTCTGCCTTCTCCGGGGCTGCAGACTCCTTTCAGGTTCTTCAGAAAGAAAGAAAGACTTGCATTTATATAGCGTATTTCACAACCTCAGGACATCCCAAAGCGCTTTACAGCCAATGAAGTACTTTTGAAGTGTAGTCACTGTTGTAAAGTGGGAAATGTGACAGCCAATTTGTGCACAGCAAGCTCCCACAAACAGCAATGTGATAATAACCAGATAATCTGTTTTTGTTAGGTTGATTGAGGGGTAAATATTGGCCCTAGGACACTGGGGCTAACTCCCCTGCTCTTCTTCAAAATAGTACCATGGGAACTTTTACGTCCACCTGAGAGAGTAGGCAGGGCCTCAGTTTAACATCTCATCCGAAAGACGGCACCTCCAACAGTGCAGCACTCCCTCAGCACTGCACTGGGAGTGTCAGCCTAGAGTCAAGTCTCTGGGGTGGGACTTGACCCCACGACCTTCTGACTCAGAACACAAGTGCTGCCCACTGAGCCATGACTGACACTGGGATACATTTTAATTTTGTTTTAATTAATCCTTTCAGGACATGAAGTTTGAATTACCCAGCAGTTCATGTTAAATGATCCTCTTTCCGTTGTCACCATCTCAGACTGCCACTGGTAGGGTGCGTGACTTGCTTGCTTGGAGTTAGGTCACAGATCAGCCATGATCTCATTGAACGGCAGAACAGGCTCAAGGGGCTATGTGGTCTACTCCTGTTCCAAGTTCTATTCCTTTCTCCCTCATGTGTTTATTCAGCTTCCCCTGAAATGCATCTATACTATTCACCTCAACCACTCCCTGTGGTAGCGAGTTCCACATTCTAACCACTCTCTGGGTAAAGAAGTTTCTCCTGAATTCCCGATTGGATTTATTAGTGACTATATTATATTTATGGTCCCTAGTTTTGGACTCCCCCACAAGTGGAAACATCTTCTCTACGTCTACCCTGTCAAACCCCGTCATAATTTTAAAGATCAGGTCACCCCCTCAGTCTTCCCTTTTCTAGAGAAAAGAACCCCAGTCTGTTCAGTCCTTCCTGCTAGTTATAACCTCTCAGTTCTGGTTATCATTCTGATGAATTATTATTGCTGTCTTTCTGTAACTGAAGGCCCCAAAGTCAAGTACAGAAGAGAAAGGTCATTGGGCCTGTCGTAGAAACAGTCACTCCTGCCCCCACCTTCTACAGGTAGTTGCATGCTAGCATCCGGGGTAAGACAGTGTGGTTATGTTACTGGACGACTAGTCCAGAGATATGAGTTCAAATCCCCCTCTGGCAGTTTTAGAATTTGAATTCAGTGTTAAAAAGCTGGTACCAGTAAAAGTGACCATGAAGCTGTTGGATTGTTATAGATAAGGGAGAACCAGTGGATGTGGTGTATTTGGACTTTCAGAAGGCTTTCGATAAGGTCCCACACAAGAGATTAGCGTGCAAAATTAAGGCACATGGGATTGGGGGCAAGGTACTGACTTGGATAGAGAACTGGTTGGCGGACAGAAAGCAAAGAGTTGGAATAAACGGGTCGTTTTCCGAGTGGCAGGCAGTGACTAGTGGGGTACCGCAAGGATCGGTCCTAGGACCCCAGCTGTTCACAATATATATTAATGATCTGGACGAGGGAATTGGATGTAATATCTCCAAATTTGCAGACGACACAAAGCTGGGTGGGAGGGTAAGCTGTGAGGAGGATGTCGTGAAACTCCAGTACGATTTGGACAGGTTGGGTGATTGGGCAGAAACATGGCAAATGCACTATAATGTGGATAAATGTGAGGTTATCCACTTTGGTGGCAAAAACAGGAAGGCAGATTATTATTTGAATGGCAATAGATTGGGAGAAGGGGAAGTGCAAAGAGACCTGGGTGTTATTGTGCACCAGTCGCTGAAGGTAAGCATGCAGGTGCAGCAGGCGGTTAAGAAGGCAAATGATATGTTGGCCTTCGTAGCAAGAGGGTTCAAGTACAGGAACAAGGATGTCTGCTACAGTTGTACAGGGCCTTGGTGAGACCACACCTTGAGTATTGTGTGCAGTTTTGGTCACCTTACCTGAGGAAGGACGTTCTTGCCATGGAGGGAGTGCAGCGAAGATTCACCAGGCTGATACCTGGGATGGCAGGAATGACGTATGAGGAGAGATTGTGTCAATTGGGCTTATACTCACTGGAGTTTAGAAGATTGAGAGGGGATCTCATCGAAACCTATAAAATTCTGTCAGGTCTGGACAGATTAGATGCAGGAAGGATGTTTCTGATGGCCGGGGAGTCCAGAACCAGGGGTCATAGTCTAAGGATAAGGGGTAAGCCATTTAGGACTGAAATGAGGAGGAATTTCTTTACCCAGAGAGTGGTGAACCTGTGGAATTCTCTGCCACAGAGGGTGGTGGAGGCCAATTCATTAAATATATTTAAGAAAGAGTTGGATATATTTCTTGAGGCTAAAGGGATCAAGAGATATGGGGAGAAGGCAGGGACAGGGTACTGAATTTGAATGATCAGCCATGATCTCATTGAATGGCGGAGCAGGCTCGAAGGGCCGAATGGCCTACTCCTGCTCCTATCTTCTATGTTTCTATGTTTCTAAAACCCAACTCATTCACTCATGTCCTCTAGGGAAGGAAACCCACTGTCCTTACCTGGGTCTGGCGTATATGTGACTCCAGCACTCTGAACTTCACTCAGCTGTGCCAAACCTCTGCAACGGTTTGGTGGTGGTGTTTCCCCTCTCAATGTTGGGTCCTCTGGTACCATGCAGCGTTTCCATTGGAGAGGTGACCCGTTCTGGCTCAATCTCTGCGAGAATGCAACTAACATTGCGATGCAGGTGGGCGCACCCACTTGCTGTTCCCATTCTTCACCGACCCGACAAGAGTGGGAAATTGTAGGGGTGAACCTATCTCATCGTTCCTTCGTAAACCTGTGAGCCAAATCTTCCTGGGAATATAATGGCGCACGCTGTTATTAAAGCACAAATCGGCCAGCACGTCCAGGGGAAGAAGAGATACGCCGTGAGTTGCAAATCTCCAGAACTTGCTGGTCGATTTACGCTGCTCCGCTGTTTGCCGCACACAAACGACATCTGGCCATCAACCTCCCTGTTATTTTTGAGAACTTGCTGGATTTCCACGCTAATTTCCCATTAAACTCGCCGCAGAAAGTTAGGGCTGATAATTAATAATGCATGTACCCTTTTAACGACATGATAATTGTGAATGCAATGCCAATCCAGCCCAGAGAGGGAACAATTTAAACTTCTCCTTCATTCCTGTTTCTTTCTCAATCCTCAAACCTCATTGGTGCAGGATTTAGACTATTGGTCCCGTCACTCACGAAGGTCCATGTTGCCCTCGCCGCGCCGTTATCAGCTCGCACTTCCAGCAAGTTACGGCGTAAATTATATTCGAGCTGAAGGGTGCAAAAAAGGTCTAACTCGTGGCGCACGCCATGAAATCCTAAAATCATAGAATAGTACAGCACAGAAGGAGGCCATTCGGCCCATCGAGTCTGCGCCGGCTCTATCGACAAGCAATCCAGTTAGTCCCGCTCTTTCCCCATCTCCCTGCAATTTTTTCTCCTTCAAGTATTTATCCGATTCCCTTTTGAAAGCCACGATTGAGTCTGCCTCCACCACCCTATCAGGCAGCGCGTTCCAAAACCTCACCACTCGCTGCGTAAAAAAGTTTTCCCTCGTGTCGCCTCTGAGATGCCTCGCTCCAGCAAGATTTGGCCCAATGCGTTTCCACCATTGACCCACCTGAGCGATTCCATCTATGTTCACCGCTGTTTAGAGTCATAGAACCATAGAAAGTTACAGCGCGAAAGGAGGCCACTTCGGCCCATCGTGTCCGCGCCGGCCAACAAAGAGCTATCCAGCCTAATCCCACTTCCCAGCTCTTGGTCCGTAGCCCTGCAGGTTACAGCATCCCAAGTGCACATCCAAGTACTTTTTAAATGTGGTGAGGGTTCCTGCCTCTACCACCCTTTCAGGCAGTGAGTTCCAGACCCCCACAACCCTCTGGGTGAAGAAATTTCCCCTCAAATCCCCTCTAAACCGTCCACCAATTACTTTAAATCTGTGCCCCCTGGTTTTTGACTCCTCTGCTAAGGGAAATAGGTCCTTTTTATCCACTTTATCTAGGCCCCTCATAATTTTATACACCTCAATAAGGTCTCCCCTCAGCCTCCTCTGTTCCAAGGAAAACAGACCCAGCCTATCCAGTCTTTCCTCATAGCTAAGATTCTCTACTCCCGGCAACATCCTTGTAAATCTCCTCTGTACCCTCTCTAGTGCAATCACATCTTTCCTGTAATGTTTATACAGGGGACCACTAGACCTCCCAGTAGCTGGGCTTGTTGTCCTATTAAGTTTGAGAGTGATGTAGTCCAATCTGAAACTAAGGTCTTCAATCTAAACAGAGGAAACTACAAGGGTATGAGGGACAAGTTGGCCATGGTAGATTGGGAGATTACACTAAAAGGTATGAAGGTGGACATACAATGGCTAACATTCAAGGAAATAATGCATAATTTGCAACAAACATATATTCCTCTAGGGAATAAAATCCCAAAAGGAAAAGTTATCTAACCATGGCTAACAAAATAAATTAAAGCTAGTATTAAGTCAAAGGAGGAAGCTTATAAAGTTGCCAGAAAAAGCGGTCAGCCTGAGGATTGGAATCTTTTTCAAAGTCAGCAAAGGGGGACCAAGAAATTGATAAAGAAAGGGAAAATGGAATATGAGCACAAACTAGCGAAAAATATAAAAACGGATTGTAAAAGCTTCTATAGGTATGTGAAAAGGAAAAGACTGGCGAAGGTAAATGTAGGTCCTTTACAGTCAGAGACGGGAGAATTTATAATGGGGAATGAGGAAATGGCAGAGAAATTAAATAAATACTTTGTTTCTGTCTTCACGGAGGAAGACACAAAAAACCTCCCAGAAATACGAGAAAACCAAGGGTGTGGCGAGAATGAAGAACTTAAAGAAATTGTTATTAGTAAAAAAACAGTACTAGCAAAATTAATGGGACTAAAAGTCGATAAACCTCAAGGACCGGATGACCTACATCCTAGGGTTTTGAAAGAGGTGGCCATTGGGATAGTGGACACATTGGTTGTTATCTTCCAAAATTCTATAGATTCTGGAACGGTTCCCGCGGATTGGAATGTAGCAAATGTAACCCTGCTATTTAAGAAAGGAGGGAGAGAGAAAACGGGGAACGACAGACCTGTTAGCCTCACATCAGTAGTTGGGGAAAATGCTGGAATCTATTATAAAGGATGCAATAACTGGGCACTTAGAAACTAATAGTAAGATTGGGCAGAGTCAACGTGGATTTATGAAAGGGAAATCCTGTTTGACAAACCTATTGGAGTTCTTTGAGGATGTAACTAGTGGAGTAGACAAAGGGGAACCGGTAGATGTGGTGTATCTGGATTTTCAGAAGGCTTTCGATAAGGTCCCACACAAGAGGCTGGTGAACAAAATTAGAGCACATGGAATTGGGGGCAATATATTAGCATGGATTGAGAATTGGTTAACAGACAGAAAACAAAGAGTAGGGATAAACGGGTCTTTTTCAGGATGGCAGGCTGTGACTGGTGGGGTACCGCAAGTATCGGTGCTTGGGACCCAGCTATTCACAATCTATATCAATGATTTGGATGAGGGGACTAAATGTAACATTTACAAATTTGCTGATGATACAAAGCTAAGTAGCAGTGGCAGTTGTGAAGAGGCTTCAAGGGGATCTCGACAGGCTCAGTGAGTGAGCGAGAACATGGCAGATGGAAACTAATAGTAAGATTGGGCAGAGTCAACATGGATTTATGAAAAGGAAATCCTGTTTAACAATCCTATTGGAGTTCTTTGAGGATGTAACTAGTGGAGTAGACAAAGGGGAACCAGTAAGTGTGGTGTAGCGAGAGGGTTTGAGTACAGGAACAAGGATGTCTTGCTCCAGTTGTACAGGGCCTTGGTGAGACCACATCTTGAGTATTGTGTGCAATTTTGGTCGCCTTATCTGAGGAAGGATGTTCTTGCCATGGAAGGAGTTCAGCGAAGATTCACCGGGCTGATACCTGGGATGGCAGGAATGACGTATTAGGAGAGATTGGGTCGATTGGGCTTGTACTCGCTGGAGTTTAGAAGAATGAGAGGGGATCTCATTGAAACTTATAAAAAAGGTCGTTGGTACCAATGTGAAACACGACCTCTGACAGTTCGCCCTCCCCCTTCAGAATGCCCTAGGCCCAACTATCTTCAGCTTCCCTCCAACATAAGGTCAGAAATGGGGATGTTCGCTGATGACTGCACAGTGTTCAGCGCCATTCACAACTCCTCAGATAATGAAGCAGTCCATGCCCACATGCAACAAGACCTGGACGACGTTCAGGCTTGGGCTGATAAGTGGCGGGTAACATTCACGCCACAGAAGTGCCAGGCAATGACTATCTCTAACAAGCGAGAGTCTAACCACCTCCCCTTGACATTCAACGGCATTACCATCGCCGAATCCCTCACCATCAACATCTCCAATGGTCTCCATTGACCAGAAACTTAACTGGACTAGCCACATAAATACTGTGGCAACAAGAGCAGGTCAGAGGCAAGGTATTCTGCGGCGAGTGTCTCAACTCCTGACTCCCCAAGGCCTTTCTACCATCGACAAGGCTCAAGTCAGGAGTGTGATGGAATACTCTCCACTTGCCTGGATGAGTGCAGCTCCAACAACACTCATGAAGCTTGACACCATCCAAGACAAAGCAGCCCGCTTGATTGGCACCCTATCCACCACCAATAAAATTCTGACAGGACTGGACAGACTAGATGCAGGAAGGATGTTCCCGATGGTTGGGGAGTCCAGAACCAGGGGTCACAGTCTAAGGATAAGGGGTAGGCCATTTAGGACAGAAATTAGGAGGAATTTCTTCACCCAGAGAGTGGTGAACCTGTGGAATTCTCTACCACAGAAGGCAGTAGAGGCCAATACATTAAATATATTCAAGAAGGAGTTGGATATATTTCTTAAGGCTAAAGGGATCAAGGGATATGGGGAGAAAGCAGGGACCGGGTACTGAATTTGGATGATCAGCCATGATCGCATTGAATGGCGGAGCAGGCTCGAGGGGCCGAATGGCCTACTCCTGCTCCTATCTTCTATGTTTCTATCCGCTCCCTCCACCACCTTAAATATTTACTCCCTCCACCACCGGCGTACCATGGCTGCAGTGTGTACCATCTACAAGATGCACTGCAGCAACTCGCCAAGGCTTCTTCAACAGCACCTCCCAAACCCGCGACCTCTTCCACCTAGAAGGACAAGGGCAGCAGGCGCATGGGAACATCATCACCTCCAAGTTCCCCTCCAAGTCACACACCATCCTGACTTGGAAATAAATTGCTGTTCCTTCATCGTCGTTGGGTCAAAATCCTGGAACTCCCTCCCTAACAGCACTGTGGGAGCACCTTCACCACACGGACTGCAGCGGTTCAAGAAGGCAGCTCACCACCACCTTATCAAGGGCAATCAGGCGACGCTCATGTCCTAGGAAGGAATAAAAAGGAAGTGGCAGCCAATTTCGCACAGCAAGGTCCCGTAACAGCAGTGTGGTAATGACCAGATAATCTGTTTTCATGATGTTGGTTGAGGGATAAATATTGGCCAGGACACCGGGGAGCGCTCCCCTGCTCTTCTTCGAAATAGTGGCCTTGGGATCTTTTACGTCCACCTGAGAGAGCAGACCGGGCCTCGGTTTAATGTCTCATCCGAAAGACGGCACCTCCGACAGTGCAGCACTCCCTCAGTACCGCACTGGGAGTGTCAGCCTAGCTTTATGTGCTTAAGTCCCTGGAGTGGGATTGAACCCACGACCTTCTGACTCAGGCAAGTGTGCTGCCCACTGACCACACCCTGCTTCTGAATATGAAGAGAATAAAACAAATGCTGGAAAGTTGAAACAAAAAGATAAAGTGGAGGAAATACAGAGCAAGTGAGTCAGCACCTAAAAAGCATGAGCTTACGGTTACTGACTGGGCACCTGCCGTGTGTTACCAGTGTCGGGACATGAACAGGGAGCAGTGGGGTCGAGTTCGAATAATCCTACTGCCTCCGTGGTAAAGGTTGACATCTAGTGGAAAGGGGAGGCATTTCAGGTAATGCAGATATTCAGAAACTTTCTGATACAAAGCAAAGCTTTCTTGGAATCATGGAATCTTACAGCACAGAAAGAGGCCATTCGGCCCGTTTGAAATAGCTGTTCAATTAGTCCCGCTCTCCCCCCCCGACCCCCACTGCTCTTTCCCCTGAGCCCTGCAACTTTTTTTCCTTTTCAGGTATTTATCCAACTCCCTTTTGAAATTTACTATTGAATCTGCCTCGCCCGCCCTTTCAGGAAGTACATTCCAGATCCTAAAGAAAAAATCTCCTCATCTCCTCTCTGGTTATCTTGCCCATTATCTTAAATCTCTGCCCGCTGGTTACCAACCCATCAGCCAGTGGAAACAATTTCTCCTTTATTTACTCCGTTGAAACCCCTTCATTTTTGAACACCTGTTCCAATTTTGATGGGTTGGATCTTAAGGCTGGTGATTTGCCTGGAGAAACTGCCACAACATCTCAAGCCAGCTGTGGGTCTCCTTCTTAGGCAGTCCCTCGGAACCGAGGATGACTTGCTTCCACATTAAAAATGAGTTCCCGGGTGACTGATGAGTCCAATGCGGGACCCACAGTCTCTGTCACAGGTGGGGCAGACGGTGGTTGAAGGGGCGGGTGGGTGGGATGCTCGGGTTGACGTGCGCTCCTTGCGCTGCCTGCGCTTGGCTTCCGCTTGCTCCCGGCGAAGAGACTCGAGGTGTTCGGCGCCTTCCCGGATGCTTCTCCTCCACTTTGTGCGGTCTTGGGCCAGGGATTCCCAGGTGTCGGTGGGGATGTTGCACTTTTTCAAGGAGGCTTTGAGGGTGTCCTTGAAGAGTTTCCTGTGCCCACCTGGGGCTCTCTTGCCGTGCCGGAGCTCCGAGCAGAGCGCTTGTTTTGGGAGTCTCGTATCAGGCATGCGGACAATGTGACCCGTTCATCGGAGCTGATCGAGCGTGGTCAATGCTTCGATGCTGGGGATGTTGGCCTGAGCAAGAACACTGACCTTGGTGCGCCTATCCTGCCAATGGATTTGCAGGATCTTGCGGAGGCAGCGTTGGTGGTACCTCTCCAGTGCTTTGAGGTGCCTGCTGCACATGGTCCTTGTCTGCTGTGGGTACGATTACACAGGCAGCACATGGTTAAAGGGATCAGCATTATTTCAAACAAACACTACAAAGTGTTGTGTCCGTGTGTTAATAGAGACACTGAAGGCAGGAGTTGGTTTCACAGGTGTTTACTGAACAAAGTCTGGAGGTGAACTAACTGATACAACACAATATATAGGCTTATATAGCCCGAGTGGCCATTACCGGCATTACAGTACACAGGGGGCTCTTAAAGGCATATACACTACAATTCCTCCCCTTTTAGCCAACCAGTACATAATATTTTAAGTAATCATTAATTACATGTTACAAGAACAATAATCTACACATTGCTGCAGTTAATCAATTATAAGTCAGTCTCTCTGGAGGCTTCCTGACTCGGTCCGGATAACGCCTCGGTGGTGTAGTAGTTTCTGGTGGTGTAGTAGGTTCTTTTGGCAAGGCTGATTCGGCTTGAATGCCAGTGTCGGGTTCATCTGGTTCCAGTATCACCGGATCGGAGGTAGATACTATGGGTATCTCTGCTTCATCATTAGGCGTATAGAGTTGTGGTGTAGGTTGTCCCTTTTCAGATGACTCTATGATTTGGTCAGCATGGCGCCTTATTATGCTTTCTCCAATGTCCACGGTATACATCAGCGGTCCTAGTCGTGTGCAGATAGTTCCAGGCTGCCATTTCTCAGTACGGTAGTCCCGGGCCAAAACTTGTTGACCTATCTGGAAGGCTCTAGTTGGCCTTTCATTCATGCCTTGAAATTGCCGGTTCTCCACGTCCCTTCTGATGTTTGGCTTGATCAAATCCAGCCGGCATCTTAGGCTTCTATTGAAGAACATCATGGCGGGAGTTTGGTTTGTAACCATATGTGTTGCATTCCTGTATGCAAACAAGAAGTTATCCACCTTATGCTGAAGTTTTATGTCTTCATTACCCATGGCCTTTATGGCCTTCTTGAAGGTCTGGACAAACCTTTCAGCCAATCCATTGGTGGCGGGATGGTATGGGGCGGACGTGTAGTGCTTAACCCCATTGTTTTTTAAGAACTTCCTGAATTCTTCGGACACAAATTGCGGTCCATTATCAGAACAGATCTGTTCAGGCAGCCCATTCCTGGCAAATATGGTCCTTAATACTGTGATGGTTTTTTCCGTGGTGGTGGAGGACATCTTTATTACCTCTGGCCACTTGGAGTGTGCATCAACCGCGATTAAGAACATTGAGTCCATAAATGGACCAGCAAAGTCGATGTGTACCCTTTGCCATGGAGATGAGGGCCACTCCCATGGATGTAGAGGGGATTGTGGTGGAGTGTTTTGGACCTTCTGGCATCCTAGGCAGCTCTTGGTCATTTCTTCGATGTCTCCATCGATACCTGGCCACCATACAAACACCCTGGCTAGGTTCTTCATTTTCACTCCACCCAGATGCCCCTCGTGAAGCTCCTTTGGAACTTTATCCTGGAGTTTGGGTGGAATCACCACTCTGGATCCACACATCAAGGTTCCTCGGCACACTGACAGCTGTTCTCTTCTTTGCGAGAATGCTGGCAACAGTGGTTCGCCATGTGCTGGCCATCCCTTCACTGTTAAATCGTAGACTCGTGAGAGAGTCGGGTCATTTCTCGTTTCCCTTTCAATGGCAGAATTTGTTACTGGTAGACATTCGACTATGGTAGAGTGGAACATCTCCACTGGGTCTACTGTAGGTGCCTCTTCTACCATTGGCAACGGTAGGCGCGATAAACCGTCAGCATTCCCATGCTGTTTTGATCCTTTGTATTCTATGTTATATTGGTGTGCCCCTAGAAAAAGGGACCACCTCTGTAGCCTTTGCGCTGTCGTAATGGGAACACCCTTTTTAGGGTTGAATATGGAGATGAGGGGTTGATGGTCAGTCAACAAGGTAAATTTTTGTCCGTGTAGGTAATGGTTGAATTTCTTCACTCCCCATACCAGGCTGAGTGCTTCCCTGTCGATTTGGGCATAGTTACGCTCAGCTGAGTTCAATGAGCGTGACGCAAAAGCTATCGGCCGCTCCGAGCCTTCAGGGAATCTATGCGATAATACCGCTCCTACGCTGTAAGGGGATGCATCGCACGCCAGTCTGATTGGCAGTGATGGGTTGTAATGAGCCAAAACTTCCTTGGACGTGATTAAGTCTTTGCATTTATGGAAGGCAAATTTACAGTCTTCGCTCCATTTCCAAATTACTCCCGTTTGTAGCAGTTCGTTAAGCGGGTGCAGAAGAGTTGATAAGTTCGGTAAAAATTTATGATAGTAATTTATTAATCCCAGGAACGACCTTAATTGTGAAACATTTTCAGGTGCTGGGGCTTTTATGACCGCTTCAATTTTTTCAGGTGACTTATTAATTATGTGGCCACAATATGATATTTGATTCTGGAAAAATTCGCACTTGGGGCGATTTGCTCGTAGGTCCCGTTCTCTCAGCCTAGTGAGCACCTGCTCCAAATTGGCAAGGTGCTCGTTGTCGTTTTCTCCTGTTACAAGGATGTCATCGAGGTAGCATTGAGTCCCCGGAATCCCTTGGAGGACTTGCTCCATAGCTCTTTGCCAGATAGCTGGAGCTGATGCTACTCCGAAAACCAGTCGATTGTACTGGTACAGGCCTTTGTGTGTATTTATCGTGAGATACTTTTTAGAGGCCTCTTCAACCTCCATCTGTAGATATGCCTGTGCCAAGTCAATTTTGGTGAAACGTTTCCCTCCGGATAGTGAGGCGAAAATATCTTCTATCCTCGGAAGAGGATATTGTACCATGTGAAGGACCAGGTTTACAGTCACCTTGAAGTCTCCACAGATGCGAATTTTTCTCTGTTCTTCAGATTTATCATTATTCAACGTTTTCTTCATGACCGGGACGATGGGTGTTGCCCACTCGCTCCAATCTATCTTGGATAATACGCCTGCCTTTTCCAAATTCTCCAGCTCTGCCTCGACTGCTGGACGAATTGCGTATGGCACCGTCCTTGCCTTAAAAAACTTGGGAATTGCCGCATCTTCCACTTTTATTGAGGCGGTGATGCCTTTCAAGGTTCCTAGTTTCTCTTGAAACACTTCCTTGGCGTTGGCCAAGATGTCTTTTAATCGTTCAGGTATGACGTCATCATCATTTTTTTCCTTACTGGTCACCGTCAGTGCCTGAATGGAGTGCCAGTCTAAACGTATCTTCCTGATCCATTCACGTCCCAACAGCGGTGGACCACCATCTTGTAGAACGTATAAATACAACTTCTGTATTTCCTTGCCGTTGTATACAACAGGCACCCTTATTTTTCCTTTGGGGTATACTTTCTGCCCCGCATATGTTTTTAAGATAATGGATGTGTCTTTTAAAGGTATATGCGGAAATAGCCGCTCGTAATCCCATCGATTTATGACGGTCAGAGCTGATCCTGTATCTAGTTCCATTTTAACTGGGGACCCTGCTATCATGAGGGTAACCGAAATGGTCTGGTAATCTTCTTTGGCAATTACATTATGTAATTTGAGACAGCTTAGTCTCTTGTTTTCGGAGTCGCTATCGCTCTTCTGGTCTTCGGAGCTACTGTCCGTCATCATTTGTACCTTTCTGTACTTTTCTTTATTGATTTTTTCTTTCCTGTCCGTGGATTTTTTTTGTCCAGATCGGCATACCCGTGCAATGTGTCCAATCTTTCCGCATTGCCTGCATGCTTTGTCCTTGAACCAGCAGTCCCTCTGGTCATGGGTGGATCTGCCGCAGCGATAACATCTCTCGAAACCCTGTGTCATTTCATGGGTGCCGAAGTCCTGTGTCTTTTGCTGTATCGTGGCTGCTTCGTATGATACAGCCATACTGAAAACCTTGTCCAGTGTCAAATCTTGCTCAGAAAGCAGCCTTTTCTGTGTTCCTTCACTTAGGAGACCGCAGACGAATTTGTCTTGAAGATAATCTGCCAGTCCTGCCCCGAATTGGCAGTGCTTTGATAGCTTTCTTAATTCGGTGAGGTAATCAGCGTTACTTTCATTCTTGTGTTGATTCCTCTTGAAGAATTTGAATCGTTCCGCTATCAGCAGCGGTGTTGGGTTTAAGTGCTCCTGTAGGGTATCAACAATTTCCTTAAAATTCTTGTCCTTTGGTTTGGCTGGAGTGATTAAGTTTCGTAACAGCCCATATGTCTTTGCGCCCATTAGATTTAGAAGTACTGACGCCTTTTTATCATTTTCTATTCCATTTGCGGTGCAATATACCTCCACTCTTTCCACATATGTGGTCCAATCCTCTATATCGTTATCAAAAGCATCAATATTGCCAGCCTTAGGCACCCTGGAAAAAAAATGGCGCTTCCCGCGCTTTTCTTTCTTTCCTGCAGAAAAGATATGGCGCTTCCCGCGCTTTCCCGCCGCTGCTGCCGATGACAACGCTGTTTTCCGCGGTTTTTTTAATTAATTTTTTTATTTACAGGTGGAGACTCGTTCCCGCTGGACTCTCTCTCTAGGTCTGAACGCCGACCTGCTTGCAGCGCCGGCCGTCTCCCGAGTGCTCCCTCCCCATCTGTTACTGCTTGCCTCCGCCTTCGCTGCTTGGCCTCGCTGCAGAGCCAGCCGATGGAGCCCCAGCCCGATGCCCAGGAAGGATTATTGCAGTACCTGCCACCAGCTCGGCTAGCTGGTGAAACCACAGCTTTTTTTTTTCTTGCTTTTCTTCGACTTTGGACGTCTGAGGAATCGATGTCCTTGAGGTGCTGCCGAATTGCAGGTAAGTCCGTTTCCAATTCGTCGCCACTGTTGTGTCTGTGTGTTAATGGAGACACTGAAGGCAGGAGTTGGTTTCACAGGTGTTTACTGAACAAAGTCTGGAGGTGAACTAACTGATACAACACAATATACAGGCTTATATAGCCCGAGTGGCCATTACCGGCATTACAGTACACAGGGGGCTCTTAAAGGCACATACACTACACAAAGTATTCGTGTTAAGGTTGACAACAAGCTCGTTAGCTTGCTGTAAAATGGTAATTTATTTCGAGTTGCCTGTTTTTTATCCCGACACTGTTTCAAAGCTGCCATTTCAACAAAAACAGAAACTGTAAGCGTCTTGGGACGTTGTAATACATTAAAGGTGCGATATAAATGCAAGTTGTTGTTGTTGTTTTCTGATTTTGTTTCCCTCCCCTGTTGAAAGTAATCTGCATTTTTCATAATCTCTGCCCAGAATTGTAATTTATTTTATCACACAGAAGGTAAGTGAGTTAACAGATAATGGACATTTGGACCGTGTGATCTCGCAGGATTTTAAACTGGGGTCCCCTGTTCCACACGGGTCTGCGGGGTCACCAGAGTTCAGAATTTTTTCCATATTTGTAGCCTTGCTATTTCTGCAAAGTTGGCACCGTTGTTTCTTTGTGTAGTGCAGGTGCCAGCTATGGATCAGTGGGCAACACTCTCACTATCTCTGAGTCTGAAGGTTGTGGGTTTAAATCCCCACGCTAGAGACTTGAGCACAAAAATCTAGTGTGACACTCCCAGCACAGTGCTGCGGGAGTGCCACACTGTCGGAGGTGCCGTCTTTCGGATGAGACATTAAACCGAGGTTCCCGTCTGCTCGCTCGGGTGGACGTACAAGACCCCACGGCACGATTCGAAAAAGAGCAGGCGAGTTATCCCCGGTGTCCTGGCCAATCTTTATCCCTCAACCAACATCACTAAAACAGATTATCTGGTCATTGCTGTTTATGGGGGCTTGCTGTGCGCAAATTGGCTGCTGCGTTTCCTACATTCCAACAGGTCAAAGAAGTATTTTATTGACTGTAAAACGCTTTGGGATGTCCTGAGGTTATGAAAGTTGCTACATAAATGCAAGTTCCTTTAATCTTCGCCCTCTTCGGGAAGCGAGGGTAGGGCCCCCCAGGAGTATGTTAATATTTGCAGGAGGGGTCCCCACATACTAAGGTTTGAAAACCGCTACTCTACAGGCGTTCCCTCCCTGACGGTGCTGGTGTATAAAGACTTCAGTTACGCTACAGTTTGCTGCCAGTATGTGGTATTCAGGCTGTGATTTAAAGGCACTTAATCACTGCTGGATTGTAATGAAATCAAACTTAGTGCAATCTGACATACTGGCAGGACTCTCGGAGGAAAATAAGTCAAGAGTTTTAAGCATAATTATGTTAGTTGCAGTCGGCTACCAAATTCGCAGGACGTCAAGTAACTGGCTTTAAAATATGCTGCATTATTTGTTTATGTTCTCTTTAAATGAGTATTGCAACAGTTCAAAGCATTGTCCATGTTGCAGTGGATTCTAACATATAGAGGTACTGAGCATGTTATGTGCGAATATATAACACGTGAGGAGTGAAGACCAAGTGTTTTTAGGTGCGACAGGGTTAGAGAGCGGGCAGGATAATTAGACCAGAGTGCACAGTCCCCATTTTAAAATCATGCAATTACTCCTTATTTGTATATATTCCCATTATAAATTCCACATGTATATGGAAACTTCCTATGTAAACTTGTCACAGTGTAATTACACCCTCCCACAAGTGGTGGTGCTGTTACACCTACTCTGGGGAGTGGGGTGGGGGAGACTGTTCATGCAGTGTGACAGGTTGACATGGGCAGTGTCATAAATCGCACCTTCTACAAGAAGTAACTCAGGAAGTACGACTGGATGGCCAGCTGAGGGCGCCGTCCGAGGAGTATAAATACTCGGGCGTGGGCCCAACTTGGCCAGAGACAATCTGGAAACAGGAAGCTAGTGACTACTAACTAGACCTCCATGTTTTGTTACAAGTCGATTAAAGCCTTGCTTTATGTTCAACCAAGTGCGTAGTGAGTCTTTATTACGTCAGGCAGATTGCATTATGGATGTAGGAATAAATAATTGGTAAAATTGACAGGAACTGTATGAAGATGTAAGATTTTTAATATATAGATATATAAAATGCTCTTCATAAAGCTCTGGACTGGGATCCTGTGTGATTCTTCTGTAAAGTACTGACATAGCCACAGAAGTAAAGACAGCAACATGTTGGGGAAAAATTTGCAGGGCTATGGGGAAAGTGAAGAGAAGTGGGGACTAATTGGAGAGCTCTTTCAAAGAGCCAGCACAGCCAAGATGGGCCGAATGGTCTTATTCTATGCTGTCTCATTCTACGATTCTATGCTTCTAGGAACTTGCATTTACTTCATGCCTTTAAAGGGAAGAATGTCCCAAAGCACTTTATCGATAGGTCTAAGGCAAATCGTACATGGAGCGAGGCGGGCAGAGATTAGAAACATAGAAACATAGAAAAATAGGAGAAGGAGTAGGCCATTCGGCCCTTTGAGCCCGCTCATGGCTGATCCTCTATCTCAATACCATATTCCCGCTCTCTCCCCATACCCCTTGACGCCTTTTGCGTCTAGAAATCTACCTATCTCCTTCTTAAATATATTCAGTGACTTGGCCTCCACAGCCTTCTGTGGTGGAGAATTCCACAGGTTCACCACCCTCTGAGTGAAGAAATTTCTCCTCATCTCAGTCCTAAATGTCCTACCCCGTATCCTGAGACTGTGACCCCTGGTTCTAGAACCCCCCAGCCAGGGGAAACATCCTTCCTGTATCCGGTCTGTCTAGCCCTGTCAGAATTTTAGACATTTCAATGAGATCCCCTCTCATTCTTCTAAACTCTAGTGAATACAGGCCTAGTCCACCCAATCTCTCCTCATACGACAGTCCTGCCATCCCAGGAATCAGTCTGGTGAACCTTCGCTGCACTCCCTCTATGGCAAGTATATCCTTTCTTAGGTAAGGAGACCAAAACTGTACACAATACTCCAGGTGTGGTGTCACCAAGGCCCTGTATAACTGTAGTACGACATCCTTGCTCCTGTACTCAAATCCTCTTGCAATGAAGGCCAACATACCATTTGTCTTCCTAACCGCTTGCTGCACCTGCATGTTTGCTTTCAGATTAAGATTAAGGGGGGTGCGGGAAAGGGCGACGAAAAGCTGAGTCAAAAAAGATGAAGAGAGGAGATGAAGACGGAGAGGTTTAAAGAGAAAATTCCAGTGGGATCCAGGTGGCTGTGCTGCCAATGGTGAGGGTGGGGGTGCTGGGGGGAGTGCTTGCAAAAGGAGCCGGGAGAGGCGGTGGGCAGGAAATTAATTTTTTCTTTGTTCATGGGATGTGGGCTTTGCTGGCATTTATTGCCCATCCCTAGTTGCCCTTGAGAAGGTGGTGGTGAGCTGCCTTCTTGAACCACTGCAGTCTGTATGGTGAAGGTGCTCCCACAGTGCCGACTTTATCATAGCGGTTTGTTAGAAATGAGTGGCTTGCTCGGCCATTTCAGAGGGCAGTTAAAAGTCAACCACATTGCTGTGGGTCTGGATATATAGGCCAGACCGTGTAAGGACGGCAGATTGGGGGCAAGGTATTGACTTGGATAGAGAACTGGTTGGTGGACAGAAAGCAGAGAGTAGGAATTAACGGGTCTTTTTCCGAGTGGCAGGCAGTGACTAGTGGGGTACCGCAGGGATCGGTCCTTGGACCCCAGCTATTCACAATATACATTAATGATCTAGATAAGGGAACTAGATGTAATATCTCCAAGTTTGCAGATGACACAAAGCTGGGTGGGCGTGTGTGCTGTGAGGAGGATGCCGAGAAACTCCAGTATGATTTGGACAGGTTGGGTGATTGGGCAGAAGCATGGCAGATGCAGTATAATGTGGATAAATGCGAGGTTATCCACTTTGGTGTCAAAAACAGGAAGGCAGAGTGTTATCTGAATGGCAATAGATTGGGAGAAGGGGAAGTGCAATGAGACCTGGGTGTCCTTGTGCACCAGTCACTGAAAGTAAGCATGCAGGTGCAGCAGGCAGTTAAGGCGGCAAATGGTATGTTGGCCTTTGTAGCGAGAGGGTTTGAGTACAGGAACAAGGATCTCTTGCTGCAGTTGTACAGGGCCTTGGTGAGACCACATCTTGAGTATTGTGTGCAGTTTTGGTCACCTTATCTGAGGAAGGATGTTCTTGCCATGGAAGGGGTGCAGCGAAGATTCACCAGGCTGATACCTGGGATGGCAGGAATGACGTACGAGGAGAGATTGGGTCTATTGGGCTTGTACTCGCTGGAGTTTAGAAGAATGAGAGGGGATCTCATTGAAACATATAAAATTCTAACAGGACTGGACAGACTAGATGCTGGAAGGATGTTCCCGATGGTCGGGCAGTCCAGAACCAGGGGTCTCAGTCGAAGGATAAGGGGTAAGCCATTTAGGACAGAGATGAGGAGGAATTTCTTCACCCAGAGAGTGGTGAACCTATGGAATTCTCTACCAAAGAAGGCAGTAGAGGCCAATTCATTAAATATATTCAAGAAGGAGTTGGATATATTTCTTAAGGCTAAAGGGATCAAGGGATACGGAGAGAAGGCAGGAACAGGGTACCGCATTTGAATGATCAGCCATGATCTCATTGAATGGCGGAGCAGGCTTGAGGGGCCGAATGGCCTACTCCTGCTCCTATCTTCTATGTTTATATGTTTCAATATTGACAGGGGGTTCCCAGGAATGTGCAAATATTCCCAGGGGATTCCCAGGAATGTGTCAATATTCGCAGGGGCTTCCCAGGAGTGTACCAATATTCACGGGGTTCCCAGGAGTGTGTCAATATTCCCAGGGGCTTCCCAGGAGTGTGTCAATATTCCCAGGGGGTTCCCTGCAATGTGTCAATATTCAAAAGGTCTAACCAGGAGTGTGTCAATATTCACAGGGGGTTCCCTGCAATGTGTCAATATTCAAAGGGGATAACCAGGAATGTGCCAATATTCACAGGGGGTTCCCAGGAATGTGTCAATATTCAAAGGGGATAACCAGGAATGTGCCAATATTCACAGGGGGTACCCAGGAATGTGCCAATATTCACAGGGGGTTCCCTGGAATGTGTCAATATTGACAGGGGGTTCCTGGAGTCTGCCAATATTCACGGGGTTCCCAGAAATGTGTCAATATTCGCAGGGGCTTCCAAGGAGTGTACCAATATTCACGGAGGGTTCCCAGGAGTGTACCAATATTCACAGGGTGTTCCTAGGCATGTGTCAATATTCACAGGGTGGTCCCAGGCGTGTGTCAATATTCACAAGGGGTTCCCAGGAATGTGTCAATATTCACAGGGGGTTCCCAGGAATGTGTCAATATTCGCAGGGGCTTCCCAGGAGTGTACCAATATTCACAGGGGGTTCCCAGGAGTGTGTCAATATTCGCAGGGGCTTCCCAATAATGAGTCAATATTCACAGGGGGTGCCCAGGAATGTGCCAATATTCACAGGGGTTTCACAGGAATGTGTCAATATTGACAGGGTGCTCCCAGGAGTGTATCAATATTCACAGGGTGTTCCCAGGAATGTGTCAATATTCACAGGAGGTTCCCAGGTGTGTGTCAATATTCACGGGGGGTTCCCAGGAATGTGCCAATATTCACAGGGGTTCCCAGGAGTGTGTCAATATTCCCAGGGGATTCCCAGGAATGTGTCAATATTCACAGGGTGTTCCCAGGAGTGTACCAATATTCACAAGGGCTTCCCAGGTGTGTACCAATATTCACAGGGGCTTCCCAGGAGTGTGTGAATTTGACAGGGGGTTCCCAGGAATGTGTCAATATTGACAGGGTGCTCCCAGGTGTGTGTCAATATTCACAGTGGGTTCTCAGGAGTGTGTCAATGTTCCCAGGTGTTTCCCAGGAGTGTTTCAATATTGACAGGGGTTTCCCAAGAATGTGCCAATATTCACAGGGGGTTCCTAGGAGTGTGTCAATATTCACAGGGGCTTCCCAGGAATGAGTCAATATTCACAGGGGGTTCCCAGGACTGTGTCAATATTCACAGCGGGTTCCCAGGAAAGTGTCAATATTCACAGGGGTACCCTGGAGTGTGCCAATATTCACAGGGGGTTCACAGGAGTGTGTCAATATTCACAGGGGGTTCCTGGATTTTGTCAATATTCACAGGGGATTCCCAGGAGTGTGTCAATATTGACAGGGGGTTTCCAGGAATGTGTCAATATTCACAGGGGGTTCCCAGGAATGTGTCAATATTCACAGGAGGTTTGCAAGAGTGTGTCAATATTCTCAGGGGTTCTCAGGAATGTGTCAATATTCACAGGGGGTTTCCAGGAATGTGCCAATATTCACAGGGGGTTCCCAGGAGTGTATCAATATTGACAGGGGGTTCCCGGAGTCTGCTAATATTCACAGGGGGTTCCCTGGAGTGTGTCAATATTGACAGGGGGTTCCCAGGAGTGTGTCAATATTCAGAAGGGGTTCCCAGGAATGTGTCAATATTCGCAGGGGGTCCCCGGAGTGCACCAATATACAAAGGGGGTTCCCAGGAATGTGTCAATATTCACAGGACGTTCCCAGGTGTGTGTCAATATTCACAGGGGGTTCCCAGGAATGTGCCAATATTCACAGGGGTTCCCAGGAATGTGTCAATATTCAGAGGGGGGTCCCAGGAATGTGTCAATATTCGCAGGGACTTCCCAGGAATGTACCAATATTCACAGGGGGTTCCCAGGAGTGTGTCAATATTCCCAGGGATTCCCAGGACTGTGTCAATATTCACAGGGGGTTCTTAGGAGTGTGTCAATATTCACAGGGGGTTCTTAGGAGTGTATCAATATTCACAGCGGGTTCCCAGGAAAGTGTCAATATTCAGAGGGGGTCCCAGGAATGTGTCAATATTCAAAGGGAGTTCCCAGGAATGTGTCAATATTCACAGGGGGTACCCTGGAGTGTGCCAATATTCACAGGGGGTTCACAGGAGTGTGTCAATATTCACAGGGGGTTCCTGGATTTTGTCAATATTCACAGGGGATTCCCAGGAATGTGTCAATATTCGCAGGGGCTTCCGAGGAGTGTGTCAATATTCACAGGGGCTTCCCAGGAGTGTGTCAATATTGACAGGGGGTTTCCAGGAATGTGTCAATATTCACAGGGGGTTCCCAGGAATGTGTCAATATTCACAGGGGCTTCCCTGGTATGTGCCAATATTCCCAGGGGCTTCCCAGGAGTGTGTCAATATCGACAGGGGGTTTCCAGGAATGTGCCAATATTCACAGGGGGTTCCCAGGAGTGTATCAATATTGACAGGGGGTTCCCTGGAGTGTGTCAATATTGACAGGGGGTTCCCAGGAGTGTGTCAATATTCACAGGGGGTTCCCAGAAATGTGTCAATATTCGCAGGGGCTTCCAAGGAGTGTACCAATATTCACGGAGGGTTCCCAGGAGTGTACCAATATTCACAGGGTGTTCCTAGGCGTGTGTCAATATTCACAGGGTGGTCCCAGGCGTGTGTCAATATTCACAAGGGGTTCCCAGGAATGTGTCAATATTCGCAGGGGCTTCCCAGGAGTGTACCAATATTCAAAGGGGGTTCCCAGGAATGTGTCAATATTCACAGGACGTTCCCAGGTGTGTGTCAATATTCACAGGGGGTTCCCAGGAATGTGCCAATATTCACAGGGGTTCCCAGGAATGTGTCAATATTCAGAGGGGGGTCCCAGGAATGTGTCAATATTCGCAGGGACTTCCCAGGAATGTACCAATATTCACAGGGGGTTCCCAGGAGTGTGTCAATATTCCCAGGGATTCCCAGGTGTGTACCAATATTCACAGAGGCTTCCCAGGAGTGTGTCAATTTGACAGGGGGTTCCCAGGAATGTGTCAATATTCACAGGGGCTTTCCTGGAATGTGCCAATATTCACAGGGGCTTCCCAGGAGTGTGTCAATATTGACAGGGTGCTCCCAGGTGTGTGTCAATATTCACAGTGGGTTCTCAGGAGTGTGTCAATGTTCCCAGGTGTTTCCCAGGAGTGATCCAATATTGACAGGGGTTTCCCAAGAATGTGCCAATATTCACAGGGGGTACTTAGGAGTGTGTCAATATTCACAGGGGCTTCCCAGGAATGAGTCAATATTCACAGGGGGTACGCAGGACTGTGTCAATCTTCACAGGGGGTTCTTAGGAGTGTATCAATATTCACAGCGGGTTCCCAGGAAAGTGTCAATATTCAGAGGGGGTCCCAGGAATGTGTCAATACTCAAAGGGAGTTCCCAGGAATGTGTCAATATTCACAGGGGGTACCCTGGAGTGTGCCAATATTCACAGGGGGTTCCCAGGACTGTGTCAATATTCACAGGGGGTTCTTAGGAGTGTGTCAATATTCACAGGGGGTTCTTAGGAGTGTATCAATATTCACAGCGGGTTCCCAGGAAAGTGTCAATATTCAGAGGGGGTCCCAGGAATGTGTTAACATTCAAAGGGAGTTCCCAGGAATGTGTCAATATTCACAGGGGGTTCCTGGATTTTGTCAATATTCACAGGGGGTTCCCAGGAATGTGCCAATATTCACAGGGGCTTCCCAGGAGTGTGTCAATATCGACAGGGGGTTTCCAGGAATGTGCCAATATTCACAGGGGGTTCACTGGAGTGTGCCAATATTCGCAGGAGGTTTGCAGGAATGTGTCAATATTCTCAGGGGTTCTCAGGAATGTGCCAATATACACAGGGGGTTCCCAGGAGTGTATCAATATTGACAGGGGGATCCCAGAGTCTGCTAATATTCAAAGGGTGTTCCCAGGAGTGTACCAATATTCAAAGGGGGTTTCCAGGAACGTGTCAATATTCGCAGGGGGTTCCCAAGAATGTGTCAATATTCACAGGGGGTTCCCAGGAGTGTGTCAATATTCACAGGGGGTTCCCAGGAGTGTGTCAATATTCACAGGGGCTTCCCAGGAATGAGTCAATATTCACAGGGGGTGCCCAGGAATGTGCCAATATTCACAGGGGTTTCACAGGAATGTGTCAATATTGACAGGGTGCTCCCAGGAGTGTATCAATATTCACTGGGTGTTCCCAGGAATGTGTTAATATTCACAGGAGGTTCCCAGGTGTGTGTCAATATTCACAGGAGGTTCCCAGGAATGTGCCAATATTCACAGGGGGTTCCCAGGAATGTGTCAATATTCACAGGGGGTTCCCAGGAGTGTGTCAATATTCCCAGGGGATTCCCAGGAATGTGTCAATATTCGCACAGGCTTCCCAGGTGTGTACCAATATTCACAGGGGCTTCCCAGGTGTGTGTCAATTTGACAGGGGGTTCCCAGGAATGTGTCAATATTCACAGGGGCTTTCCTGGAATGTGCCAATATTCACAGGGGCTTCCCAGGAGTGTGTCAATATTGACAGGGTGCTCCCAGGTGTGTGTCAATATTCACAGTGGGTTCTCAGGAGTGTGTCAATGTTCCCAGGTGTTTCCCAGGAGTGTTTCAATATTGACAGGGGTTTCCCAAAATGTGCCAATATTCACAGGGGGTTCTTAGGAGTGTATCAATATTGACAGCGGGTTCCCAGGAAAGTGTCAATATTTAGAGGGGTTCCCAGGAATGTGTCAATATTCAAAGGGAGTTCCCAGGAATGTGTCAATATTCACAGGGGGTACCCTGGAGTGTGCCAATATTCACAGGGGGTTCACAGGAGTGTGTTAATATTCACAGGGGGTTCCTGGAATGTGCCAATATTCACAGGGGCTTCCCAGGAGTGTGTCAATATCGACAGGGGGTTTCCAGGAATGTGCCAATATTCACAGGGGGTTCACTGTAGTGTGCCAATATTCGCAGGAGGTTTGCAGGAGTGTGTCAATATTCACAGGGGCTTCCAAGGAGTGTACCAATATTCGCGGAGGGTTCCCAGGAGTGTACCAATATTCACAGGGTGTTCCTAGGCGTGTGTCAATATTCACAGGGTGTTCCCAGGAATGTGTCAATATTCACAGGAGGTTCCCAGGTGTGTGTCAATATTCACAGGGGGTTCCCAGGTGTGTGTCAATATTCACAGGGGGTTCCCAGGAATGTGCCAATATTCACAGGGGGTTCCCAGGAATGTGTCAATATTCACAGGGGCTTCCCAGGAATGAGTCAATATTCACAGGGGGTGCCCAGGAATGTGCCAATATTCACAGGGGTTTCACAGGAATGTGTCAATATTGACAGGGTGCTCCCAGGAGTGTATCAATATTCACTGGGTGTTCCCAGGTGTGTGTCAATATTCACAGGGGGTTCCCAGGAATGTGCCAATATTCACAGGGGGTTCCCAGGAATGTGTCAATATTCACAGGGGGTTCCCAGGAGTGTGTCAATATTCCCAGGGGATTCCCAGGAATGTGTCAATATTCGCACGGGCTTCCCAGGAGTGTACCAATATTCACAAGGGCTTCCCAGGTGTGTACCAATATTCCCAGGGGCTTCCCAGGTGTGTGTCAATTTGACAGGGGGTTCCCAGGAATGTGTCAATATTCACAGGGGCTTTCCTGGAATGTGCCAATATTCACAGGGGCTTCCCAGGAGTGTGTCAATATTGACAGGGTCCTCCCAGGTGTGTGTCAATATTCACAGTGGGTTCTCAGGAGTGTGTCAATGTTCCCAGGTGTTTCCCAGGAGTGTTTCAACATTGACAGGGGTTTCCCAAGAATGTGCCAATATTCACAGGGGGTTCCTAGGAGTGTGTCAATATTCACAGGGGCTTCCCAGGAATGAGTCAATATTCACAGGGGGTGCCCAGGAATCTGCCAATATTCACAGGGGTTTCACAGGAATGTGTCAATATTGACAGGGTGCTCCCAGGAGTGTATCAATATTCACAAGGGCTTTTTAGGTGTGTACCAATATTCACAGGGGCTTCCCAGGAGTGTGTGAATTTGACAGGGGGTTCCCAGGAATGTGTCAATATTGACAGGGTGCTCCCAGGTGTGTGTCAATATTCACAGTGGGTTCTCAGGAGTGTGTCAATGTTCCCAGGTGTTTCCCAGGAGTGTTTCAATATTGACAGGGGTTTCCCAAGAATGTGCCAATATTCCCAGGGGCTTCCCAGGAATGAGTCAATATTCACAGGGGGTTCCCAGGACTGTGTCAATATTCACAGGGGGCTCTTAGGAGTGTATCAATATTCACAGCGGGTTCCCAGGAAAGTGTCAATATTCAGAGGGGGTCCCAGGAATGTGTCAATATTCAAAGGGAGTTCCCAGGAATGTGTCAATATTCACAGGGGGTACCCTGGAGTGTGCCAATATTCACAGGGGGTTCACAGGAGTGTGACAATATTCACAGGGGGTTCCTGGATTTTGTCAATATTCACAGGGGATTCCCAGGAATGTGTCAATATTCGCAGGGGCTTCCGAGGAGTGTGTCAATATTCACAGGGGCTTCCCAGGAGTGTGTCAATATTGACAGGGGGTTTCCAGGAATGTGTCAATATTCACAGGGTGTTCCCTGGAGTGTGCCAATATTCACAGGGGGTTTCCAGGAATGTGCCAATATTCCCAGGGGGTTCCCAGGAGTGTATCAATATTGACAGGGGGTTCCCGGAGTCTGCTAATATTCACAGGGGGTTCCCTGGAGTGTGTCAATATTGACAGGGGGTTCCCAGGAGTGTGTCAATATTCACAGGGGGTTCCCAGAAATGTGTCAATATTCGCAGGGGCTTCCAAGGAATGTACCAATATTCACGGAGGGTTCCCAGGCGTGTACCAATATTCACAGGGTGTTCCTAGGCGTGTGTCAATATTCACGGTGGTCCCAGGCGTGTGTCAATATTCACAAGGGGTTCCCAGGAATGTGTCAATATTCGCAGGGGCTTCCCAGGAGTGTACCAATATTCAAAGGGGGTTCCCAGGAATGTGTCAATATTCACAGGACGTTCCCAGGTGTGTGTCAATATTCACAGGGGGTTCCCAGGAATGTGCCAATATTCACAGGGGTTCCCAGGAATGTGTCAATATTCAGAGGGGGGTCCCAGGAATGTGTCAATCTTCGCAGGGACT
This sequence comes from Somniosus microcephalus, assembly GCF_052327205.1. Taxonomy (NCBI): domain Eukaryota; kingdom Metazoa; phylum Chordata; class Chondrichthyes; order Squaliformes; family Somniosidae; genus Somniosus; species Somniosus microcephalus. Next base: position 19,612,392 of record NC_140987.1, on the reverse strand, counting down.
TCCCAGGAATGTACCAATATTCACAGGGGGTTCCCAGGAGTGTGTCAATATTGACAGGGTGCTCCCAGGTGTGTGTCAATATTCAGAGTGGGTTCTCAGGAGTGTGTCAATGTTCCCAGGTGTTTCCCAGGAGTGATCCAATATTCACAGGGGGTACCCAGGACTGTGTCCATCTTCACAGGGGGTTCTTAGGAGTGTATCAATATTCACAGCGGGTTCCCAGGAAAGTGTCAATATTCAGAGGGTTCCCAGGAATGTGTCAATACTCAAAGGGAGTTCCCAGGAATGTGTCAATATTCACAGGGGGTACCCTGGAGTGTGCCAATATTCACAGGGGGTTCACAGGAGTGTGTCAATATTCACAGGGGGTTCCTGGATTTTGTCAATATTCACAGGGGATTCCCAGGAATGTGTCAATATTCGCAGGGGCTTCCCAGGAGTGTGTCAATATTCACAGGGGCTTCCCAGGAGTGTGTCAATATTGACACGGGGTTTCCAGGAATGTGTCAATATTCACAGGGGGTTTGCAGGAATGTATCAATATTCACAGGGGCTTCCCTGGAATGTGCCAACATTCCCAGGGGTGTGTCAATATCGACAGGGGGTTTCCAGGAATGTGCCAATATTCACAGGGGGTTCCCTGGAGTGTGCCAATATTCGCAGGAGGTTTGCAGGAATGTGTCAATATTCACAGGGGCTTCCCTGGAATGTGCCAATATTCCCAGGGGCTTCCCAGGAGTGTGTCAATATCGACAGGGGGTTTCCAGGAATGTGCCAATATTCGCAGGAGGTTTGCAGGAGTGTGTCAATATTCTCAGGGGTTCCCAGGAATGTGCCAATATTCACAGGGGTTCCCAGGAATGTGTCAATATTCAGAGGGGGGTCCCAGGAATGTGTCAATATTCGCAGGGGCTTCCCAGGAGTGTACCAATATTCAAAGGGGGTTCCCAGGAATGTGTCAATATTCACAGGACGTTCCCAGGTGTGTGTCAATATTCACAGGGGGTTCCCAGGAATGTGCCAATATTCACAGGGGTTCCCAGGAATGTGTCAATATTCAGAGGGGGGTCCCAGGAATGTGTCAATATTCGCAGGGACTTCCCAGGAATGTACCAATATTCACAGGGGGTTCCCAGGAGTGTGTCAATATTGACAGGGTGCTCCCAGGTGTGTGTCAATATTCAGAGTGGGTTCTCAGGAGTGTGTCAATGTTCCCAGGTGTTTCCCAGGAGTGATCCAATATTGACAGGGGTTTCCCAAGAATGTGCCAATATTCACAGGGGGTACCTAGGAGTGTGTCAATATTCACAGGGGCTTCCCAGGAATGAGTCAATATTCACAGGGGGTACCCAGGACTGTGTCCATCTTCACAGGGGGTTCTTAGGAGTGTATCAATATTCACAGCGGGTTCCCAGGAAAGTGTCAATATTCAGAGGGGGTCCCAGGAATGTGTCAATACTCAAAGGGAGTTCCCAGGAATGTGTCAATATTCACAGGGGGTACCCTGGAGTGTGCCAATATTCACAGGGGGTTCACAGGAGTGTGTCAATATTCACAGGGGGTTCCTGGATTTTGTCAATATTCACAGGGGATTCCCAGGAATGTGTCAATATTCGCAGGGGCTTCCCAGGAGTGTGTCAATATTCACAGGGGCTTCCCAGGAGTGTGTCAATATTGACACGGGGTTTCCAGGAATGTGTCAATATTCACAGGGGGTTTGCAGGAATGTATCAATATTCACAGGGGCTTCCCTGGAATGTGCCAACATTCCCAGGGGTGTGTCAATATCGACAGGGGGTTTCCAGGAATGTGCCAATATTCACAGGGGGTTCCCTGGAGTGTGCCAATATTCGCAGGAGGTTTGCAGGAGTGCGTCAATATTCTCAGGGGTTCTCAGGAATGTGTCAATATTCACAGGGGCTTCCCTGGAATGTGCCAATATTCCCAGGGGCTTCCCAGGAGTGTGTCAATATCGACAGGGGGTTTCCAGGAATGTGCCAATATTCGCAGGAGGTTTGCAGGAGTGTGTCAATATTCTCAGGGGTTCTCAGGAATGTGTCAATATTCACAGGGGGTTTCCAGGAATGTGCCAATATTCACAGGGGGTTCCCAGGAGTGTATCAATATTGGCAGGGGGTTCCCGGAGTCTGCTAATATTCACGGGGGGGTCCCTGGAGTGTGTCAATATTGACAGGGGGTTCCCAGGAGTGTGTCAATATTCACAGGGGGTTCCCAGAAATGTGCCAATATTCGCAGGGGCTTCCAAGGAGTGTACCAATATTCACGGAGGGTTCCCAGGAGTGTACCAATATTCACAGGGTGTTCCTAGGCGTGTGTCAATATTCACAGTTTGGTCCCAGGTGTGTGTCAATATTCACAAGGGGTTCCCAGGAATGTGTCAATATTCGCAGGGGCTTCCCAGGAGTGTACCAATATTCAAAGGGGGTTCCCAGGAGTGTGCCAATATTCAAAGGGGGTTTCCAGGAACGTGTCAATATTCGCAGGGGGTTCCCAAGAATGTGCCAGTATTCACAGGGGGTTCCCAGGAGTGTGTCAATATTCACAGGGGCTTCCCAGGAATGAGTCAATATTCACAGGGGGTGCCCAGGAATCTGCCAATATTCACAGGGGTTTCACAGGAATGTGTCAATATTGACAGGGTGCTCCCAGGAGTGTATCAATATTCACTGGGTGTTCCCAGGAATGTGTTAATATTCCCAGGAGGTTCCCAGGTGTGTATCAATATTCACAGGGGGTTCCCAGGAATGTGCCAATATTCACAGGGGTTCCCAGGAATGTGTCAATATTCAGAGGGGGTCCCAGTAATGTGTCAATATTCACAGGGGGTTCCCTGGAGTGTGCCAATATTCGCAGGGCGTTCGCAGGAGTGTGTCAATATTCACAGGGTGTTCCCAGATTGTGTCAATATTCACAGGAGATTCCCAGGAATGTGTCAATATTCGCAGGGACTTCCCAGGAATGTACCAATATTCACAGGGGGTTCCCAGGAGTGTGTCAATATTCCCAGGGGATTCCCAGGAATGTGTCAAAATTCACAGGGGTTTCCCAGGAGTGTGTCAATTTGACAGGGGGTTCCCAGGAATGTGTCAATATTCACAGGGGCTTTCCTGGAATGTGCCAACGTTCACAGGGGCTTCCCAGGAGTGTATCAATATTGACAGGGGTTTCCCAAGAATGTGCCAATATTCACAGGGGGTTCCTAGGAGTGTGTCAATATTCACAGGGGCGTCCCAGGAATGAGTCAATATTCACAGGGGCTTCCCAGGAATGAGTCAATATTCACAGGGGGTTCCCAGGACTGTGTCAATATTCACAGGGGGTTCTTAGGAGTGTATCAATATTCACAGCGGGTTCCCAGGAAAGTGTCAATATTCAGAGGGGGTCCCAGGAATATGTCAACATTCAAAGGGAGTTCCCAGGAATGTGTCAATATTCACAGGGGCTACCCTGGAGTGTGCCAATATTCACAGGGGGTTCACAGGAGTGTGTTAATATTCACAGGGGGTTCCTGGATTTTGTCAATATTCACAGGGGGTTCCCAGGAATGTGTCATTATTCACAGGGGCTTCCCCGGAATGTGCCAATATTCACAGGGGCTTCCCAGGAGTGTGTCAATATCGACAGGGGGTTTCCAGGAATGTGCCAATATTCACAGGGGGTTCACTGGAGTGTGCCAATATTCTCAGGGGTTCTCAGGAATTAGTCAATATTCACAGGGGGTTTCCAGGAATGTGCCAATATTCACAGGGGGTTCCCAGGAGTGTATCAATATTGACAGGGGGTTCCTGGAGTCTGCTAATATTCACAGGGGGTTCCCTGGAGTGTGTCAATATTGACAGGGGGTTCCCAGGAGTGTGTCAATATTCACAGGGGGTTCCCAGAAATGTGTCAATATTCGCAGGGGCTTCCAAGGAGTGTACCAATATTCACGGAGGGTTCCCAGGAGTGTACCAATATTCACAGGGTGTTCCTAGGCGTGTGTCAATATTCACAGAGTGGTCCCAGGCGTGTGTCAATATTCACAGGGGGTTCCCAGGAATGTGCCAATATTCACAGGGGTTCCCAGGAATCTGTCAATATTCAGAGGGGGGTCCCAGGAATGTGTCAATATTCGCAGGGACTTCCCAGGAATGTACCAATATTCACAGGGGGTTCCCAGGAGTGTGTCAATATTGACAGGGTGCTCCCAGGTGTGTGTCAATATTCACAGTGGGTTCTCAGGAGTGTGTCAATGTTCCCAGGTGTTTCCCCAGGAGTGATCCAATATTGACAGGGGTTTCCCAAGAATGTGCCAATATTCACAGGGGGTACCTAGGAGTGTGTCAATATTCACAGGGGCTTCCCAGGAATGAGTCAATATTCACAGGGGGTACCCAGGACTGTGTCAATCTTCACAGGGGGTTTGCAGGAATGTATCAATATTCACAGGGGCTTCCCTGGAATGTGCCAACATTCCCAGGGGTGTGTCAATATCGACAGGGGGTTTCCAGGAATGTGCCAATATTCACAGGGGGTTCCCTGGAGTGTGCCAATATTCGCAGGAGGTTTGCAGGAGTGCGTCAATATTCTCAGGGGTTCTCAGGAATGTGTCAATATTCACAGGGGGTTTCCAGGAATGTGCCAATATTCACAGGGGGTTCCCAGGAGTGTATCAATATTGGCAGGGGGTTCCCGGAGTCTGCTAATATTCACGGGGGGGGTCCCTGGAGTGTACCAATATTCACGGAGGGTTCCCAGGAGTGTACCAATATTCACAGGGTGTTCCTAGGCGTGTGTCAATATTCACAGGTTGGTCCCAGGTGTGTGTCAATATTCACAAGGGGTTCCCAGGAATGTGTCAATATTCGCAGGGGCTTCCCAGGAGTGTACCAATATTCAAAGGGGGTTTCCAGGAACGTGTCAATATTCGCAGGGGGTTCCCAAGAATGTGCCAGTATTCACAGGGGGTTCCCAGGAGTGTGTCAATATTCACAGGGGCTTCCCAGGAATGAGTCAATATTCACAGGGGGTGCCCAGGAATCTGCCAATATTCACAGGGGTTTCACAGGAATGTGTCAAGATTGACAGGGTGCTCCCAGCAGTGTATCAATATTCACTGGGTGTTCCCAGGAATGTGTTAATATTCACAGGAGGTTCCCAGGTGTGTATCAATATTCACAGGGTGTTCCCAGGAATGTGTCAATATTCACAGGAGGTTCCCAGGTGTGTGTCAATATTCACAGGGGGTTCCCAGGAATGTGTCAATATTCAGAGGGGGTCCCAGTAATGTGTCAATATTCACAGGGGGTTCCCTGGAGTGTGCCAATATTCGCAGGGCGTTCGCAGGAGTGTGTCAATATTCACAGGGTGTTCCCAGATTGTGTCAATATTCACAGGAGATTCCCAGGAATGTGTCAATATTCGCAGGGACTTCCCAGGAATGTACCAATATTCACAGGGGGTTCCCAGGAGTGTGTCAATATTCCCAGGGGATTCCCAGGAATGTGTCAAAATTCGCAGGGGTTTCCCAGGAGTGTGTCAATTTGACAGGGGGTTCCCAGGAATGTGTCAATATTCACAGGGGCTTTCCTGGAATGTGCCAACGTTCACAGGGACTTCCCAGGAGTGTATCAATATTGACAGGGTTCTCCCAGGTGTGTGTCAATATTCACAGTGGGTTCTCGGGAGTGTGTCAATGTTCCCAGGTGTTTCCCAGGAGTGTTTCAATATTGACAGGGGCTTCCCAGGAATGAGTCAATATTCACAGGGGGTTCCCAGGACTGTGTCAATATTCACAGGGGGTTCTTAGGAGTGTGTCAATATTCACAGGGGGTTCTTAGGAGTGTATCAATATTCACAGCGGGTTCCCAGGAAAGTGTCAATATTCAGAGGGGGTCCCAGGAATGTGTCAACATTCAAAGGGAGTTCCCAGGAATGTGTCAATATTCACAGGGGGCACCCTGGAGTGTGCCAATATTCACAGGGGGTTCACAGGAGTGTGTTAATATTCACAGGGGGTTCCTGGATTTTGTCAATATTCACAGGGGGTTCCCAGGAATGTGCCAATATTCACAGGGGTTCCCAGGAATGTGTCAATATTCAGAGGGGGGTCCCAGGAATGTGTCAATATTCGCAGGGACTTCCCAGGAATGTACCAATATTCACAGGGGGTTCCCAGGAGTGTGTCAATATTGACAGGGTGCTCCCAGGTGTGTGTCAATATTCACAGTGGGTTCTCAGGAGTGTGTCAATGTTCCCAGGTGTTTCCCCAGGAGTGATCCAATATTGACAGGGGTTTCCCAAGAATGTGCCAATATTCACAGGGGGTACCTAGGAGTGTGTCAATATTCACAGGGGCTTCCCAGGAATGAGTCAATATTCACAGGGGGTACCCAGGACTGTGTCAATCTTCACAGGGGGTTTGCAGGAATGTATCAATATTCACAGGGGCTTCCCTGGAATGTGCCAACATTCCCAGGGGTGTGTCAATATCGACAGGGGGTTTCCAGGAATGTGCCAATATTCACAGGGGGTTCCCTGGAGTGTGCCAATATTCGCAGGAGGTTTGCAGGAGTGCGTCAATATTCTCAGGGGTTCTCAGGAATGTGTCAATATTCACAGGGGGTTTCCAGGAATGTGCCAATATTCACAGGGGGTTCCCAGGAGTGTATCAATATTGGCAGGGGGTTCCCGGAGTCTGCTAATATTCACGGGGGGGGTCCCTGGAGTGTACCAATATTCACGGAGGGTTCCCAGGAGTGTACCAATATTCACAGGGTGTTCCTAGGCGTGTGTCAATATTCACAGGTTGGTCCCAGGTGTGTGTCAATATTCACAAGGGGTTCCCAGGAATGTGTCAATATTCGCAGGGGCTTCCCAGGAGTGTACCAATATTCAAAGGGGGTTTCCAGGAACGTGTCAATATTCGCAGGGGGTTCCCAAGAATGTGCCAGTATTCACAGGGGGTTCCCAGGAGTGTGTCAATATTCACAGGGGCTTCCCAGGAATGAGTCAATATTCACAGGGGGTGCCCAGGAATCTGCCAATATTCACAGGGGTTTCACAGGAATGTGTCAAGATTGACAGGGTGCTCCCAGCAGTGTATCAATATTCACTGGGTGTTCCCAGGAATGTGTTAATATTCACAGGAGGTTCCCAGGTGTGTATCAATATTCACAGGGTGTTCCCAGGAATGTGTCAATATTCACAGGAGGTTCCCAGGTGTGTGTCAATATTCACAGGGGGTTCCCAGGAATGTGTCAATATTCAGAGGGGGTCCCAGTAATGTGTCAATATTCACAGGGGGTTCCCTGGAGTGTGCCAATATTCGCAGGGCGTTCGCAGGAGTGTGTCAATATTCACAGGGTGTTCCCAGATTGTGTCAATATTCACAGGAGATTCCCAGGAATGTGTCAATATTCGCAGGGACTTCCCAGGAATGTACCAATATTCACAGGGGGTTCCCAGGAGTGTGTCAATATTCCCAGGGGATTCCCAGGAATGTGTCAAAATTCGCAGGGGTTTCCCAGGAGTGTGTCAATTTGACAGGGGGTTCCCAGGAATGTGTCAATATTCACAGGGGCTTTCCTGGAATGTGCCAACGTTCACAGGGACTTCCCAGGAGTGTATCAATATTGACAGGGTTCTCCCAGGTGTGTGTCAATATTCACAGTGGGTTCTCGGGAGTGTGTCAATGTTCCCAGGTGTTTCCCAGGAGTGTTTCAATATTGACAGGGGCTTCCCAGGAATGAGTCAATATTCACAGGGGGTTCCCAGGACTGTGTCAATATTCACAGGGGGTTCTTAGGAGTGTGTCAATATTCACAGGGGGTTCTTAGGAGTGTATCAATATTCACAGCGGGTTCCCAGGAAAGTGTCAATATTCAGAGGGGGTCCCAGGAATGTGTCAACATTCAAAGGGAGTTCCCAGGAATGTGTCAATATTCACAGGGGGCACCCTGGAGTGTGCCAATATTCACAGGGGGTTCACAGGAGTGTGTTAATATTCACAGGGGGTTCCTGGATTTTGTCAATATTCACAGGGGGTTCCCAGGAATGTGTCATTATTCACAGGGGCTTCCCCGGAATGTGTCAATATCGACAGGGGGTTTCCAGGAATGTGCCAATATTCTCAGGGGTTCCCAGGAGTGTGTCAATATTCACAGGGGTTCCCAGAAATGTGTCAATATTCGCAGGGGCTTCCAAGGAGTGTACCAATATTCACGGAGGGTTCCCAGGAGTGTACCAATATTCACAGGGTGTTCCTAGGCGTGTGTCAATATTCACAGGGTGTTCCCAGGCGTGTGTCAATATTCACAGGGGGTTCCCAGGAATGTGTCAATATTCCCAGGAGTGTACCAATATTCAAAGGGGGTTCCCAGGAGTGTGCCAATATTCAAAGGGGGTTTCCAGGAACGTGTCAATATTCGCAGGGGGTTCCCAAGAATGTGCCAGTATTCACAGGGGGTTCCCAGGAGTGTGTCAATATTCACAGGGGCTTCCCAGGAATGAGTCAATATTCACAGGGGGTGCCCAGGAATGTGCCAATATTCACAGGGGTTTCACAGGAATGTGTCAATATTGACAGGGTGCTCCCAGGAGTGTATCAATATTCACTGGGTGTTCCCAGGAATGTGTCAATATTCACGGGGTTCCCAGGAGTGTGTCAATATTCCCAGGGGATTCCCAGGAATGTGTCAATATTCGCACGGGCTTCCCAGGAGTGTACCAATATTCACAAGGGCTTCCCAGGTGTGTACCAATATTCACAGGGGCTTCCCAGGTGTGTGTCAATTTGACAGGGGGTTCCCAGGAATGTGTCAATATTCACAGGGGCTTTCCTGGAATGTGCCAATATTCACAGGGGCTTCCCAGGAGTGTGTCAATATTCACAGTGGGTTCTCAGGAGTGTGTCAATGTTCCCAGGTGTTTCCCAGGAGTGTTTCAATATTGACAGGGGTTTCCCAAGAATGTGCCAATATTCACAGGGGGTTCCTAGGAGTGTGTCAATATTCACAGGGGGTTCCCAGGACTGTGTCAATATTCACAGGGGGTTCTTAGGAGTGTATCAATATTGACAGCGGGTTCCCAGGAAAGTGTCAATATTTAGAGGGGTTCCCAGGAATGTGTCAATATTCAAAGGGAGTTCCCAGGAATGTGTCAATATTCACAGGGGCTTCCCTGGAATGTGCCAATATTCACAGGGGCTTCCCAGGAGTGTGTCAATATCGACAGGGGGTTTCCAGGAATGTGCCAATATTCACAGGGGGTTCACTGTCGTGTGCCAATATTCGCAGGAGGTTTGCAGGAGTGTGTCAATATTCTCAGGGGTTCTCAGGAATGTGTCAATATTCACAGGGGGTTTCCAGGAATGTGCCAATATACACAGGGGGTTCCCAGGAGTGTATCAATATTGACAGGGGGATCCCAGAGTCTGCTAATATTCACAGGGGGTTCCTAGGCGTGTGTCAATATTCACAGGGTGTTCCCAGGCGTGTGTCAATATTCACAGGGGGTTCCCAGGAATGTGTCAATATTCACAGGGGGTTCCCAGGAATGTGTCAATATTCGCAGGGGGTTCCCAGGAGTGTGCCAATATTCAAAGGGGGTTTAAAGGAACGCGTCAATATTCGCAGGGGGTTCCCAAGAATGTGCCAGTATTCACAGGGGGTTCCCAGGAGTGTGTCAATATTCGCACGGGCTTCCCAGGAGTGTACCAATATTCACAAGGGCTTCCCAGGTGTGTACCAATATTCCCAGGGGCTTCCCAGGTGTGTGTCAATTTGACAGGGGGTTCCCAGGAATGTGTCAATATTCACAGGGGCTTTCCTGGAATGTGCCAATATTCACAGGGGCTTCCCAGGAGTGTGTCAATATTGACAGGGTGCTCCCAGGTGTGTGTCAATATTCACAGTGGGTTCTCAGGAGTGTGTCAATGTTCCCAGGTGTTTCCCAGGAGTGTTTCAATATTGACAGGGGTTTCCCAAGAATGTGCCAATATTCACAGGGGGTTCCTAGGAGTGTATCAATATTGACAGCGGGTTCCCAGGAATGTGTCAATATTCAAAGGGAGTTCCCAGGAATGTGTCAATATTCACAGGGGGTACCCTGGAGTGTGCCAATATTCACTGGGGGTTCACAGGAGTGTGTTAATATTCACAGGAATGTGTCAATATTCGCAGGGGCTTCCCAGGAGTGTGTCAATATTCGCAGGGGCTTCCCAGGAGTGTGTCAATATTGACAGGGGGTTCCCAGGAATGTGTCATTATTCACAGGGGCTTCCCAGGAGTGTGTCAATATCGACAGGGGGTTTCCAGGAATGTGCCAATATTCACAGGGGGTTCACTGTAGTGTGCCTATATTCGCAGGAGGTTTGCAGGAGTGTGTCAATATTCACAGGGGGTTTACAGGAATGTGCCAATATACACAGGGGGTTCCCAGGAGTGTATCAATATTGACAGGGGGATCCCAGAGTCTGCTAATATTCACAGGGGGTTCCCTGGAGTGTGTCAATATTCACAGGGGTTCCCAGAAATGTGTCAATATTCGCAGGGGCTTCCAAGGAGTGTACCAATATTCACGGAGGGTTCCCAGGAGTGTGCCAATATTCAAAGGGGGTTTCCAGGAACGTGTCAATATTCGCAGGGGGTTCCCAAGAATGTGCCAGTATTCACAGGGGGTTCCCAGGAGTGTGTCAATATTCACAGGGGCTTCCCAGGAATGAGTCAATATTCACAGGGGGTGCCCAGGAATGTGCCAATATTCACAGGGGTTTCACAGGAATGTGTCAATATTGACAGGGTGCTCCCAGGAGTGTATCAATATTCACTGGGTGTTCCCAGGAATGTGTTAATATTCACAGGAGGTTCCCAGGTGTGTGTCAATATTCACAGGGGGTTCCCAGGAATGTGCCAATATTCACAGGGGCTTCCCAGGAGTGTGTCAATATTGACAGGGTGCTCCCAGGTGTGTGTCAATATTCACAGTGGGTTCTCAGGAGTGTGTCAATGTTCCCAGGTGTTTCCCAGGAGTGTTTCAATATTGACAGGGGTTTCCCAAGAATGTGCCAATATTCACAGGGGGTTTCTAGGAGTGTGTCAATATTCACAGGGGCTTCCCAGGAATGAGTCAATATTCACAGGGGGTTCCCAGGAATGTGTCAATATTCACAGGGGGTTCTTAGGAGTGTATCAATATTGACAGCGGGTTCCCAGGAAAGTGTCAATATTTAGAGGGGTTCCCAGGAATGTGTCAATATTCAAAGGGAGTTCCCAGGAATGTGTCAATATTCACAGGGGGTACCCTGGAGTGTGCCAATATTCACAGGGGGTTCACAGGAGTGTGTTAATATTCACAGGGGGTTCCTGGATTTTGTCAATATTCACAGGGGATTCCCAGGAATGTGTCAATATTCGCAGGGGCTTCCCAGGAGTGTGTCAATATTCACAGGGGCTTCCCAGGAGTGTGTCAATATTGACAGGGGGTTTCCAGGAATGTGTCATTATTCACAGGGGCTTCCCTGGAATGTGCCAATATACATAGGGGCTTCCCAGGAGTGTGTCAATATCGACAGGGGGTTTCCAGGAATGTGCCAATATTCACAGGGGGTTCACTGTAGTGTGCCAATATTCGCAGGAGGTTTGCAGGAGTGTGTCAATATTCTCAGGGGTTCTCAGGAATGTGTCAATCTTCACAGGGGGTTTCCAGGAATGTGCCAATATTCACAGGGGGTGCCCAGGAATGTGCCAATATTCACAGGAGGTTCCCAGGTGTGTGTCAATTTTCACAGGGGGTTCCCAGGAATGTGCCAATATTCACAGTGGGTACCCTGGAGTGTGCCAATATTCACAGTGGGTTCACAGGAGTGTGTCAATATTCACAGGTGTTTCCCAGGAGTGTTTCAATATTGACAGGGGTTTCCCAAGAATGTGCCAATATTCACAGGGGGTTCCTAGGAGTGTGTCAATATTCACAGGGGGTTCCCAGGACTGTGTCAATATTCACAGGGGGTTCTTAGGAGTGTATCAATATTGACAGCGGGTTCCCAGGAAAGTGTCAATATTTAGAGGGGTTCCCAGGAATGTGTCAATATTCAAAGGGAGTTCCCAGGAATGTGTCAATATTCACAGGGGGTACCCTGGAGTGTGCCAATATTCACAGGGGATTCACAGGAGTGTGTTAATATTCACAGGGGGTTCCTGGATTTTGTCAAGATTCCCAGGAATGTGTCAATATTCGCAGGGGCTTCCCAGGAGTGTGTCAATATTCGCAGGGGCTTCCCAGGAATGTGTCATTATTCGCAGGGGCTTCCCAGGAATGTGTCATTATTCACAGGGGCTTCCCTGGAATGTGCCAATATTCACAGGGGCTTCCCAGGAGTGTGCCAATATTCGCAGGAGGTTTGCGTCAATATTCTCAGGGGTTCTCAGGAAAGTGTCAATATTCACAGGGGGTTTCCAGGAATGTGCCAATATACACAGGGGGTTCCCAGGAGTGTATCAATATTGACAGGGGGATCCCAGAGTCTGCTAATATTCACAGGGATTCCCAGAAATGTGTCAATATTCGCAGGGGCTTCCAAGGAGTGTACCAATATTCACGGAGGGTTCCCAGGAGTGTACCAATATTCACAGGGTGTTCCTAGGCGTGTGTCAATATTCACAGGGGGTTCCCAGGAATGTGTCAATATTCACAGGGGGTTCCCAGGAATGTGTCAATATTCGCAGGGGGTTCCCAGGAGTGTGCCAATATTCAAAGGGGGTTTCCAGGAACGTGTCAATATTCGCAGGGGGTTCCCAAGAATGTGCCAGTATTCACAGGGGGTTCCCAGGAGTGTGTCAATATTCACAGGGGCTTCCCAGGAATGAGTCAACATTCACAGGGTGTGCCCAGGAATGTGCCAATATTCACAGGGGTTTCACAGGAATGTGTCAATATTGACAGGGTGCTCCCAGGAGTGTATCAATATTCACTGGGTGTTCCCAGGAATGTGTTAATATTCACAGGAGGTTCCCAGGTGTGTGTCAATATTCACAGGGGGTTCCCAGGAATGTGCCAATATTCACAGGGGGTTCCCAGGAATGTGTCAATATTCACAGGGGGTTCCCAGGAATGTGCCAATATTCACAGGGGCTTCCCAGGAGTGTGTCAATATTGACAGGGTGCTCCCAGGTGTGTGTCAATATTCACAGTGGGTTCTCAGGAGTGTGTCAATGTTCCCAGGTGTTTCCCAGGAGTGTTTCAATATTGACAGGGGTTTCCCAAGAATGTGTCAATATTCAAAGAGGGTTCCCAGGAACGTGTCAATATTCGCAGGGGGTTCCCAAGAATGTGCCAATATTCACAGGGGGTTCCCAGGAGTGTATCAATATTGACAGGGGGTTCCCGGAGTCTGCTAATATTCACAGGGGGTTCCCTGGAGTGTGTCAATATTGACAGGGGGTTCCCAGGAGTGTGTCAATATTCCCAGGGGGTTCCCAGGCGTGTGTCAATATTCACAGGGGGTTCCCAGGAATGTGTCAATATTCGCAGGGGCTTCCCAGGAGTGTACCAATATTCAAAGGGGGTTCCCAGGAGTGTGCCAATATTCAAAGGGGGTTTCCAGGAACGTGTCAATATTCGCAGGGGGTTCCCAAGAATGTGCCAGTATTCACAGAGGGTTCCCAGGAGTTTGTCAATATTCACAGGGGATTCCCAGGAATGTGCCAATATTCACAGGGGGTTCCCAGGAATGTGTCAATATTCAGAGGGGGTCCCAGGAATGTGTCAATATTCACAGGGAGTTCCCAGGAATGTGTCAATATTCACAGGGGTTCCCAGGAATGTGTCAATATTCAGAGGGGGTCCCAGGAATGTGTCAATATTCACAGGGGATTCCCAGGAATGTGTCAATATTCGCACGGGCTTCCCAGGAGTGTACCAATATTCACAAGGGCTTCCCAGGTGTGTACCAATATTCACAGGGGCTTCCCAGGAGTGTGTCAATTTGACAGGGGGTTCCCAGGAATGTGTCAATATTCACAGGGGCTTTCCTGGCATGTGCCAATATTCACAGGGGCTTCCCAGGAGTGTGTCAATATTGACAGGGTGCTCCCAGGTGTGTGTCAATATTCACAGTGGGTTCTCAGGAGTGTGTCAATGTTCCCAGGTGTTTCCCAGGAGTGTTTCAATATTGACAGGGGTTTCCCAAGAATGTGCCAATATTCACAGGGGGTTCCAAGGAGTGTGTCAATATTGACAGCGGGTTCCCAGGAAAGTGTCAATATTTAGAGGGGTTCCCAGGAATGTGTCAATATTCACAGGGGGTACCCTGGAGTGTGCCAATATTCACGGGGGGTTCACAGGAGTGTGTTAATATTCACAGGGGGTTCCTGGATTTTGTCAATATTCACAGGGGATTCCCAGGAATGTGTCAATATTCGCAGGGGCTTCCCAGGAGTGTGTCAATATTCACAGGGGCTTCCCAGGAGTGTGTCAATATTGACAGGGGGTTTCCAGGAATGTGTCAATATTCACAGGGGGTTCCCAGGAATGTGTCATTATTCACAGGGGCTTCCCTGGAATGTGCCAATATTCACAGGGGCTTCCCAGGAGTGTGTCAATATCGACAGGGGGTTTCCAGGAATGTGCCAATATTCACAGGGGGTTCACTGTAGTGTGCCAATATTCGCAGGAGGTTTGCAGGAGTGTGTCAATATTCTCAGGGGTTCTCAGGAATGTGTCAATCTTCACAGGGGGTTTCCAGGAATGTGCCAATATACACAGGGGGTTCCCAGGAGTGTATCAATATTGACAGGGGGATCCCAGAGTCTGCTAATATTCACAGGGGGTTCCCTGGAGTGTGTCAATATTGACAGGGGGTTCCCAGGAGTGTGTCAATATTCACAGGGGTTCCCAGAAATGTGTCAATATTCGCAGGGGCTTCCAAGGAGTGTACCAATATTCGCGGAGGGTTCCCAGGAGTGTACCAATATTCACAGGGTGTTCCTAGGCGTGTGTCAATATTCACAGGGTGTTCCCAGGCATGTGTCAATATTCACAGGGGGTTCCCAGGAATGTGTCAATATTCACAGGGGGTTCCCAGGAATGTGTCAATATTCGCAGGGTGTTCCCAGGAGTGTGCCAATATTCAAAGGGGGTTTCCAGGAACGCGTCAATATTCGCAGGGGGTTCCCAAGAATGTGCCAGTATTCACAGGGGGTTCCCAGGAATGTGTCAATATTCGCAGGGGCTTCCCAGGAGTGTGCCAATATTCAAAGAGGGTTTCCAGGAACGTGTCAATATTCGCAGGGGGTTCCCAAGAATGTGCCAATATTCACAGGGGGTTCCCAGGAGTGTATCAATATTGACAGGGGGTTCCCGGAGTCTGCTAATATTCACAGGGGGTTCCCTGGAGTTTGTCAGTAGTGACAGGGGGTTCCCAGGAGTGTGTCAATATTCACAGGGGGTTCCCAGGCGTGTGTCAATATTCACAGGGGGTTCCCAGGAATGTGTCAATATTCCCAGGGGGTTCCCAGGAACGTGTCAATATTCGCAGGGGGTTCCCAAGAATGTGCCAGTATTCACAGAGGGTTCCCAGGAGTTTGTCAATATTCACAGGGGCTTCCCAGGAATGAGTCAATATTCACAGGGGGTGCCCAGGAGTGTATCAATATTCACAGGGTGTTCCCAGGAATGTGCCAATATTCACAGGAGTTTCCCAGGTGTGTGTCAATATTCACAGGGGGTTCCCAGGAATGTGCCAATATTCACAGGGGGTTCGCAGGAATGTGTCAATATTCACAGGGTGTTCCCAGGAATGTGTCAATATTCAGAGGGGGTCCCAGGAATGTGTCAATATTCACAGGGGATTCCCAGGAATGTGTCAATATTCGCACGGGCTTCCCAGGTGTGTACCAATATTCACAGGGGCTTCCGAGGAGTGTGCCAATTTGACAGGGGGTTCCCAGGAATGTGTCAATATTCACAGGGGCTTTCCTGGAATGTGCCAATATTCACAGGGGCTTCCCAGGAGTCTGTCAATATTGACTGGGTGCTCCCAGGTGTGTGTCAATATTCACAGTGGGTTCTCAGGAGTGTGTCAATGTTCCCAGGTGTTTCCCAGGAGTGTTTCAAAATTGACAGGGGTTTCCCAAGAATGTGCCAATATTCACAAGGGGTTCCTAGGAGTGTGTCAATATTCACAGGGGCTTCCCAGGAATGAGTCAATATTCACAGTGGGTACCCTGGAGTGTGCCAATATTCACAGGGTGGTCCCAGGCGTGTGTCAATATTCACAAGGGGTTCCCAGGAATGTGTCAATATTCACAGGGGGTTCCCAGGAATGTGTCAATATTCGCAGGGGCTTCCCAGGAGTGTACCAATATTCAAAGGGGGTTCCCAGGAGCGTGCCAATATTCAAAGGGCGTTCCCGGGAGTGTGTCAACATTCCCAGGGGCTTCCCAGGAATGAGTCAATATTCACAGGGGGTGCCCAGGAATGTGTCAATATTCACAGGGGTTTCACAGGAATGTGTCAATATTGACAGGGTGCCCCCAGGAGTGTATCAATATTCACAGGGTGTTCCCAGGAATGTGTCAATATTCACAGGAGGTTCCCAGGTGTGTGTCAATATTCACAGGGGATTCCCAGGAATGTGCCAATATTCACAGGGCGTTCCCAGGAATGTGTCAATATTCAGCGGGGGTCCCAGGAATGTGTCAATATTCACAGGGAGTTCCCAGGAATGTGTCAATATTCACAGGGGGTTCCCTGGAGTGTGCCAATATTCGCAGGGGGTTCGCAGGAGTGTGTCAATATTCACAGGGTGTTCCCAGATTGTGTCAATATTCCCAGGAGATTCCCAGGAATGTGTCAATATTCACAGGGGGTTCCCTGGAGTGTGTCAATATTCACAGGGGCTTCCAAGGAATGAGTCAATATTCACAGGGGGTGCCCAGGAATGTGCCAATATACACAGGGGGTTCCCAGGAGTGTATCAATATTGACAGGGGGATCCCAGAGTCTGCTAATATTCACAGGGGGTTCCCTGGAGTGTGTCAATATTGACAGGGGGTTCCCAGGAGTGTGTCAATATTCACAGGGGTTCCCAGAAATGTGTCAATATTCGCAGGGGCTTCCAAGGAGTGTACCAATATTCACGGAGGGTTCCCAGGAGTGTACCAATATTCACAGGGTGTTCCTAGGCGTGTGTCAATATTCACAGGGTGTTCCCAGGCGTGTGTCAATATTCACAGGGTGTTCCCAGGCGTGTGTCAATATTCACAGGGGGTTCCCAGGAATGTGTCAATATTCACAGGGGGTTCCCAGGAATGTGTCAATATTCGCAGGGGCTTCCCAGGAGTGTACCAATATTCAAAGGGGGTTCCCAGGAGTGTGCCAATATTCAAAGGGGGTTTCCAGGAACGTGTCAATATTCGCAGGGGGTTCCCAAGAATGTGCCAGTATTCACAGGGGGTTCCCAGGAGTGTGTCAATATTCCCAGGGGCTTCCCAGGAGTGTGTCAATATTCACAGGGGTTCCCAGAAATGTGTCAATATTCGCAGGGGCTTCCAAGGAGTGTACCAATATTCACGGAGGGTTCCCAGGAGTGTACCAATATTCACAGGGTGTTCCTAGGCGTGTGTCAATATTCACAGGGTGTTCCCAGGCAATATTGACAGGGGGATCCCAGAGTCTGCTAATATTCACAGGGGGTTCCCTGGAGTGTGTCAATATTGACAGGGGGTTCCCAGGAGTGTGTCAATATTCACAGGGGTTCCCAGAAATGTGTCAATATTCGCAGGGGCTTCCAAGGAGTGTACCAATATTCACGGAGGGTTCCCAGGAGTGTACCAATATTCACAGGGTGTTCCTAGGCGTGTGTCAATATTCACAGGGTGTTCCCAGGCGTGTGTCAATATTCACAGGGTGTTCCCAGGCGTGTGTCAATATTCACAGGGGGTTCCCAGGAATGTGTCAATATTCACAGGGGGTTCCCAGGAATGTGTCAATATTCGCAGGGGCTTCCCAGGAGTGTACCAATATTCAAAGGGGGTTCCCAGGAGTGTGCCAATATTCAAAGGGGGTTTCCAGGAACGTGTCAATATTCGCAGGGGGTTCCCAAGAATGTGCCAGTATTCACAGGGGGTTCCCAGGAGTGTGTCAATATTCCCAGGGGCTTCCCAGGAGTGTGTCAATATTCACAGGGGTTCCCAGAAATGTGTCAATATTCGCAGGGGCTTCCAAGGAGTGTACCAATATTCACGGAGGGTTCCCAGGAGTGTACCAATATTCACAGGGTGTTCCTAGGCGTGTGTCAATATTCACAGGGTGTTCCCAGGCGTGTGTCAATATTCACAGGGGGTTCCCAGGAATGTGCCAGTATTCACAGGGGGTTCCCAGGAGTGTGTCAATATTCACAGGGGCTTCCCAGGAATGAGTCAATATTCCCAGGGGATTCCCAGGAATGTGTCAATATTCGCACGGGCTTCCCAGGAGTGTACCAATATTCACAAGGGCTTCCCAGGTGTGTACCAATATTCACAGGGGCTTCCCAGGTGTGTGTCAATTTGACAGGGGGTTCCCAGGAATGTGTCAATATTCACAGGGGGTACCCTGGAGTGTGCCAATATTCACAGGGGGTTCGCAGGAGTGTGTCAATATTCAAAGGGGGTTCCTGGATTTTGTCATTATTCACAGGGGATTCCCGGGAATGTGTCAATATTCGCAGGGGCTTCCCAGGAGTGTGTCAATATTCACAGGGGCTTCCCAGGAGTGTGTCAATATTGACAGGGTGTTTCCAGGAATGTGTCAATATTCACAGGGGGTTCCCAAGAATGTGTCAATATTCACAGGGGCTTCCCTGGAATGTGCCAATATTCACAGGGGCTTCCCTGGAGTGTGTCAGTATCGACAGGGGGTTTCCAGGAATGTGCCAATATTCACAGGGGGTTCCCTGGAGTGTGCCAATATTCGCCGGAGGTTTGCAGGAGTGTGTCAATATTCTCAGGGGTTCTCAGGAATGTGTCAATATTCACGGGGGGTTTCAAGGAATGTGCCAATATTCACAGGGGGTTCCCAGGAGTGTATCAATATTGACAGGGGGTTCCCGGAGTCTGCTAATATTCACAGGGGGTTCCCTGGAGTGTGTCAATATTGACAGGGGGTTCCCAGGAGTGTGTCAATATTCACAAGGGGTTCCCAGGAGTGTGTCAATATTCACAAGGGGTTCCCAGGCGTGTGTCAATATTCACAGGGGGTTCCCAGGAATGTGTCAATATTCCCAGGGGGTTCCCAGGAATGTGTCAATATTCGCAGGGGCTTCCCAGGAGTGTACCAATATTCAAAGGGTGTTCCCAGGAGTGTGCCAATATTCAAAGGGGGTTCCCAGGAGTGTGTCAATATTCACAGGGGCTTCCCAGGAATGAGTCAATATTCATCGGGGGTGCCCAGGAGTGTATCAATATTCACAGGGTGTTCCCAGGAATGTGTCAATATTCACAGGAGTTTCCCAGGTGTGTGTCAATATTCACAGGGGGTTCCCAGGAATGTGCCAATATTCACAGGGGGTTCCCAGGAATGTGTCAATATTCACAGGGAGTTCCCAGGAATGTGTCAATATTCACAGGGGGTTCCCAGGAATGTGTCACTATTCAGAGGGGGTCCCAGGAATGTGTCAATATTCACAGGGGATTCCCAGGAATGTGTCAATATTTGCACGGGCTTCCCAGGAGTGTACCAATATTCACAAGGGCTTCCCAGGTGTGTACCAATATTCACAGGGGCTTCCCAGGAGTGTGCCAATTTGACAGGGGGTTCCCAGGAATGTGTCAATATTCACAGGGGCTTTCCTGGAATGTGCCAATATTCACAGGGGCTTCCCAGGAATGAGTCAATATTCACAGTGGGTACCCTGGAGTGTGCCAATATTCACAGGGTGGTCCCAGGCGTGTGTCAATATTCACAAGGGGTTCCCAGGAATGTGTCAATATTCACAGGGGGTTCCCAGGAAAGTGTCAATATTCGCAGGGGCTTCCCAGGAGTGTACCAATATTCAAAGGGGGTTCCCGGGAGTGTGTCAATATTCCCAGGGGCTTCCCAGGAATGAGTCAACATTCACAGGGGGTGCCCAGGAATGTGCCAATATTCACAGGGGTTTCACAGGAATGTGTCAATATTGACAGGGTGCTCCCAGGAGTGTATCAATATTCACTGGGTGTTCCCAGGAATGTGTTAATATTCACAGGAGGTTCCCAGGTGTGTGTCAATATTCACAGGGGGTTCCCAGGAATGTGCCAATATTCACAGGGGGTTCCCAGGAATGTGTCAATATTCACAGGGGGTTCCCAGGAATGTGCCAATATTCACAGTGGGTTCACAGGAGTGTGTCAATATTCACAGGGGCTTCCCAGGAATGAGTCAATATTCACAGGGTGTTCCCAGGAATGTGTCAATATTCACAGGAGGTTCCCAGGTGTGTGTCAATATTCACAGGGGATTCCCAGGAATGTGCCAATATTCACAGGGGGTTCCCAGGAATGTGTCAATATTCAGCGGGGGTCCCAGGAATGTGTCAATATTCACAGGGAGTTCCCAGGAATGTGTCAATATTCACAGGGGGTTCCCTGGAGTGTGCCAATATTCGCAGGGGGTTCGCAGGAGTGTGTCAATATTCACAGGGTGTTCCCAGATTGTGTCAATATTCCCAGGAGATTCCCAGGAATGTGTCAATATTCGCAGGGACTTCCCAGGAATGTGTCAATATTCACAGGGCGTTCCCTGGAGTGTGTCAATATTCACAGGGGCTTCCAAGGAATGAGTCAATATTCACAGGGGGTGCCCAGGAATGTGCCAATATTCACAGGGGTTTCACAGGAATGTGTCAATATTGACAGGGTGCTCCCAGGAGTGTATCAATATTCACAGGGTGTTCCCAGGAATGTGTCAATATTCACAGGAGGTTCCCAGGAGTGTGTCAATATTCACAGGGGGTTCCCAGGAATGTGCCAATATTCACAGTGGGTACCCTGGAGTGTGCCAATATTCACAGTGGGTTCACAGGAGTGTGTCAATATTCACAGGGGCTTCCCAGGAATGAGTCAATATTCACAGGGGGTTCCCAGGACTGTGTCAATCTTCACAGGGGGTTCTTAGGAGTGTATCAATATTCACAGCGGGTTCCCAGGAAAGTGTCAATATTCAGAGAGGGTCCCAGGAATGTGTCAATATTCAAAGGGAGTTCCCAGGAATGTGTCAATATTCACAGTGGGTACCCTGGAGTGTGCCAATATTCACAGTGGGTTCACAGGAGTGTGTCAATATTCACAGGGGGTTCCCAGGAATGTGTCAATATTCGCAGGGACTTCCCAGGAATGTACCAATATTCACAGGAGGTTCCCTGGAGTGTGTCAATATTGACAGGGGGTTCCCAGGAGTGTGTCAATATTCAGAGGGGGTTCCCAGAAATGTGTCAATATTCGCAGGGGCTTCCAAGGAGTGTACCAATATTCACAGGGTGTTCCTAGGCGTGTGTCAATATTCACAGGGTGGTCCCAGGCGTGTGTCAATATTCACAAGGGGTTCCCAGGAATGTGTCAATATTCACAGGGTGTTCCCAGGAATGTGTCAATATTCGCAGGGGCTTCCCAGGAGTGTACCAATATTCAAAGGGGGTTCCCAGGAGCGTGCCAATATTCAAAGGGGGTTTCCAGGAACGCGTCAATATTCGCAGGGGGTTCCCAAGAATGTGCCAGTATTCACAGGGGGTTCCCAGGAGTGTGTCCATATTCCCAGGGGCTTCCCAGGAATGAGTCAATATTCACAGGGGGTGCCCAGGAATGTGCCAATATTCACAGGGGTTTCACAGGAATGTGTCAATATTGACAGGGTGCTCCCAGGAGTGTATCAATATTCACAGGGTGTTCCCAGGGATGTATCAATATTCACAGGAGGTTCCCAGGTGTGTGTCAATATTCACAGGGGGTTCCCAGGAATGTGTCAATATTCAGAGGGGGTCCCAGGAATGTGTCAATATTCACAGGGAGTTCCCAGGAATGTGTCAATATTCACAGGGGGTTCCCTGGAGTGTGCCAATATTCGCAGGGGGTTCGCAGGAGTGTGTCAATATTCACAGGGTGTTCGCAGATTGTGTCAATATTCACAGGAGATTCCCAGGAATGTGTCAATATTCGCAGGGACTTCCCAGGAATGTACCAATATTCACAGGGGGTTCCCAGGAGTGTGTCAATATTCACAGGGGATTCCCAGGAATGTGTCAATATTCGCACGGGCTTCCCAGGAGTGTGCCAATATTCACAAGTGCTTCCGAGGTGTGTACCAATATTCACAGGTGCTTCCCAGGAGTGTGTCAATTTGACAGGGGGTTCCTAGGAATGTGTCAATATTCACAGGGGCTTTCCTGGAATGTGCCAATATTCACAGGGGCTTCCCAGGAGTGTGTCAATATTCACAGGGTGCTCCCAGGTGTGTGTCAATATTCACAGTGGGTTCTCAGGAGTGTGTCAATGTTCCCAGGTGTTTCCCAGGAGTGTTTCAATATTGACAGGGGTTTCCCAAGAATGTGCCAATATTCACAAGGGGTTCCTAGGAGTGTGTCAATATTCACAGGGGCTTCCCAGGAATGAGTCAATATTCCCAGGGGGTTCCCAGGACTGTGTCAAACTTCACAGGGGGTTCTTAGGAGTGTATCAATATTCACAGCGGGTTCCCAGGAAAGTGTCAATATTCAGAGGGGGTCCCAGGAATGTGTCAATTTTCAAAGGGAGTTCCCAGGAATGTGTCAATATTCACAGTGGGTACCCTGGAGTGTGCCAATATTCACAGTGGGTTCACAGGAGTGTGTCAATATTCACAGGGGATTCCCAGGAATGTGTCAATATTCGCAGGGACTTCCCAGGAATGTACCAATATTCACAGGAGGTTCCCTGGAGTGTGTCAATATTGACAGGGGGTTCCCAGGAGTGTGTCAATATTCACAGGGGGTTCCCAGAAATGTGTCAATATTTGCAGGGGCTTCCAAGGAGTGTACCAATATTCACGGAGGGTCCCCAGGAGTGTACCAATATACACAGGGTGGTCCCAGGTGTGTGTCAATATTCACAAGGGGTTCCCAGGAATGTGTCAATATTCACAGGGGGTTCCCAGGAATGTGTCAATATTCGCAGGGGCTTCCCAGGAATGTGTCAATATTCACAGGAGGTTCCCAGGTGTGTGTCAATATTCACAGGGGATTCCCAGGAATGTGCCAATATTCACAGGGGGTTCCCAGGAATGTGTCAATATTCAGCGGGGGTCCCAGGAATGTGTCAATATTCACAGGGAGTTCCCAGGAATGTGTCAATATTCACAGGGGATTCCCTGGAGTGTGCCAATATTCGCAGGGGGTTCGCAGGAATGTGTCAATATTCACAGGGTGTTCCCAGATTGTGTCAATATTCACAGGAGATTCCCAGGAATGTGTCAATAATCGCAGGGACTTCCCAGGAATGTGTCAATATTCACAAGGGGTTCCCTGGAGTGTGACAATATTCACAGGGGTTCCCAGGAATGAGTCAATATTCACAGTGGGTGCCCAGGAATGTGCCAATATTCACAGGGGTTTCACAGGAATGTGTCAATATTGACAGGGTGCTCCCAGGAGTGTATCAATATTCACAGGGTGTTCCCAGGAATGTGTCAATATTCACAGGAGGTTCCCAGGTGTGTGTCAATATTCACAGGGGGTTCCCAGGAATGTGCCAATATTCACAGGGGGTTCCCAGGAATGTGTCAATATTCACAGGGGTTCCCTGGAGTGTGCCAATATTCACAGGGGCTTCGCAGGAATGAGTCACTATTCACAGGGGGTGCCCAGGAATGTGCCAATATTCACAGGGGTTTCACAGGAATGTGTCAATATTGACCGGGGCTTTCCTGGAATGTGTCAATATTCGCAGGGGCTTCCCAGGAGTGTACCAATATTTACAAAGGCTTCCCAGGTGTGTACCAATATTAACAGGGGCTTCCCAGGAGTGTGTCAATATTGACAGGGTGCTCCCAGTTGTGTGTCAATATTCACAGTGGGTTCTCAGGAGTGTGTCAATGTTTCCAGGTGTTTCCCAGGAGTGTTTCAATATTGACAGGGGTTTCCCAAGAATGTGCCAATATTCACAGGGGGTTCCTAGGTGTGTGTCAATATTCACAGGGGCTTCCCAGGAATGAGTCAATGTTCACAGGGGGTTCCCAGGACTGTGTCAATATTCACAGGGGGTTCTTAGGAGTGTATCAAGATTCACAGCGGGTTCCCAGGAAAGTGTCAATATTCAGAGGGGGTCCCAGGAATGTGTCAATATTCAAAGGGAGTTCCCAGGAATGTGTCAATATTCACAGGGGGTACCCTGGAGTGTGCCAATATTCACAGGGGGTTCCCAGGAGTGTGTCAATATTCACAGGGGGTTCTCGGATTTTGTCAATATTCACAGGGGATTCCCAGGAATGTGTCAATATTCACAGGAGGTTCGCAGGAATGTGTCAATATTCACAGGGGCTTCCCTGGAATGTGCCAATATTCACAGGGGCCTCCCAGGAGTGTGTCAATATCGACAGGGGGTTTCCAGGAATGTGCCAATATTGAAAGGGGTTTCCCAGGAATGTGTCAATATTTGCAGGGGGTTCCCAGGAAGGTGTCAATATTCACAGGGGGATCCCTGGAATGTGTCAATATTTACAGGGGGTTCCCAGGAATGGTTTAATATTCTCAGGGTATTCGCAGGAGTGTGTCAATATCCACAGGGAGTTCCCAGGAGTGTGTCAGTATTCCCAGGGGATTCCCAGGAATGTGTCTATATTCGCAGGGGCTTCCCAGGAGTGTACCAATATTCACGGGGTTCCCAGGAGTGTGTCAATATTCCCAGGGGATTCCCAGGAGTGTGTCAATATTACCAGGTGCTTCCCAGGTGTGTATCAATATTCCCAGGGTATTCCCAGGAATGTGTCAATATTCACAGGTGGTTCCCAGGAGTGTGTCAATATTCACAGGGGTTTCCCAGGAGTGTGTCAATATTACCAGGTGCTTCCCAGCTGTGTATCAATATTCACAGGGGATTCCCAGGAGTGTGTCAATATTCGCAGGGGCTTCCCAGGAGTGTATCAATATTCCCAGGGGATTCCCAGGAATGTGCCAATATTCGCAGGGGCTTCCCAGGAATGTGTCAATATTCCCAGGGTGTTCCCAGGAGTGTGTCAATATTCACAGGGGCTTCCCAGGAGTGTGTCATTATTCACAATGGGTTCCCAGGAATGTGTCAATATTCCCAGTGGGTTCCCAGGAGTGTTTCAATATTCACAGGGGGTTCCCAGGTGTGTGTCAATATTCACAGTGGGTTCTCAGGTGTGTGTCAAAGTTCCCAGGTGTTTCCCAGGAGTGTTTCAATATTGACAGGGGTTTCCCAAGAATGTGCCAATATTCACAGGGGGTTCCTAGGAGTGTGTCAATATTCACAGGGGCTTCCCAGGAATGAGTCAATATTCACAGGGGGTTCTTAGGAGTGTATCAATATTGACAGCGGGTTCCCAGGAAAGTGTCAATATTTAGAGGGGTTCCCAGGAATGTGTCAATATTCAAAGGGAGTTCCCAGGAATGTGTCAATATTCACATGGTGTTCCCAGGCGTGTGTCAATATTCACAGGGGGTTCCCAGGCGTGTGTCAATATTCACAGGGGGTTCCCAGGAATGTGTCAATATTCACAGGGGGTTCCCAGGAATGTGTCAATATTCGCAGGGGCTTCCCAGGAGTGTACCAATATTCAAAGAGGGTTCCCAGGAGTGTGCCAATATTCAAAGGGGGTTTCCAGGAACGTGTCAATATTCGCAGGGGGTTCCCAAGAATGTGCCAGTATTCACAGGGGGTTCCCAGGAGTGTGTCTATATTCACAGGGGCTTCCCAGGAATGAGTCAATATTCACAGGGGGTGCCCAGGAATGTGCCAATATTCACAGGGGTTTCACAGGAATGTGTCAATATTGACAGGGTGCTCCCAGGGGTGTATCAATATTCACAGGGTGTTCCCAGGAGTGTACCAATATTCACAGGGGCTTCCCAGGAGTGTGTCAATTTGACAGGGGCTTCCCAGGAATGTGTCAATATTCACAGGGGCTTTCCTGGAATGTGCCAATATTCACAGGGGCTTCCCAGGAGTGTGTCAATATTGACAGCGTGCTCCCAGGTGTGTGTCAATATTCACAGTGGGTTCTCAGGAGTGTGTCAATGTTCCCAGGTGTTTCCCAGGAGTGTTTCAATATTGACAGGGGTTTCCCAAGAATGTGCCAATATTCACAAGGGGTTCCTAGGAGTGTGTCAATATTCACAGGGGCTTCCCAGGAATGAGTCAATATTCACAGGGGTTTCCCAGGACTGTGTCAATATTCACAGGGGGTTCCCAGATTGTGTCAATATTCACAGGAGATTCCCAGGAATGTGTCAATAATCGCAGGGACTTCCCAGGAATGTGTCAATATTCACAAGGGGTTCCCTGGAGTGTGACAATATTCACAGGGGTTCCCAGGAATGAGTCAATATTCACAGTGGGTGCCCAGGAATGTGCCAATATTCACAGGGGTTTCACAGGAATGTGTCAATATTGACAGGGTGCTCCCAGGAGTGTATCAATATTCACAGGGTGTTCCCAGGAATGTGTCAATATTCACAGGAGGTTCCCAGGTGTGTGTCAATATTCACAGGGGGTTCCCAGGAATGTGCCAATATTCCCAGGGGGTTCCCAGGAATGTCTCAATATTCAGAGGGGGTCCCAGGAATGTGTCAATATTCACAGGGAGTTCCCAGGAATGTGTCAATATTCACAGGGGGTTCCCTGGAGTGTGCCAATATTCACAGGGGCTTCGCAGGAATGAGTCACTATTCACAGGGGGTGCCCAGGAATGTGCCAATATTCACAGGGGTTTCACAGGAATGTGTCAATATTGACCGGGGCTTTCCTGGAATGTGTCAATATTCGCAGGGGCTTCCCAGGAGTGTACCAATATTTACAAAGGCTTCCCAGGTGTGTACCAATATTAACAGGGGCTTCCCAGGAGTGTGTCAATTTGACAGGGGGTTCCCAGAAATGTGTCAATATTCACAGGGGCTTTACTGGAATGTGCCAATTTTCACAGAGGCTTCCCAGGAGTGTGTCAATATTGACAGGGTGCTCCCAGGTGTGTGTCAATATTCACAGTGGGTTCTCAGGAGTGTGTCAATGTTTCCAGGTGTTTCCCAGGAGTGTTTCAATATTGACAGGGGTTTCCCAAGAATGTGCCAATATTCACAGGGGGTTCCTAGGTGTGTGTCAATATTCACAGGGGCTTCCCAGGAATGAGTCAATGTTCACAGGGGGTTCCCAGCACTGTGTCAATATTCACAGGGGGTTCTTAGGAGTGTATCAAGATTCACAGCGGGTTCCCAGGAATGTGTCAATATTCACAGGGGGTTCCCAGGAATGTGTCAATATTCGCAGGGGCTTCCCAGGAGTGTACCAATATTCAAAGAGGGTTCCCAGGAGTGTGCCAATATTCAAAGGGGGTTTCCAGGAACGTGTCAATATTCGCAGGGGGTTCCCAAGTATGTGCCAGTATTCACAGGGGGTTCCCAGGAGTGTGTCAATATTCACAGGGGCTTCCCAGGAATGAGTCAATATTCACAGGGGGTGCCCAGGAATGTGCCAATATTCACAGGGGTTTCACAGGAATGTGTCAATATTGACAGGGTGCTCCCAGGGGTGTATCAATATTCACAGGGTGTTCCCAGGAGTGTACCAATATTCACAGGGGCTTCCCAGGAGTGTGTCAATTTGACAGGGGGTTCCCAGGAATGTGTCAATATTCACAGGGGCTTTCCTGGAATGTGCCAATATTCACAGGGGCTTCCCAGGAGTGTGTCAATATTGACAGGGTGCTCCCAGGTGTGTGTCAATATTCACAGTGGGTTCTCAGGAGTGTGTCAATGTTCCCAGGTGTTTCCCAGGAGTGTTTCAATATTGACAGGGGTTTCCCAAGAATGTGCCAATATTCACAAGGGGTTCCTAGGAGTGTGTCAATATTCACAGGGGCTTCCCAGGAATGAGTCAATATTCACAGGGGTTTCCCAGGACTGTGTCAATATTCACAGGGGGTTCCCAGGAGTGTATCAATATTGACAGCGGGTTCCCAGGAAAGTGTCAATATTCAGAGGGGGTCCCAGGAATGTGTCAATATTCAAAGGGAGTTCCCAGGAATGTGTCAATATTCACAGGGGGTACCCTGGAGTTTGCCAATATTCACAGGGGGTTCACAGGAGTGTGACCATATCCACAGGGGGTTCCTGGATTTTGTCAATATTCACAGGGGATTCCCAGGAGTGTGTCAATATTCACAGGGGCTTCCCAGGAGTGTGTCAATATTCACAGGGGGTTTCCAGGAATGTGTCAATATTCACAGGGGGTTCCCAGGAATGTGTCAATATTCACAGGGGCTTCCCTGGAATGTGCCAATATTCACAGGGGCTTCCCAGGAGTGTGTCAATATCGACAGGGGGATTCCAGGAATGTGCCAATATTCACAGGATGTTTGCAGGAGTGTGCCAATATTCGCAGGATGTTTGCAGGAGTGTGTCAATATTCTCAGGGGTTCTCAGGAATGTGTCAATATTCACAGGGTGTTTCCAGGAATGTGCCAATATTCACAGGGGGTTCCCAGGAGTGTATCAATATTGACAGGGGGTTCCCGGAGTCTGCTAATATTCACAGGGGGTTCCCTGGAGTGTGTCAATATTCACAGGGGGTTCCCAGGAGTGTGTCATGTGGTAAACCACTTTTATCGTTACACTATAGTTATCACTGTTGTATTGTTATCACCGTTATCACTGTTGTATCACGATACGAGGTCGCCTATTGTCGCGCTGTTATACCTGGGCTGACCACCTCTGACTCCGCCCATGGCTCCACCTACCTGCCCAGGTATAAAGGTAGTCGACTGGCTGGTATTCCTCCTTGTTGGACCCGATCACCCACGAGGGTGGGCTCTGTTATTTAGTCAATAAAAACCTTTAGTTACGTTCCTAACTCGTCGCTTTTTATTGGACGAATTGATAGGTATATCATGTCAATATTCACAGGGGGTTCCCAGGCGTGTGTCAATATTCACAGGGGGTTCCCAGGAATGCGTCAATATTCACAGGGGGTTCCCAGGAATGTGTCAATATTCGCAGGGGCTTCCCAGGAGTGTACCAATATTCAAAGGGGGTTCCCAGGAGTGTGCCAATATTCAAAGGGGGTTTCCAGGAACGTGTCAATATTCGCAGGGGGTTCCCAAGAATGTGCCAGTATTCACAGGGGGTTCCCAGGAGTGTGTCAATATTCACAGGGGCTTCCCAGGAATGAGTCAATAGTCACAGGGCTGCCCAGGAATGTGCCAATATTCACAGGGGTTTCACAGGAATGTGTCAATATTGACAGGGTGCTCCCAGGAGTGTATCAATATTCACAGGGTGTTCCCAGGAATGTGTCAATATTCACAGGAGGTTCCCAGGTGTGTGTCAATATTCACAGGGGGTTCCCAGGAATGTGCCAATATTCACAGGGGGTTCCCAGGAGTGTGTCAGTATTCACAGGGGATTCGCAGGAGTGTGTCAGTATTCACAGGGGATTCCCAGGAATGTGTCGCTATTCGCAGGGGTTTACCAGGAATGTGTCAATATTGACAGGGGCTTCCCAGGAATGTGTCAATATTCACAGGGGGTTCCCAGGAGTGTGTCAGTATTCCCAGGGGATTCCCAGGAATGTGTCAATATTCACAATGGGTTCCCAGGAATGTGTCAATATTCCCAGGGGGTTCCCAGGAGTGTTTCAATATTCACAGGGGGTTCCCAGGTGTGTGTCAATATTCGCAGGGGATTCCCAGGGATTTGTCAATATTCAGAGGGGGTCCCAGGAATGTGTCAATATTCCCAGGGGGTTCCCAGGAATGTGTCAATATTCACAGGGAGTTCCCAGGAATGTGTCAATATTCACAGGGTGTTCCCAGGTGTATGCCAATATTCGCAGGGGGTTCGCAGGATTGTGTCAATATTCACAGGCGGTTCCCAGGAATGTGTCAATATTCACAGGTGGTTCCCAGGAATGTGTCAATATTCACAGGGGTTTACCAGGAGTGTCTCAATATTCACAGGGGTTTCCCAGGTGTGTGCCAATATTCGCAGGGGGTTCCCAGGAATGTGTCAATATTGACAGGGGGTTCCCAGGAATGTGTCAATATTCACAGGGAGTTCCCAGGAATGTGTCAATATTCACAGTGGGTTCCCTGGAGTGTCCCAATATTTGCAGGGGGTTCGCAGGAGTGTGTCAATATTCACAGGTTGTTCCCAGATTGTGTCAATATTCGCAGGGACTTCCCAGGAATGTGTCAATGTTCACAGGGGGTTCCCAGGAGTGTGTCAATATTCCCAGGGGCTTCCCAGGAATGAGTCACTATTCACAGGGCGTGCCTAGGAATGTGCCAATATTCACAGGGGTTTCACAGGAATGTGTCAATATTGACCGGGGCTTTCCTGGAATGTGTCAATATTCGCAGGGGCTTCCCAGGAGTGTACCAATATTTACAAGGGCTTCCCAGGTGTGTACCAACATTAACAGGGGCTTCCCAGGAGTGTGTCAGTTTGACAGGGGGTTCCCAGAAATGTGTCAATATTCACAGGGGCTTCACTGGAATGTGCCAATATTCACAGGGGCTTCCCAGGAGTGTGTCAATATTGACAGGGTGCTCCCAGGTGTGTGTCAATATTCACAGTGGGTTCTCAGGAGTGTGTCAATGTTCCCAGGTGTTTCCCAGGAGTGTTTCAATATTGACAGGGGTTTCCCAGGAATGTGCCAATATTCACAGGGGGTTCCCAGGAATGTGTCAATATTCAGAGGGGGTCCCAGGAATGTGTCAATATTCACAGGGAGTTCCCAGGAATGTGTCAATATTCACAGGGGGTTCCCTGGAGTGTGCCAATATTCGCAGGGGGTTCACAGGAGTGTGTCAATATTCACAGGGTGTTCCCAGATTGTGTCAATATTCACAGGAGATTCCCAGGAATGTGTCAATATTCGCAGGGACTTCCCAGGAATGTTACAATATTCACAGGGGGTTCCCAGGAGTGTGTCAATATTCACAGGGGCTTCCCAGGAGTGTGTCAATTTGACAGGGGGTTCCTAGGAATGTGTCAATATTCACAGGGGCTTTCCTGGAATGTGCCAATATTCACAGGGGCTTCCCAGGAGTGTGTCAATATTGACAGGGTGCTCCCAGGTGTGTGTCAATATTCACAGTGGGTTCTCAGGAGTGTGTCAATGTTCCCAGGTGTGTTTCAATATTGACAGGTGTTTCCCAAGAATGTGCCAATATTCACAAGGGGTTCCTATGAGTGTGTCAATATTCACAGGGGCTTCCCAGGAATGAGTCAATATTCACAGGGGGTTCCCAGGACTGTGTCAATCTTCACAGGGGGTTCTTAGGAGTGTATCAATATTCACAGCGGGTTCCCAGGAAAGTGTCAATATTCAGAGGGTTCCCAGGAATGTGTCAATATTCAGAGGGGGTCCCAGGAATGTGTCAATATTCAAAGGGAGTTCCCAGGAATGTGTCAATATTCACAGTGGGTACCCTGGAGTGTGCCAATATTCACAGTGGGTTCACAGGAGTGTGTCAATATTCACAGGGGGTTCCTGGATTTTCTCAATATTCACAGGGGGTGCCCAGGAATGTGCCAATATTCACAGGGGTTTTACAGGAATGTGTCAATATTGACAGGATGCTCCCAGGAGTGTATCAATATTCACAGGGTGTTCCCAGGAATGTGTCAATATTCACAGGAGGTTCCTAGGTGTGTGTCATAATTCACAGAGGATTCCCAGGGATGTGCCAATATTCACAGGGGGTTCCCAGGAATGTGTCAATATTCAGAGGGGGTCCCAGGAATGTGTCAATATTCACAGGGAGTTCCCAGGAATGTGTCAATATTCACAGGGGGTTCCCTGGAGTGTGCCAATATTCGCAGGGGGTTCGCAGGAGTGTGTCAATATTCACAGGGTGTTCCCAGATTGTGTCAATATTCACAGGAGATTCCCAGGAATGTGTCAATATTCGCAGGGACTTCCCAGGAATGTGTCAATATTCACAGGGGGTTCCCTGGAGTGTGTCAATATTCACAGGGGCTTCCCAGGAATGAGTCAATATGCACAGGGTGCTCCCAGGAGTGTATCAATATTCACAGGGTGTTCCCAGGAATGTGTCAATATTCACAGGAGGTTCCCAGGTGTGTGTCAATATTCAAGGGGGTTCCCAGGAATGTGCCAATGTTCAGAGGGGGTTCCCAGGAATGTGTCAATATTCAGAGGGGGTCCCAGGAATGTGTCAATATTCACAGGAAGTTCCCAGGAATGTGTCAATATTCACAGGGTGTTCCCTGGAGTGTGCCAATATTCGCAGGGGGTTCGCAGGAGTGTGTCAATATTCACAGGGTGTTCCCAGATTGTGTCAATATTCACAGGAGATTCCCAGGAATGTGTCAACATTCGCAGGGACTTCCCAGGAATGTGTCAATGTTCACAGGGGGTTCCCAGGAGTGTGTCAATATTCACAGGGGCTTCCCAGGAATGAGTCACTATTCACAGGGGGTGCCCAGGAATGTGCCAATATTCACAGGGGTTTCACAGGAATGTGTCAATATTGACCGGGGCTTTCCTGGAATGTGTCAATATTCGCAGGGGCTTCCCAGGAGTGTACCAATATTTACAAGGGCTTCCCAGGTGTGTACCAATATTCACAGGGGCTACCCAGGAGTGTGTCAATTTGACAGGGGGTTCCCAGAAATGTGTCAATATTCACAGGGGCTTTCCGGGAATGTGCCAGTATTCACAGGGGCTTCCCAGGAGTGTGTCAATATTGACAGGGTGCTCCCAGGTGTGTGTCAATATTCACAGTGGGTTCTCAGGAGTGTGTCAATGTTCCCAGGTGTTTCCCAGGAGTGTTTCAATATTGACAGGGGTTTCCCAAGAATGTGCCAATATTCACAGGGGGTTCCTAGGAGTGTGTCAATATTCCCAGGGGCTTCCCAGGAATGAGTCAATGTTCACAGGGGGTTCCCAGCACTGTGTCAATATTCACAGGGGGTTCTTAGGAGTGTATCAATATTCACAGCGGGTTCCCAGGAAAGTGTCAATATAATCAGAGGGGGTCCCAGGAATGTGTCAATATTCAAAGGGAGTTCCCAGGAATGTGTCAATATTCACAGGGGGTACCCTGGAGTGTGCCAATATTCACAGGGGGTTCACAGGAGTGTGTCAATATTCACAGGGTTTCCTGGATTTTGTCAATATTCACAGGGGATCCCCAGGAATGTGTCAATATTCGCAGGGACTTCCCAGGAATGTACCAATATTCACAGGAGGTTCCCATATTGACAGGGGGTTCCCAGAAGTGTGTCAATATTCACAGGGAGTTCCCAGAAATGTGTCAATATTCGCAGGGGCTTCCAAGGAGTGTACCAATATTCACGGAGGGTTCCCAGGTGTGTACCAATATTCACAGGGTGTTCCTAGGCGTGTGTCAATATTCACAGGGTGGTCCCAGGCGTGTGTCAATATTCACGGGGTTCCCAGGAATGTGTCAATATTCGCAGGGGCTTCCCAGGAGTGTACCAATATTCAAAGGGGGTTCCCAGGAGCGTGCCAATATTCAAAGGGGGTTTCCAGGAACGTGTCAATATTCGCAGGGGGTTCCCAAGAATGTGCCAGTATTCACAGGGGGTTCCCAGGAGTGTGTCAATATTCCCAGGGGCTTCACAGGAATGAGTCAATATTCACAGGGGGTGCCCAGGAATGTGCCAATATTCACAGGGGTTTCACAGGAATGTGTCAATATTGACAGGGTGCTCCCAGGAGCGCATCAATATTCACAGGGTGTTCCCAGGAATGTGTCAATATTCACAGGAGGTTCCCAGGTGTGTGTCAATATTCACAGGGGATTCCCAGGAATGTGCCAATATTCACAGGGGGTTCCCAGGAATGTGTCAATATTCAGCGGGGGTCCCAGGAATGTGTCAATATTCACAGGGAGTTCCCAGGAATGTGTCAATATTCACAGGGGGTTCCCTGGAGTGTGCCAATATTCGCAGGGCGTTTGCAGGAGTGTGTCAATATTCACAGGGGCTTCCCAGATTGTGTCAATATTCACAGGAGATTCCCAGGAATGTGTCAATATTCGCAGGGACTTCCCAGGAATGTGTCAATATTCACAAGGGGTTCCCTGGAGTGTGTCAATATTCACAGGGGCTTCCCAGGATTGAATCAATATTCACAGGGGGTGCCCAGGAATGTGCCAATATTCACAGGGGTTTCACAGGAATGTGTCAATATTCCCAGGTGGTTCCCAGGAATGTGTCAATATTCACAGGGGTTTACCAGGAGTGTGTCAATATTCACAGGGGTTTCCCAGGTGTGTGCCAATATTCGCAGGGGGTTCCCAGGAATGTGTCAATATTGACAGGGGGTTCCCAGGAATGTGTCAATATTCACAGGGGGTTCCTGGATTGTGTCAATATTCACAGAGGTTTCCCAGGAATGTGTCAATATTCTCAGGGTGGTCCCAGAAGTGTGTCAATATTCACAGGGGATTCCCAGGAATGTGTCAGTATTCGCAGGGGCTTCCCAAGGGTGTGTCAATATTCACAGGGGGTTCCCAGGAGTGTGTCAGTATTCACAGGGGATTCGCAGGAGTGTGTCAGTATTCACAGGGGATTCCCAGGAATGTGTCGCTATTCGCAGGGGTTTACCAGGAATGTGTCAATATTGACAGGGGCTTCCCAGGAATGTGTTAATATTCACAGGGGGTTCCCAGGAGTGTGTCAGTATTCCCAGGGGATTCCCAGGAATGTGTCAATATTCACAATGGGTTCCCAGGAATGTGTCAATATTCCCAGGGGGTTCCCAGGAGTGTTTCAATATTCACAGGGGGTTCCCAGGTGTGTGTCAATATTCGCAGGGGATTCCCAGGAATTTGTCAATATTCAGAGGGGGTCCCAGGAATGTGTCAATATTCCCAGGGGGTTCCCAGGAATGTGTCAATATTCACAGGGAGTTCCCAGGAATGTGTCAATATTCACAGGGTGTTCCCAGGTGTATGCCAATATTCGCAGGGGGTTCGCAGGAGTGTGTCAATATTCACAGGCGGTTCCCAGGAATGTGTCAATATTCACAGGTGGTTCCCAGGAATGTGTCAATATTCACAGGGGTTTACCAGGAGTGTGTCAATATTCACAGGGGTTTCCCAGGTGTGTGCCAATATTCGCAGGGGGTTCCCAGGAATGTGTCAATATTGACAGGGGGTTCCCAGGAATGTGTCAATATTCACAGGGGGTTCCTGGATTGTGTTAATATTCACAGGGGTTTCCCAGGAATGTGTCAATATTCTCAGGGTGGTCCCAGGAGTGTGTCAATATTCACAGGGGATTCCCAGGAATGTGTCAGTATTCGCAGGGTCTTCCCAAGAGTGTGTCAATATTCATAGGGGTTTCCCAGGAGTGTGTCAGTATTCACAGGGGATTCCCAGGAGTGTGTCAGTATTCACAGGGGATTCCCAGGAATGTGTCGCTATTCGCAGGGGTTTACCAGGAATGTGTCAATATTGACAGGGGCTTCCCAGGAATGTATCAATATTCACAGGGGGTTCCCAGGAGTGTGTCAGTATTCACAGGGGATTCCCAGGAATGTGTCAATATTCACAGGGGCTTCCCAGGAGTGTACCAATATTCCCAGGGGATTCCCAGGAGTGTGTCAATATTCCCAGGGGATTCCCAGGAGTGTGTCTGTATTACCAGGTGCTTCCCAGGTGTGTATCAATATTCACAGGGGATTCCCAGGAATGTGTCAATATTCCCAGGTGGTTCCCAGGAGTGTGTCAATGTTCCCAGGGGATTCCCAGGAGTGTGTCAATATTACCAAATGCTTCCCAGGTGTGTATCAATATTCACAGGGGATTCCCAGGGATGTGTCATTATTCGCAGGGGCTTCCCAGGAGTGTGTCAATATTCGCAGGGGCTTCCCAGGAGTGTATCAATATTCCCAGGGGATTCCCAGTAATGTGCCAATATTCGCAGGGGCTTCCCAGGAATGTGTCAATATTCGCAGGGTGTTCCCAGCAGTGTGTCAATATTCACAGGGGCTTCCCAGGAGTGTGTCAATATTCACAGGGGGTTCCCAGGTGTGTGTCAATATTCTCAGGGGGTTCCCAGGAATTTGTCAATATTCAGAGGGGGTCCCAGGAATGTGTCAATATTCACAGGGGGTTCCCAGGAATGTGTCAATATTCACAGGGTGTTCCCAGGAATGTGTCAATATTCACAGGTGGTTCACAGGAATGTGTCAATATTCACAGGGGTTTACCAGGAGTGTGTCAATATTCACAGGGGTTTCCCAGGTGTGTGCCAATATTCGCAGGGGACTCCCAGGAATGTGTCAATATTCACAGGGGGTTACCAGTAATGTGTCAATATTCACAGGGGATTCCCAGGAATGTGTCAATATTCGCAGGGACTTCCTAGGAATGTACCAATATTCCCAGAGGGTTCCCAGGAGTGTGTCAATATTCACAGGGGATTCCCAGGAATGTGTGAATATTTGCAGGGGCTTCCCAGGATTGTGTCAATATTCCCAGGGGTTCCCAGGAATGTATCAATATTTGCAGGGGCTTCCCAGGAATGTGTCAATATTCACAGGGTGTTCCCAGGAATGTGTCAATATTCACAGGTGGTTCACAGGAATGTGTCAATATTCACAGGGGTTTACCAGGAGTGTGTCAATATTCACAGGGGTTTCCCAGGTGTGTGCCAATATTCGCAGGGGACTCCCAGGAATGTGTCAATATTCACAGGGGGTTACCAGTAATGTGTCAATATTCACAGGGGATTCCCAGGAATGTGTCAATATTCGCAGGGACTTCCTAGGAATGTACCAATATTCCCAGAGGGTTCCCAGGAGTGTGTCAGTATTCACAGGGGATTCCCAGGAGTGTGTCAGTATTCACAGGGGATTCCCAGGAATGTGTCGCTATTCGCAGGGGTTTACCAGGAATGTGTCAATATTGACAGGGGCTTCCCAGGAATGTATCAATATTCACAGGGGGTTCCCAGGAGTGTGTCAGTATTCACAGGGGATTCCCAGGAATGTGTCAATATTCACAGGGGCTTCCCAGGAGTGTACCAATATTCCCAGGGGATTCCCAGGAGTGTGTCAATATTCCCAGGGGATTCCCAGGAGTGTGTCTGTATTACCAGGTGCTTCCCAGGTGTGTATCAATATTCACAGGGGATTCCCAGGAATGTGTCAATATTCCCAGGTGGTTCCCAGGAGTGTGTCAATGTTCCCAGGGGATTCCCAGGAGTGTGTCAATATTACCAAGTGCTTCCCAGGTGTGTATCAATATTCACAGGGGATTCCCAGGGATGTGTCATTATTCGCAGGGGCTTCCCAGGAGTGTGTCAATATTCGCAGGGGCTTCCCAGGAGTGTATCAATATTCCCAGGGGATTCCCAGTAATGTGCCAATATTCGCAGGGGCTTCCCAGGAATGTGTCAATATTCGCAGGGTGTTCCCAGCAGTGTGTCAATATTCACAGGGGCTTCCCAGGAGTGTGTCAATATTCACAGGGGGTTCCCAGGTGTGTGTCAATATTCTCAGGGGGTTCCCAGGAATTTGTCAATATTCAGAGGGGGTCCCAGGAATGTGTCAATATTCACAGGGGGTTCCCAGGAATGTGTCAATATTCACAGGGTGTTCCCAGGAATGTGTCAATATTCACAGGTGGTTCACAGGAATGTGTCAATATTCACAGGGGTTTACCAGGAGTGTGTCAATATTCACAGGGGTTTCCCAGGTGTGTGCCAATATTCGCAGGGGACTCCCAGGAATGTGTCAATATTCACAGGGGGTTACCAGTAATGTGTCAATATTCACAGGGGATTCCCAGGAATGTGTCAATATTCGCAGGGACTTCCTAGGAATGTACCAATATTCCCAGAGGGTTCCCAGGAGTGTGTCAATATTCACAGGGGATTCCCAGGAATGTGTGAATATTTGCAGGGGCTTCCCAGGATTGTGTCAATATTCCCAGGGGTTCCCAGGAGTGTGTCAATATTCGAAGGGGCTTCCCAGGAGTCTGTCAATATTGACAGGGGCTTCCCAGGAATGTGTCAATATTCACAGGGGGTTCCCAGGAGTGTGCCAATATTCACAGGCGAGTCCCAGGAATGTGTCAATATTCGCAGGGGCTTCCCAGGTGTGAGGGTGCCGGTTAGTTCTCTCATTAACCCCTAGATGGCATCTTCACTTGTTTGTTTCCCTTTGCTAAATTGTTACTAGTTTACTTAACTGCCTTTTATCAGGTTTATTGGTTTCACCTGTTTTTGCTTGTATTTAAGTTCTGTGGTTTCTTCCCTCTGTGCTCAGTCTTGACAAGCCGTTTGCCTAGTGGTAGCTTGTCTTGAGCCCCTATGTTTGTAACTGTTTACCTGTATGATTCTAGTAAAGTACTTTTATTTAAGACTGCATACCTGCTTCTCGCCTCATCTGTCTGCACTTGGGTCCAGAACCAGCCTCGCCCTGACAGCAAGACTGAGCCAGTATGGACCCAGCAGTGATGGAGGAACTTCATTCTATTCTCTCCCATCAAGGTGCTTTCCTCGGCCGCCTTGAGCAACTTCTCCAAAGCATTTCGGACATGGTAGATACGTGGACTCAGACCATTCAACACCTAGCCGCTGTGGCTTCTGCTCAGGATGTTCCTCCTCAGTCAGTTCCTTTGGGTGCTACTCCACCGGTTGCCGATCTCCAGACTCACCGAGAGCCTCGCCTACCCGCGCCAGAGCGCTATGATGGTCATCCGGGCAAGTGTCGCGGCTTCTTGACCCAGTGCTTCCTAGTTTTTGAACTCCAACCCTCCATGTTCCTATCACCCCGCTCTAAGGTACTCTCGGGAAAAGCTCGCGCCTGGGCTACCGCTATCTGGGAGCAGCAATCTTTCGTCTGCTCGGACATTCTCCTTTTCGTCGAAGAGATGAGCAAAGTCTTCGCCATTGAGTTCCGCACACTCGCTGGAACACCGAGGCCCTTCTCTCCATGTTTCTTCATGGCCTCTCCAAATCTATCAAAGATGAACTGGCGTCCAGAGAGGTTCTGGAGGACCTTGACACACTCATCTCCCTTGCCATCAGAGTGGATAACCGCCTCCGGGAGCATGGTAGAGAGAGGAGATTCACTACTTCCACAGAGGTGAGATCTTCCAGTGTTTCGAATCTGACCAAGAGTTTCCAAGTACCCCCGAGTCCACCTGTTAGCGCTGAAGAGGAACCTATGCAACTCGGCAGAACTCGGCTCTCCCAGTTTGAGAGACAGAGGAGATTGAGAGAGGGGCGTTGTCTTTACTGTGGCCTGTCTGGCCATCTCAGAGCCACATGCCCCTTGCCAGGAGGATTGGGAAAATACGGACAGATCAAATCCCTTCTCCTACCCCTTCTGTCTTCCAAACCCTGCTTCCTGCTCGTCTCTTTTGGGAGGGACAACAGTACAACCTCCAGGCGTTTATTGACCCCGGGGCCGCTGGCTGTTTTATCGATGCCACCCTTGTGCGCAGCCTGAAAATTCCTTTCTCCCGCCTTGACAAGTCTTTACAAGTCACCGCCCTCGACGGCAGGCCCCTTGGTTCTGGGCGTATTCATCATATCACCGGAGTATTACATGTCCAAGTAGAGGAGAGACATCAAGAGTTGCTGCAGTTTCACCTTATCGATTCACCTGAGCTCCCTCTTGTTCTTGGACATCCGTGGCTCTCTCTTCACAACCCTCACATTGACTGGACTACCGGGACTGTGCTGGAGTGGGGTCCTTCATGTCTAGCCAACTGTCTTAAGGTCTTCGCTAGTCTGCCCCGTCCTTCCTCTCCCGAGCCAGCTGATCAGCTGGACCTTGCTCATGTGCCCCCTGAATATTTGGACCTCCATGCTGTGTTTAGTAAGAGGCGGTCCACTACATTCCCCCTACACCAGTCCTACGACTGTGCCATTGATCTCCTGCCTGGCACTAGCCCCCCTCGGGGTCGGCTCTACTCTCTCTCTGGCCCTGAGAATGTTTCCATGGAAGAATACATCAAGGAAGCCCTCGCTACGGGTTTCATTCGCCCTTTCACCTCCCCAGCGGGTGCTGGCTTCTTTTTTGTAAAGAAGAAGGATGGTGGTCTCAGGCCTTGCATAGACTATCGGGGGCTTAACAAAATTACCATTAAGAACCGCTCTCCTCTCCCTTTGATGTCTTCAGCGTTTGAGCAGCTGCAGGGAGCTACCATCTTCTCCAAACTTGACCTCTGCAACGCGTACAACCTGGTCCACATTAGGGAGGGGGATGAATGGAAGACTGCCTTTATCACCCCTAGCAGTCACTGGGAATACCTTGTCATGCCCTTTGGTCTCACTAACGCTCCTGCTGTCTTCCAAGCTCTGGTCAATGACGTGCTCCGGGACCTGCTGAACCAGTTCGTGTTTGTTTATTTGGATGACATTCTCATCTTCTCAAAGTCCCCCCAGCAGCATGTCCAACACGTCAGACAGGTTCTGCAGAGGCTTTTGGAGAACCGTCTCTTTGTCAAATCTGAGAAATGCGAGTTCCACGTCTCTAAGGTCACCTTCCTGGGCTACGTCATCTCCTGTGGAAGCGTCCAGATGGATCCTAGCAAGGTTCAAGCCGTCTTGAACTGGCTGCGTCCCACGTTGGTTAAGCAGGTTCAGCGGTTCCTGGGATTCGCCAACTTTTACAGACGCTTCATCCGCAACTTCAGCTCCATTGCCGCCTCCCTCTCCGCATTGACCAAGGGCTCGTCTTTACAGTTCAGTTGGTCTTCTGAAGCGGAACGGGCCTTCCAGGAGCTCAAACAACGTTTCACCTCTGCTCCCATTTTGGTACACCCGGACCCCACCCCGCCCTTTATTGTAGAGGTGGATGCCTCGGATATTGGAGTCGGGGCTGTCCTGTCCCAGCGCTCCCCTGAGGACCAAAAGCCTTCTTTTCCCGTCGCCTGAAGCCAGCAGAGAGTAACTACGATGTCGGCAACAGGGAGCTCTTGGCAGTTAAGTTGGCCTTGGAGGAGTGGAGACACTGGTTGGAGGGAGCAGAGCACCCTTTTGTCATCTGGACCGACCATAAAAATCTGACATATATCCAGGACGCCAAGCGCCTCAACCCTCGGCAGGCCAGGTGGGCTCTCTTCTTTAACCGGTTCAACTTTCTCCTGTCTTACCACCCAGGGTCTAAGAACCTCAAACTGGATGCCCTTTCTCGCCAGTTTGACCCCTCGGAGAAGGACCGGACCCCGGAACCTATCATCCCCAGTTCCTGCATCGTTGCTCCCGTCGCATGGGAGATTGAGACTGTGGTGCAAGGGGCCCAACATCAGGAGGCTGACCCTGGAGGAGGCCCTCCTAATAGCCTTTATGTCCCCAGTCAGGTGCGCGCCCAGGTCCTTCAATGGGGGCACTCTTCTCGATTGACTGGTCATCCTGGGATCCGTCGGACTCTCGAGTTCCTTAAGAGGAGGTTCTGGTGGCCCTCTATTGAAGCCGACACCCGGGCCTTTGTCTCCGCTTGTTCCATCTGTGCCCAGAACAAGACATCCCAACAACCTCCGCTTGGTCTCCTGCATCCCTTGCCCATCCCCAGCCGTCCCTGGTCTCATATCGCCCAGGATTTCATC
This sequence comes from Somniosus microcephalus, assembly GCF_052327205.1. NCBI lineage: Eukaryota > Metazoa > Chordata > Chondrichthyes > Squaliformes > Somniosidae > Somniosus > Somniosus microcephalus. The sequence continues at coordinate 19,570,611 of NC_140987.1, read as the reverse complement.
ACCGGGCTACCTCCATCTGAGGGATTCACTACCATCCTAGTTGTGGTCGATCGCTTTTCCAAGGCTGCTCACTTTGTCCCTCTTGTCAAGCTTCCCTCTGCCAGAGAGACTGCCCAGCTGGTTGTCCAGTATGTCTTCCGCCTCCATGGCTTGCCCCTGGATGGCGTCTCTGACTGTGGTCCCCAGTTCTCATCCAGGTTCTGGAAGGCTTTTTGTTCCCTCCTGGGCGTTTCCATCCCACGCTCCACGTCTCTCACCTCAAGCCGGTACTTACCAGTCCTTTGGTTCCTGCTTCCAGACCTCCCCCCCCCGCCCCGCATGATTGACGGTCAGCAAGCCTGCACTGTCCGTCGCCTCCTTGATAGTCGCCGGGTTAGGAGGAGCATTCAATACCTGGTCGACTGGGAGGGTTATGGTCCTGAAGAGTGTTCCTGGGTTCCGGCCCGGGACATTTTGGATCCTGAACTCATCAGGGATTTTTGCCGTCGCCACCCTGATCGTCCAGGAGGAACGTCAGGAGCCGTTCCTAGGGGAGGGGGTCCTGTGAGGGTGCCGGTTAGTTCCCTCAGTAACCCCTAGATGGCACCTTCACTTGTTTGTTTCCCTTTGCTAAATTGTTACTAGTTTACTTAACTGCCTTTTATCAGGTTTATTGGTTTCACCTGTTTTTGTTTGTATTTAAGTTCTGTGGTTTCTTCCCTCTGTGCTCAGTCTTGACAAGCCGTTTGCCTAGTGGTAGCTTGTCTTGAGCTCCTATGTTTGTAACTGTTTACCTGTGTGATTCTAGTAAAGTACTTTTATTTAAGACTGCATACCTGCTTCTCGCCTCGTCTGTCTGCACTTGGGTCCAGAACCAGCCTCGCCCTGACACCCAGGAGTGTGTCAATATTGCCAGGTGCTTCCCAGGTGTGTATCAATATTCACAGGTGGTTCCAAGGAGTGTGTCAATGTCCCCAGGTGTTTCCCAGGAGTGTTTCAATATTCACAGGGGGTTCCCTGGAGTGTGCCAATATTCGCAAGGGGTTCGCAGGAATGTACCAATATTCACAGGGGGTACCCAGGAATGTGTCAATATTCACAGGGGATTCCCAGGAATGTGTCAATATTCACAGGGGATTCCCAGGAATGTGTCAATATTCACAGGGGTTCCCAGGAATGTGTGAATATGCACAGGGGATTCCCAGGAATGTGTCAATATTCGCAGGGTGTTCCCAGGAATGTGTCAATATTCCCAGGGGGTTCCCAGGAATGTGTCAATATTCACAGGGGGTTCCCAGGAATGTGTCAATATTCACAGGGAGTTCCCAGGAGTGTGTCAATATTCACAGGGGTTTCCCAGGAGTGTGTCAATATTCAGAAGGGGTCCCAGGAATGTGTCAATATTCAAAGGGAGTTCCCAGGAATGTGTCAATATTCACAGGGGGTTCCCTGGAGTGTGCTAATATTCGCAGTGGGTTCACAGGATTGTGTCAATATTCACAGGGGGTTCCCAGGAATGTGCCAATATTCCCAGGGGCTTCCCAGGAGTGTGCCAATATTCACAGGGTGTTCCCAGGACTGTGCCAATATTCACAGAGGCTTCCCAGGAGTGTCAATATTAACAGGGGGTACCCATGAATGTCCAAATATTCCATGGCGATTCCCAGGAATGTGTCAATATTCGTAGGGGCTTCCCAGGAGTGTGTCAAGATTGACAGGGGGTTTCCAGGAATTTGCCAATATTCACAGGTGGTTCCCAGGAATGTGTCAATATTCACAGGGGGATCCCTGGAATGTGTCAATATTTACAGGGAGTTCCCAGGAATGTGCAAATATTCCACGGAGTTTCCCAGGAATGTGTCAATATTCGCAGGAGCTTCCCAGGAGTGTACCAATATTCACAGGGTGTAGCCAGGAATGTGCCAATATTCACAAGGGGTTCCCAGGAATGCGTCAATATTCAAAGGGGATAACCAGGAGTGTGTCAATATTCACAGGGTGTTCCCAGGAGTGTGCCAATATTCACAGGGTATAACCAGGAGTGTGTCAATATTGACAGGGTGTTCCCAGGAATGTGTCAATATTCGCAGGGGCTTCCCAGGAGTGTACCAATATTCACAGGGGGTCCCCAGGAGTGTGTCAATATTCACAGGGGTTCCCAGATTGTGTCAATATTCGCAGGGGCTTCCCAGGAATGTGTCAATATTCGCAGGGGCTTCCCAGGAATGTGCCAATATTCACAGGGGGTTCCCAGGAGTGTGTCAATATTCGCAGTGGGTTCCCAGGACTGTGCCAATATTCACAGGGGGTTCCCAGGATTGTGTCAATAATCACAGGGGGTTCCCAGGAAGGTGTCAATATTCGCAGTGGCTTCCCAGGAATGTGTCAATATTCGCAGGGGCTTCCCAGGAATGTGCCAATATTCACAGGGGGTTCCCAGGAGTGTGTCAAGATTCGCAGTGGGTTCCCAGGACTGTGCCAATATTCAAAGGGGGTTCCCAGGAGTGTGCCAATATTCACAGGGGGTTCCCAGGAGTGTGTCAATATTCACAGGGAGTTCCCAGGAATGTGTCAATATTCACAGGCGGTTCGCAGGAGTGTGTCAATATTCACAGGGGTTTCCCTGGAATGTGTCAATATTCACAGGGGGATCCCTGGCGTCTGCTAATATTGACTGGCGGTTCCCAGAAGTTTGTCAGTATTCACAGGTGGTTCCCGGATTGTGTCAATATTCACTGGGGATTCCCAGGAATGTGTCAATATTTGCAGGGGCTTCCCAGGAGTGTACCAGTATTGACAGGGTGTTCCCAGATGTGTATCAATATTCACAGTCGGTTCTCAGGAATGTGTCAATATTCACAGGGGAGTTCCAGGAATGTGCCAATATTCACAGGGGCTTCCCAGGAATGTGACAATTTTCAGAGGGGGTTCCCAGGAGTGTGTCAATATTCGCAGTGTCTTCCCAGGAATGTGTCAATATTCACAGGAGGTTCCCAGGAATGTGTCAATATTAACAGGGGTTTCCCAGGTATGTGTCAATATTCACAGGGGCTTCCCAGGAGTGTGTCAATTTTCCCAGGAGTTTCCCAGGAGTGTGTCAATGTTCCCAGGTATTTCCCAGGATTGTTTCAATGTTGACAGGGAGCTCCCAGGTGTGTATCAATATTCACAGGGGGTTCCCAGGAACGTGTCAATATTCACAGGGAGTTCCCAGGAATGTGTCAATATTCACAGGGAGTTCCCAGGAATGTGTCAATATTCACAAGGGTTTCCCAGGTGTGTGCCAATATTCGCAGGGCGTTCGCAGGAGTGTGTCAATATTCACAGGAGGTTCCCAGGAATGTGTCAATATTTACAGGGGATTCCCAGGAATGGTTTAATATTCGCAGGGTTTTCCCAGGAGTGTGTCAATATTGACAAGGTGTTCCCGGGAGTGTATCAATATTCACAGGGGGCTCCCTGGACTGTGTTATTATTGACAGGGGGTTCCCAGGAGTTTGTCAATATTCACAGGGGGTTCCCGGATTGTGTCAATATTCACAGGGGATTCCCAGGAATGTGTCAATATTCGCAGGGACTTCCCAGGAATGTACCAATATTCCCAGGGGGTTCCCAGGAGTGTGTCAATATTCACAGGGGATTCCCGGGAATGTGTCAATATTCACAGGGCCGTCCAAGGAGTGTACCAATATTCACAGGGAGTTCCCAGGAATGTGTGAATATTCCCAGGGGATTCCCAGGAATGTGTCAATATTCGCAGGGGCTTCCCAGGAATGTACCAATATTCACAGGGGGTTCCCAGAAATGTGTCAATATTCACAGGGGCTTCCCAGGAGTGTGTCAATATTCATAGGGGCTTCCCAGAAGTGTGTCAATATTCACAGGGGCTTCCCAGGAGTGTGTCAATTTTCCCAGGGGTTTCCAAGGAGTGTGTCAATGTTCCCAGGTATTTCTCAGGATTGTTTCAATGTTGACAGGGAGCTCCCAGGTGTGTATCAATATTCACAGGGGGTTCCCTGCAATTTGTCAATATTCAGAGGGGTCCCAGGAATGTGTCAATATTCACAGGGGGTTCCCAGGAATGTGTCAATATTCACAGGGAGTTCCCAGGAATGTGTTAATATTCACAGGGAATTCCCAGGAATGTGTCAATATTCACAGGGGTTTCCCAGGTGTGTGCCAATATTCGCAGAGGGTTCGCAGGAGTGTGTCAATATTCACAGGAGGTTCCCAGGAATGTGTCAATATTCCCAGGGGGTTCCCAGGAATGTGTCAATATTTACAGGGGATTTCCAGGAATGGTTTAATATTCGCAGGGTTTTCCCAGGAGTGTGTCAATATTCACACGCGGTTCCCAGGAATGTGTCAATATTCACAGGGGTTTACCAGGTGTGTGTCAATATTGACAAGGTGTTCCCGGGAGTGTATCAATATTCACAGGGGGCTCCCTGGACTGTGTTAATATTGACAGGGGGTTCCCAGGAGTTTGTCAATATTCACAGTGGGTTCCCGGATTGTGTCAATATTCACAGGGGATTCCCAGGAATGTGTCAATATTCGCAGGGACTTCCCAGGAATGTACCAATATTCCCAGGGGGTTCCCAGGAGTGTGTCAATATTCACAGGGGATTCCCAGGAATGTGTCAATATTCGCAGGGCCTTCCAAGGAGTGTACCAATATTCACAGTGAGATCCCAGGAGTGTGTCAATATTCGCAAGGGGTTCGCAGGATTGTACCAATATTCACAGGGAGTTCCCAGGAATGTGTGAATATTCCCAGGGGATTCCCAGGAATGTGTCAATATTCGCAGGGGCTTCCCAGGAATGTACCAATATTCACAGGGGGTTCCCAGAAATGTGTCAATATTCATAGGGGGTTCCCAGGAGTGTGTCAATATTCACAGTGTCTTCCCAGGAATGAGTCAATATTCACAGGAGGTTCCCAGGAGAGTGTCAATATTCACAGGGGCTGACCAGAAGTGTGTCAATATTCCCAGGGGCTTCCCAGGAGTGTGTCAATTTTCACAGGGGTTTCCCAGGAGTGTGTCAATGTTCCCAGGTGTTTCCCAGGATTGTTTCAATGTTGACAGGGAGCTCCCAGGTGTGTATCAATATTCACAGGGGGTTCCCTGCAATTTGTCAATATTCAGAGGGGGTCCCAGGAATGTGTCAATATTCACGGGGTTCCCAGGAATGTGTCAATATTCACAGGGAGTTCCCAGGAATTTGTCAATATTCACAGGGAGTTCCCAGGAATGTGTCAATATTCACAGGGGTTTCTCAGGTGTGTGCCAATATTCGCAGGGGGTTCGCAGGAATGTGTCAATATTCACAGGGGGTTCCCAGGAATGTGTCAATATTTACAGGGGATTCCCAGGAATGGTTTAATATTCGCAGGGTTTTCCCAGGAGTGTGTCAATATTCACACGCGGTTCCCAGGATGTGTCAATATTCACAGGGGTTTACCAGGTATGTGTCAATATTGACAAGGTGTTCCTGGGAGTGTATCAATAATCACAGGGGGCTCCCTGGACTGTGTTATTATTGACAGGGGGTTCCCAGGAGTTTGTCAATATTCACAGGGGGTTCCCGGATTGTGTCAATATTCACAGGGGATTCCCAGGAATGTGTCAATATTCGCAGGGACTTCCCAGGAATGTACCAATATTCCCAGGGGGTTCCCAGGAGTGTCAATATTCACAGGGGATTCCCGGGAATGTGTCAATATTCACAGGGCCGTCCAAGGAGTGTACCAATATTCACAGTGAGATCCCAGGAGTGTGTCAATATTCACAAGGAGTTCCCAGGAATGTGTGAATATTCACAGGGGATTCCCAGGAATGTGTCAATATTCGCAGGGGCTTCCCAGGAATGTACCAATATTCACAGGGGGTTCCCAGAAATGTGTCAATATTCACAGGGGCTTCCCAGGAGTGTGTCAATATTCATAGGGGCTTCCCAGAAGTGTGTCAATATTCACAGGGGCTTCCCAGGAGTGTGTCAATTTTCCCAGGGGTTTCCAAGGAGTGTGTCAATGTTCCCAGGTATTTCTCAGGATTGTTTCAATGTTGACAGGGAGCTCCCAGGTGTGTATCAATATTCACAGGGGGTTCCCTGCAATTTGTCAATATTCAGAGGGGTCCCAGGAATGTGTCAATATTCACAGGGGGTTCCCAGGAATGTGTCAATATTCACAGGGAGTTCCCAGGAATGTGTTAATATTCACAGGGAATTCCCAGGAATGTGTCAATATTCACAGGGGTTTCCCAGGTGTGTGCCAATATTCGCAGAGGGTTCGCAGGAGTGTGTCAATATTCACAGGAGGTTCCCAGGAATGTGTCAATATTCCCAGGGGGTTCCCAGGAATGTGTCAATATTTACAGGGGATTTCCAGGAATGGTTTAATATTCGCAGGGTTTTCCCAGGAGTGTGTCAATATTCACACGCGGTTCCCAGGAATGTGTCAATATTCACAGGGGTTTACCAGGTGTGTGTCAATATTGACAAGGTGTTCCCGGGAGTGTATCAATATTCACAGGGGGCTCCCTGGACTGTGTTAATATTGACAGGGGGTTCCCAGGAGTTTGTCAATATTCACAGTGGGTTCCCGGATTGTGTCAATATTCACAGGGGATTCCCAGGAATGTGTCAATATTCGCAGGGACTTCCCAGGAATGTACCAATATTCCCAGGGGGTTCCCAGGAGTGTGTCAATATTCACAGGGGATTCCCAGGAATGTGTCAATATTCGCAGGGCCTTCCAAGGAGTGTACCAATATTCACAGTGAGATCCCAGGAGTGTGTCAATATTCGCAAGGGGTTCGCAGGATTGTACCAATATTCACAGGGAGTTCCCAGGAATGTGTGAATATTCCCAGGGGATTCCCAGGAATGTGTCAATATTCGCAGGGGCTTCCCAGGAATGTACCAATATTCACAGGGGGTTCCCAGAAATGTGTCAATATTCATAGGGGGTTCCCAGGAGTGTGTCAATATTCACAGTGTCTTCCCAGGAATGAGTCAATATTCACAGGAGGTTCCCAGGAGAGTGTCAATATTCACAGGGGCTGACCAGAAGTGTGTCAATATTCCCAGGGGCTTCCCAGGAGTGTGTCAATTTTCACAGGGGTTTCCCAGGAGTGTGTCAATGTTCCCAGGTGTTTCCCAGGATTGTTTCAATGTTGACAGGGAGCTCCCAGGTGTGTATCAATATTCACAGGGGGTTCCCTGCAATTTGTCAATATTCAGAGGGGGTCCCAGGAATGTGTCAATATTCACGGGGTTCCCAGGAATGTGTCAATATTCACAGGGAGTTCCCAGGAATTTGTCAATATTCACAGGGAGTTCCCAGGAATGTGTCAATATTCACAGGGGTTTCTCAGGTGTGTGCCAATATTCGCAGGGGGTTCGCAGGAATGTGTCAATATTCACAGGGGGTTCCCAGGAATGTGTCAATATTTACAGGGGATTCCCAGGAATGGTTTAATATTCGCAGGGTTTTCCCAGGAGTGTGTCAATATTCACACGCGGTTCCCAGGATGTGTCAATATTCACAGGGGTTTACCAGGTATGTGTCAATATTGACAAGGTGTTCCTGGGAGTGTATCAATAATCACAGGGGGCTCCCTGGACTGTGTTATTATTGACAGGGGGTTCCCAGGAGTTTGTCAATATTCACAGGGGGTTCCCGGATTGTGTCAATATTCACAGGGGATTCCCAGGAATGTGTCAATATTCGCAGGGACTTCCCAGGAATGTACCAATATTCCCAGGGGGTTCCCAGGAGTGTCAATATTCACAGGGGATTCCCGGGAATGTGTCAATATTCACAGGGCCGTCCAAGGAGTGTACCAATATTCACAGTGAGATCCCAGGAGTGTGTCAATATTCACAAGGAGTTCCCAGGAATGTGTGAATATTCACAGGGGATTCCCAGGAATGTGTCAATATTCGCAGGGGCTTCCCAGGAATGTACCAATATTCACAGGGGGTTCCCAGAAATGTGTCAATATTCACAGGGGCTTCCCAGGAGTGTGTCAATATTCATAGGGGCTTCCCAGAAGTGTGTCAATATTCACAGGGGCTTCCCAGGAGTGTGTCAATTTTCCCAGGGGTTTCCAAGGAGTGTGTCAATGTTCCCAGGTATTTCTCAGGATTGTTTCAATGTTGACAGGGAGCTCCCAGGTGTGTATCAATATTCACAGGGGGTTCCCTGCAATTTGTCAATATTCAGAGGGGTCCCAGGAATGTGTCAATATTCACAGGGGGTTCCCAGGAATGTGTCAATATTCACAGGGAGTTCCCAGGAATGTGTTAATATTCACAGGGAATTCCCAGGAATGTGTGAATATTCACAGGGGTTTCCCAGGTGTGTGCCAATATTCGCAGGGGGTTCGCAGGAGTGTGTCAATATTCACAGGAGGTTCCCAGGAATGTGTCAATATTCACAGGGGGTTCCCAGGAATGTGTCAATATTTACAGGGGATTCCCAGGAATGGTTTAATATTCGCAGGGTTTTCCCAGGAGTGTGTCAATATTCACACGCGGTTCCCAGGAATGTGTCAATATTCACAGGGGTTTACCAGGTGTGTGTCAATATTGACAAGGTGTTCCCGGGAGTGTATCAATATTCACAGGGGGCTCCCTGGACTGTGTTAATATTGACAGGGGGTTCCCAGGAGTTTGTCAATATTCACAGTGGGTTCCCGGATTGTGTCAATATTCACAGGGGATTCCCAGGAATGTGTCAATATTCGCAGGGACTTCCCAGGAATGTACCAATATTCCCAGGGGGTTCCCAGGAGTGTGTCAATATTCACAGGGGATTCCCAGGAATGTGTCAATATTCGCAGGGCCTTCCAAGGAGTGTACCAATATTCACAGTGAGATCCCAGGAGTGTGTCAATATTCGCAAGGGGTTCGCAGGATTGTACCAATATTCACAGGGAGTTCCCAGGAATGTGTGAATATTCCCAGGGGATTCCCAGGAATGTGTCAATATTCGCAGGGGCTTCCCAGGAATGTACCAATATTCACAGGGGGTTCCCAGAAATGTGTCAATATTCATAGGGGGTTCCCAGGAGTGTGTCAATATTCACAGTGTCTTCCCAGGAATGAGTCAATATTCCCAGGGGCTTCCCAGGAGTGTGTCAATTTTCACAGGGGTTTCCCAGGATTGTTTCAATGTTGACAGGGAGCTCCCAGGTGTGTATCAATAGTCACAGGGGGTTCCCTGCAATTTGTCAATATTCAGAGGGGGTCCCAGGAATGTGTCAATATTCACAGGGGGTTCCCAGGAATGTGTCAATATTCACAGGGAGTTCCCAGGAATTTGTCAATATTCACAGGGAGTTCCCAGGAATGTGTCAATATTCACAGGGGTTTCTCAGGTGTGTGCCAATATTCGCAGGGGGTTCGCAGGAATGTGTCAATATTCACAGGGGGTTCCCAGGAATGTGTCAATATTTACAGGGGATTCCCAGGAATGGTTTAATATTCGCAGGGTTTTCCCAGGAGTGTGTCAATATTCACACGCGGTTCCCAGGATGTGTCAATATTCACAGGGGTTTACCAGGTATGTGTCAATATTGACAAGGTGTTCCTGGGAGTGTATCAATATTCACAGGGGGCTCCCTGGACTGTGTTAATATTGACAGGGGGTTCCCAGGAGTTTGTCAATATTCACAGGGGGTTCCCGGATTGTGCCAATATTCACAGGGGATTCCCAGGAATGTGTCAATATTTGCAGGGGCTTCCCAGGAATGTACCAATATTCCCAGGGGGTTCCCAGTAGTGTGTCAATATTTACAGGGGATTCCCGGGAATGTGTCAATATTCGCAGGGCCTTCCAAGGAGTGTACCAATATTCACAGTGAGATCCCAGGAGTGTGTCAATATTCGTAAGCGGTTCGCAGGAATGTACCAATATTCACAGGGGGTTCCCAGGAGTGTGTCAGTATTCACAGGGAATTCCCAGGAATGTGTCAATATTCACAGGGGGTTCCCAGGAATGTGTGAATATTCACAGGGGCTTCCCAGGAGTGTGTCAATATTTACAGTGGGTTCCCAGGAATGTGCCAATATTCACAGGGGGTTCCCAGGAGTGTGTCAATATTCACAGGATGTTCCCAGGAATGTGCCAATATTCACAGGGTGTTCCCAGGAATGTGTCAATATTCACAGAATGTTCCCAGGAATGTGCCAATATTCACAAGGAGTTCCCAGGAATGTGTCAATATTCACAAGGAGTTCCCAGGAATGTGTCAATATTCACAGGGGCTTCCCAGGAATGTGCCAATATTCACAAGGGGTTCCCAGGAATGTGTCAATATTCACTGGAGGTTCCCAGGAATGTGTCAATATTCACACGGGGTTCCCAGGAGTGTGTCAATATTCACAGGGGCTTCCCAGGAATGTGTCAATATTCACTGGAGGGTCGTAGGAATGTGCCAATATTCAGAGGGTGTTCCCAGCAATGTGTCAATAGTCACAGGGGGTTCCCAGGGATGTGTCAATATTCACAGGCGGTTCCAAGGAGTGTGCCAATATTCACAGTGGGTTCCCAGGAATGTGTCAGTATTGACAGGGGTTCCCAGAAATGTGTCAATATTCGCAGGGGCTTCACAGGAATGTGTCAATATTCTCAGGGGGTTCCCAGCAATGTGTCAATATTCACAAGGTGTTCCGATGTGTGTGTCAATATAGATACATAGATACATTGAAGATAGGAGCAGGAGTAGGCCATTCGGCCCCTCAAGCCTGTTCTGCCATTCCGCATAAAAATGAAACAAAAAAGGTGACTCAACCGTGGCTAACAAGGGAAATTAGGGATAGCATTAGTCCAAGGAGAGGACATATAAATTGGCCAGAAAAAGCAGTAAACCTGAGGATTGGGAGCAGTTTAGGATTCAACAAAGGAGGACAAAGGGATTAATTAAGGTGAAAATAGAATATGAGTGTAAGCTTTCAGGGAACATAAAAACTGACTGTAAAAGCTTTTATAGATATGTGAAGAGAAAAAGATTGGTGAAGTCAAGCATAGGTCCCTTGCAGTCAGAATCAGGGGAATTTATAATGTGGAACAAAGAAATGGCAGACCAATTAAATACATATTTTGGTTCTGTCTTCACAAAGGAGGACACAAATAACCTCCCAGAGATGTCGGGGAACATATGGTCTGATGAAAGGGAGGAACTGAAAGAAATCAGTATTTGTAGGGAAATGGTGTTAAGGAAATTGATGGGATTGAAGGCCGATAAATCCCCAGGGCCTGATAATCTACATCCTAGGGTACTTAAGGAAGTGGCCCTAGAAATAGTAGATGCATTGCTGATCATCTTCCAACATTCGATGGAATCTGGAACAGTTCCCATGGATTGGCAGGTAGCTAATGTTACCCCACTATTCAAAAAAGGTGGTAGAGAGAAAACGGGGAATCACAGACCGGTAAGCCTGACATCGGTAGTGGGGAAAATGCTAGAGTCTATCATAAAAGATGTAATAGCAGAGCACTTGGAAAACAGTGACAGGATCGGACAAAGTCAACATGGATTTACAAAGGGTAAATCGTGCTTGACTAATCTACTGGAATTTTTTGAGGATGTAACTGGTAAAATAGATAAGGGAGAACCAGTGGATGTGGTGTATTTGGACTTTCAGAAGGCTTTCGATAAGGTCCCGCATAAGAGATTAGCGTGTAAAGTTAAGGCACATGGGATTGGGGGCAAGGTCTTTTTCTGAGTGGCAGGCAGTGACTAGTGGGGTATCGCAGGGATCAGTCCTTGGACCCCAACTATTCACAATATATATTAATGATCTAGACAAGGGAACTAGATGTAATATCTCCAAATTTGCAGACGACACAAAGCTGGGTGGGCGTGTGTGCTGTGAGGAGGATGTCGTGAAACTCCAATACGATTTGGACAGGTTGGGTGATTGGGCAGAAGCATGGCAGATGCAATATAACGTGGATAAATGTGAGGTTATCCACTTTGGTAGCAAAAACAGGAAGGCAGATTATTATCTGAATGGCAATAGATTGGGAGAAGGGGAAGTGCAGTGAGACCTGGGTGTCCTTATGCACCAGTCGCTGAAGGTAAGCATGCAGGTGCAGCAGGCGGTTAAGAAGGCAAATGGTATGTTGGCCTTCGTAGCGAGAGGGTTTGAATACAGGAACAAGGATGCCTTGCTGCAGTTGTACAGGGCATTGGTGAGACCACATCTTGAGTATTGTGTGCAGTTTTGGTCACCTTATCTGAGGAAGGATGTTCTTGCCATGGAAGGAGTTCAGCGAAGATTCACCAGGCTGATACCTGGGATGGCAGGAATGACATATGAGGAGAGATTGGGTCGATTGGGCTTGTACTCGCTGGAGTTTAGAAGAATGAGAGGGGATCTCATTGAAACTTATAAAATTCTGACAGGACTGTACAGACTAGATGCAGGAAGAATGTTCCCGATGGTCGGGGAGTCCAGAACCAGGGGTCACAGTCTAAGGATAAGGGGTAGGCCATTTAGGACAGAAATGAGGAGGAATTTCTTCACCCAGAGAGTGGTGAACCTGTGGAATTCTCTACCACAGAAGGCAGTAGAGGCCAATTCATTAAATATATTCAAGAAAGAGTTGGATATATTTCTCAAGGCTAAAGGGATCAAGGGGTATGGGGAGAAAGCAGGGACCGGGTACTGAATTTGGATGATCAGTCATGATCGCATTGAATGGCGGAGCAGGCTCGAGGGGCCGAATGGCCTACTCCTGCTCCTATCTTCTATGTTTCTATGTTTCACCAGCGCAGACACTCACACCTCAGGTGGACCTTCGAGACATAGAGTGGTGTTGTCACCTGGTGTTTCACAGCTCACAAGTGAGCCTCAGCAGATTCTGGAGACAGGGACAGCAGTGGAGAGTCCTCGTCGGAGGGCGCAGGACTCTGCCAGCTCAGCTGCGCTGCATGTCGACCCTCTGCCTTTGGGTCCATCCGCAAGAGAAGAGGTGATGGATCTCCATGTACAGATGCAGGAGTCTCTGGCAGGTTTTGTCTCCAGGGTCGCTGCAAGTGTGGAGCGAATGGAGGAGTCCATAGCGACCATGAGCAGAGCCTTTGTGGAGTCATTGGCGCATGAACGCATCACCATAAAAAGGTTGGCAACCTCCATGGAGGAGATAACTCGCCAGGGTATGGAAAACATGGTGAGTGCTCATAAGAGAATGACATCTCTTGAAGAGCGTTGGCCATCTGTTGAACAGAGAAACCAGATCTTCATGGAAGTCCTTCTGAGTAGGACTGCCAGTGCAGAAACGGGTCCCCATGGCCCCCTAAAGCGCAGCAAGGTGCTCTCAAGCCACTTCCAAGCGCTGGCCCCTTCTGGCCTGTGCAGCTTCAGGTGAGTGAGCAGCAGTCTGGTGCTCCTGGTGCTCATCCTGCTGTTTCTGGTTCTGCTGCTGCCACCTCTGCTGCTGGAGATCCTCTAATAGCAAGAAGGGAAGGAAAAAAAGGCGTCCCATGCTTCTCGTAGATGCCCCCTCTGAGGAAGTGCTGAGTGAGGGTGGCGAGAGGGGCTTCCCAGGAGATCGCATTGGAGAAGTGTGTGAGGCTCCAACCTTCCACAGCTGTGCCTAAGCCTTGAAGAAGTAGCCCCAAACCTGCAACAACAAGGTCCTTCAACATACAAATGCTGTCCCTTTAAATCGCAGCTTCTCCGATTGACCTGCAGCTGACAGCTAGCAAGCCGGCAAGCTTCATGCCAGGTCTCATCAGTGGGGTTCCCCGCAGGCGTGTTTTGCGTGGGGAACCACTGAAAGTCGCAAGGGCAGCCTAAAATCGGCTTAAACAAGGTGATAAGTGATCATTACTGTTCCGACGGCCAGTCCCGCCAGCGGCGGGCGGGACTGAAGCAGGTCAGAGAGAAATGGCGGTCCGAAAGTCGGACGGGGCGGGGAATCAGGCGGAGGGGGGTCGTGACCCGCTTTTTTGGTGATTTTCGGCCCCCGGCCACATGAAAAGCCGCCCGACGGCTGCTAGAAAATTGACCCCAAGGTGTCCAAAACTGCACACAATACTCAAGGTGTGGTCTCACCAAGGCCCTGTACAACTGCAGCAAGCCATCTTTGCTCCTGCACTCGAATCCTCTCGCTATGAAGGCCAACACACCATTTGCCTTCTTAACCGCCTGCTGCACCTGCATGCTTACCTTCAGTGACTGGTGCACAAGGACACCCAGGTCTCGTCGCACTTCCCCTTTTCCCAATCTATTGCCGTTCAGATAATAATCTGTCTTCCTGTTTTTGCCACCGAAGTGGATAACCTCGCATTTATCTACATTATACTGCATTTGCCATGTACCTGCTGTAGTGTATGTACCCGTCTACCTTTAAGGAAACTATTGTATGTAACCGTTCACCTTTAAGAGAACTACTTTAGGTGTGGCACTATTTGTTTGGCTTCTGTATACTGTAATACCGATAGTGACCACACCAGTATATAAGTGTTGTGGCAGGATTGCTGGGGCAGATTCGCCCGGACCTTCGAATAGTAAAGACCTGTTTGTTTGTTACTTCTGAAGTCTGTGTATTTATTAACTGCACAACCCACAGACTTTACAGTGGCGACGAGTCCGATCGTACCCTGCGGCAAGACTACCAAAGCAGCGAAGAGCGTCGAAGAGAGGCAACCGCCCTCGTCGTGCTGCTGGGAGAAAACACGAGGCTGCAGCAACAGAAAGAGAAAACACGAGGCGGCAGCAACAGAAAGGAAGCAGACTAGCAACAAAAATTCATCAGCAACAGGCACTGACTACCCTTTTACCACGGTGCGGAGTGAGCCGATCAGCAGGAAACAAGGCGGCCGCGGAGACTGTGAGTAGGGGAAGAGGTAGAGAATATCCGGAGGATAAGGGCTGTGCACTCGACCACGGTCGAGGGGAACGGAGCCGGTCAGAAAGTCGGGTCCAACGGCGTCGTGAGACAGTCGGACCGCGATCGGCGGGGAAAGCCGGGCAGCGACCGCAGCCACGAAGCGCTGAGACTGGGAGTAGGCGCGGGAAGAGAAACCCAGCCGCAGCCGGGGAGGGAAACACCGGTCTGCGAGAGGGCTGGGAGGCGAACAGGAACCGTGCGGGTGGGAGAGAGAGACAGAGCCGAGCAAGGGGAGAGAGACTGCGCGAGAGCCAGTCCAGCGGCTGAGCTGTTCTCCACCAACGGGGTACCCAGAGCCGGTGGAACCGAACGTGCGGGAGAGAGAGCGACAGAGCCGGGTACGGAGAGAGAGACTGCGCGAGAGCCAGTCCAGCGGCTGAACTGTCCTCCGTTAACGGGGTGTACCCAGCGCCGGTAGAGCCGTGCGGGTGGGAGGAAAAGACAGAGCCGAGTAAGGGGAGCTGTGCGGAAGCCAGCCAGCGGCTGAACCTGTCCGCTGTGGGGGAAGCGTACCCCTTCCACCGGGAAGAAACGCGGGAAGCCGCCATTAGGCGGAGAAGACGACAGAAGCGGGAAACCGCCATTGAAGTGGGCGGGGCGAGAAGGAAAGAGCGGGAAACCGCCATTTTCGCGGGAAAACCGCCATCTTAGAAATAAACAAATAAATAAGAATATTTAAAGAAATACTTGTGTTGTACCCAAGGAAAGGAAGATGCCTAAGCGGGCGGACATCAACGAGTTCAATCCGGAGATAGAAGACTGGGCCACGTACGTAGAACGTATTGAGATACATTGTAAGGCTAACAAAATAGCTAAGGATGAAAAAGCTTTAACCTTACTTAACATGATGGGTGCGAAAACATTCGGGTTGTTGAAGCATCTTCTCTCACCAGCTAAACCGGCAGATCAGACTTTCGATGATGTGGTAGCAGTGCTGAAGGATCACTTGAACCCCACACCGTTGATGCTGGCTGAACGATTCAAATTCTACGCAAGAACGCAGAGGAAAGACGAAAGCAATGCGGAATACTTGGTCGAACTGCGTAGGCTAGCGAAATACTGCCAGTTCGGAGGGAATCTGACAGAGGCACTGCGTGACAAGTTCGTATGCGGATTGTCCAAAGAAGGAACGCAGAAGCGACTACTGGAAGAAAATGACCTCACACTGGACAGGGCTGTCCTCATAGCTGCATCGCACGAAGCCGCAGCGAAAGGAACGGCGGAAATGCAGCTAAAGGCGGCGGCACTAGGGGTGGACCAAATTACGTCGAGCACAATAAAATGCTACCGTTGTGGGAAGGCAACACACGACCAGAATCAATGCTGGTTTAAAAACCAAGAATGCAGGAAATGTGGCAAGATCGGGCACATAGCTAAGGTATGCCGGTCAGGAGCAACGTACAACAATAAGGAGTCACCACAAAAATGGTACGGAAAGGTGCAAGAGGTGACTAAGAAGAGTCTGAGGGAACAGAAGTCGGTCTCACACTCCAAATGCAAAGGACTGGACAGTCTGAGAATTCACAACGTGAGCAATGAAGCTGACCGACAAACTATCTGGATAACGCTACAGATTGCAAAGGTCCAAGTAAAAATGGAAGTGGACACCGGATCGGCGTTGACGGTCATGAATAAGCATGACTACAAGAAATTTTTCAAGCATATTCCACTACGGGATACGGAACTAGTATTACAGACATACACGGGGCACAAAGTAGTCCCCATCGGAAAGATAGAAGTCAAGGTGAGATACAAGGATAAAGATCATCACCGGTTGGACCTGTATGTATTGCCTGAGGGAGGACCACCACTTCTGGGGCGGGAGTGGATCCGAAAAATAAAGTTGGACTGGCAGTCACTAAACACCATG
The DNA here is from genome assembly GCF_052327205.1 of Somniosus microcephalus. Taxonomy (NCBI): domain Eukaryota; kingdom Metazoa; phylum Chordata; class Chondrichthyes; order Squaliformes; family Somniosidae; genus Somniosus; species Somniosus microcephalus. The sequence goes on along the minus strand of NC_140987.1, from coordinate 19,553,848 downwards.
ACGGTGGATTCCGAAAAAGAGGATGTCAAACCTGAACGGTTGTCCAGAATATTGGACGAAGCTAAGGAGGTATTCCAGCAAGGACTGGGAACACTGCGAGGAATTAAAGCAAAGGTTAAGATTGCAGAGAATGCAAGCCCAAAGTTTTTTAAGGCCAGATCGGTACCTTACGCAATACGACCAGCTGTGGAGGCAGAACTGGAAGAACTTGAACGATCAGGGGTTCTGTCAAAAGTGGACTGGAGTGAGTGGGCCACGCCCATTGTTCCCGTCATGAAGTCCTCACCAAGTAATAAGCCAGGGGGACCGGGGAAGGTCCGTATCTGCGGAGATTTCAAGATTACTGTGAATCCGGTGCTTCACACGGTACAATACCCGCTTCCGCGGATTGAAGATATCTTTGCTTCGTTGGCTGGAGGGAAGCATTTCACGAAAATAGATCTGGCTCAAGCATATCTACAGATGTAGGTCGAGGAAGAGTCACGCCAGTACCTTACCATCAACACTCACAGAGGCTTGTATCGCTACAATAGACTGGTCTTTGGGGTAGCTTCGGCGCCAGCAATTTGGCAGAGGGCCATGGAACAGGTGTTACAAGGAATTCCAAGCACGCAGTGCTACTTAGATGACATTTTAATCACGGGAAAAGATGAGGAAGAACACCTCACGAATTTGAAACTGGTACTCACCAGGTTGAAGGAGTATGGCCTTCGGGTTAATCGCAAGAAGTGTGAGTTCTTCCAAAAACGGATCTCATACTGCGGTCATGTCATTGACCGAGAGGGACTGCATAAGTCACCTGAAAAGATAGAAGCGGTCGTGAAGGCCCCCGCTCCAGGAAACGTATCACAGTTAAGATCATTCTTGGGGTTGATTAATTACTATCACAAGTTTCTGCCAAATTTATCCACGGTGCTGCATCCGCTGAATGACCTGTTGCGGAAAGAAACACCATGGAAGTGGAGTGAAGAATGCATAAAGGCTTTTCGCAGAAGCAAGGAGTTGATTACCTCTGAAGAAGTGCTGGCTCATTTCAACCCAGCATTACCCCTTCGTCTAGCTTGCGATGCTTCCCCGTACGGAATTGGGGCAGTACTCTCGCACAGGCTACCAAATGGCTCGGAAAGGCCAGTGGCTTTCGCGTCCCGATCATTGACACCCGCGGAGCGAAATTACGCCCAAATAGATAAGGAGGCCCTCAGTCTTGTGTGGGGCGTGAAGAAATTCAACCATTACCTACAAGGTAAGAAGTTCACATTGCTGACAGACCACCAGCCGTTGGTGTCCATATTCAACCCAAATAAGGCCGTTTCCACCATGACAGCACAAAGGTTACAAAGGTGGTCCGTGTTACTTGGGGCACACCAATATGAAATTGAGTACAAAGGGTCTAAACAGCATGGAAATGCTGATGGGTTGTCACGCTTGCCATTGCCGATGGTAGAAGAAGCGAGTATAGTGGACCCAGTAGAGTTGTTCCACTCATCCATAGTGGAGTGTCTACCGATAACAAACTCAATGATTGAGAATGAGACAAGGAATGATCCGACTCTTTCACGAGTCCATGATGTAACGGTGGAGGGATGGCCAGCACAGAGCGAACCAACACTGCAAGCATTTGCACAGAGGAAAGAACAACTGTCAGTGTGTCGAGGAACCCTGATGTGTGGATCTAGAGTGGTGATTCCACTCAAACTCCAAAAGAAAGTGCTAGAGGAGCTGCACGAAGGACATCTGGGTGGAGTAAAGATGAAGAATCTAGCAAGAGCGTTTGTGTGGTGGCCAGGCATTGATGGAGACATAGAGGAGATCACGAAGAACTGCCTAGGATGTCAGAGGGTTCAGAACGCGCCACCCCAGGCTCCTCTGCATCCATGGGAGTGGCCCTCATCGCCTTGGCAAAGAGTACACATCGACTTTGCTGGTCCATTTATGGACTCGATGTTTCTGATAGCGGTGGATGCCCACTCCAAGTGGCCGGAAGTAATTAAGATGACCGCCACCACGACGGAAAAAACCATTACCGTATTAAGGACTATGTTTGCTCGGAATGGCCTGCCGGAACAGATCTGTTCTGATAATGGACCACAATTTGTGTCCGAAGAATTCAAGAAATTCTTAAAGAGCAATGGGGTTAAACATTACACGTCAGCCCCATACCATCCCGCCTCCAATGGATTGGCTGAAAGGTTTGTCCAGACCTTCAAGAAGGCCGTAAAGGCCATGAGTAATGAAAACATAAGTCTACAACATAAGGTGGATAGCTTTTTGTTGGCATACCGAAATGCAACACATGCGGTCACAAATCAAACTCCCGCAATGATGTTTTGTAATAGACGCCTAAGATGCCGGCTGGATTTACTAAAACCGAACGTCAGAAGAGACGTAGAGAACCGGCAATTCCAGGGCATGAACGATAGGGTCACTAGATCTTTCCAGATCGGTCAACGAGTTTTGGCCCGGGACTACCGTACTGAGAAATGGCAGCCTGGAACTATTGGGAAACGGCTGGGGCCGTTGATGTACACCGTGGACATTGGAGACAATACAATAAGGCGCCATGTTGACCAAATCATAGGGTCCGCCACAAATGGGCAACCGACTTCACCACCTTATCCGGGTAAGGTCGAGACTGAGATACCCAGAACACCTACTTCCGATCTAATAATAATGGAGTCAGCTGAACCTGACACGGCTTTTCAAGCCGAATCGACCTTGCCAGAAGCACCTCCTAGCCCACCTGAAATGACGACACCACTGCGGCGTTATCCGGACAGAATCCGGAAACCCCCAGAAAGACTGAATCTATGAACTGTCTTACATAAACCTGTATATATGTTAGAATGTATGTTCACTATGGACTTAGTATGTTGAAAGCTAAAAAGGGAGGATTGTAGTGTATGTACCCGTCTACCTTTAAGGAAACTATTGTATGTAACCGTTCACCTTTAAGAGAACTACTTTAGGTGTGGCACTATTTGTTTGGCTTCTGTATACTGTAATACCGATAGTGACCACACCAGTATATAAGTGTTGTGGCAGGATTGCTGGGGCAGATTCGCCCGGACCTTCGAATAGTAAAGACCTGTTTGTTTGTTACTTCTGAAGTCTGTGTATTTATTAACTGCACAACCCACAGACTTTACACCTGCCCAATCACCCAACCTGTCCAAATCATTCTAGAGTTTCTCTCCATCCTCCTCACAGCACACACGCCCACCCAGCTTTGTGTCATCTGCAAACTTGGAGCTATTACATCTAGTTCCCTCGTCTAGATCATTTATATATATTGTGAATAGCTGGGGTCCTAGCTCCGATCCCTGCGGTACCCCACTAGTCGCTGCCTGCCACTCAGAAAAAGACCCGTTTATCCCAACTCTTTGCTTCCTGTCTGCCAGCCAGTTCTCTATCCAAGACAGTACCTTACCCCCAATCCCATGTGCTTCAACTTTGCACGCTAATCCCTTATGCGGGACCTTATCGAAAGCCTTCTGAAAATCCAAATACACCACATCCACTGGTTCTCCCTTATCTATTCTACCAGTTACATCCTCAAAAAATTCCAGTAGATTAGTCAAGCATGATTTACCTTTTGTAACTATTCACAGGGGGTTCTCAGCAGTGTGTCAGTATTCACAGGGGGCACCCAGGAATGTGCCAATATTCACAGGGTGTTCCCAGGAATGTGCCAATATTCCCAGGGTATTCCCAGGAATATGCCAATATTCACAGGGGGTTCCCAGGAGCATGTCAAAATTCACAGGGTGTTCCCAGGAGTGTGCCAATATTCACAGGGGGTTCCCAGGAGTGCGTCAATATTCTCACGGGATCCCAGGAGTGTGTCAATATTCACAGGGGATTCCCCGGAGAGTGTTAATATTCGCAGGGGGTTCCCAGGAGAGTGTCATTATTCGCAGGGGATCCCAGGAATGTGTCAATATTCACAGGGGTTTCCCAGGAGTGTGTCATTATTCGCAGGGGTTTCCCAGGAATGTGTCAATATTCACAGGGGTTTCCCAGGAGTGTGTCATTATTCGCAGGGGGTTCCCAGGAGTGTGTCAATATTAAGTATCTGAAAGTGGTCCTCCACCCAGATCAATTTGGAAAGGCGAAGGTGTGGCGTGATTACGTAGTGAGATAGGCACATTTTACTCTAACCCAGCAACATGCCCCGTACCAACCTCTGACCAGCGCTCCCAGCTGCATCAGTGGGATATTTTCCTATATTAGCCACCCGCTGTGCGAGGTTATGTGGTGAATGAGATTACCAGTTAGTTCTGAATTAGATGCACTCGGAATAGGAACTGGGGTGGGAACGTCTGAACCCAGGAGACCCTTCCATCTTTGCTGGGCTTGGATCCGGGTCCCAGAGGCGAAAGTATTTTCTGAAAATATTTTCTGAAACCAGACTCACCAGGTTTTAATTTCTCATCACCATTAAATCACGGAATCCCCACTGAGAGTCAAATAACTAGCAGGGAGGCAAAGTTTTTTCTTAATATAAATTGCTCTCTGTTGTTTGGACTGTGTTGCTGATTACATGGAACAGAGATTTGCAAGTTGGCAAAAAATAAATTCCCTTACCCGCAGTAATTGGTATGCCTGACCCAAGCATAAACATTTCTTGGCAAACCATTTATCAGGATTTAACCAGAAATAATGAGGACGGTGTGTAAACTAACCGGCATTCTCCAGGGTCCTAGTGACTACCAGCCACATATCTCTTCAGCAACAGTTGAATTCTGCATGTTGTACAGAAAAGACATCACAGGAGACACAGTATTCAAATCGTTTTAACTGGGAGCAAAAATTAGCTCGCCATTTAAGTTATTTTTTATTACAATATTTTCACTTTCGCCTCCACTTGTGGGGCTCAATGAGGCGAGAGATGTCCGTGCTAGTGAGTGCAATACGAGAATTCAGCTCTAGGCGAACTCCCCAGCTCTCCTTTGAATAGTGGCCTTGGGATCTTTTACGTCCACCTGAGAGCAGACGGGGCCGCGGCTTTACGTCTCATCTGAAAGACGGCACCTCCGACAGTGCAGCACTCCCTCAGTACTGCCCCTCCAACAGTGCAGCACTCCCTCAGCACTGCCCCTCCGACAGTGCAGCGCTACCTCAGTACTGCCCCTCTGACAGTGCAGCGCTCCCTCAGTACTGCCCCTCCAACAGTGCAGCACTCCCTCAGCACTGCCCCTCCGACAGTGCAGCACTCCCTCAGCACTGCCCCTCCGACAGTGTAGTGCTCCCTCAGCACTGCCCCTCCGACAGTGCAGCGCTACCTCAGTACTGCCCCTCCGACAGTGCAGTGCTCCCTCAGTACTGCCCCTCCAACAGTGCAGCACTCCCTCAGCACTGCCCCTCCGACAGTGTAGCGCTCCCTCAGTACTGCCCCTCCGACAGTGCAGCACTCCCTCAGTACTACCCCTCCGACAGTGCAGTGCTCCCTCAGTACAGCCCCTCCGACAGTGCAGCGCTCCCTCAGTAATGCCCCTCCGACAGTGCAGCACTCCCTCAGTAATGCCCCTCCGACAGTGCAGCGCTCCCTCAGTAATGCCCCTCCGACAGTGCAGCGCTCCCTCAGTACTGCCCCTCCGACAGTGCAGCGCTCTCTCAGTACTGCCCCTCTGACAGTGCAGCGCTCCCTCAGTACTGCCCCTCCGACAGTGCAGCGCTCCCTCAGTACTGCCTCTCTGACTGCAGCGCTCCCTCAGTACTGCCCCTCCGACAATGCAGCGCTCCCTCAGTACTGCCCCTCTGACTGCAGCGCTCCCTCAGTACTGCCCCTCCGACAGTGCAGCGCTCCCTCAGTACTGCCCCTCCGACAGTGCAGCGCTCCCTCAGTACTGCCCCTCTGACTGCAGTGCTCCCTCAGTACTGCCCCTCCGACAGTGCAGCACTCCCTCAGTACTGCCCCTCTGACTGCAGCGTTCCCTCAGTACTGCCCCTCTGACTGCAGCGCTCCCTCAGTACTGCCCCTCCGACAGTGCAGCACTCCCTCAGTACTGCCCCTCTGACTGCAGCGTTCCCTCAGTACTGCCCCTCTGACTGCAGCGCTCCCTCAGTACTGCCCCTCCGACAGTGCAGCGCTCCCTCAGTACTGCCCCTCCGACAGTGCAGCGCTCCCTCAGTACTGCCCCTCTGACTGCAGTGCTCCCTCAGTACTGCCCCTCCGACAGTGCAGCACTCCCTCAGTACTGCCCCTCTGACTGCAGCGTTCCCTCAGTACTGCCCCTCTGACTGCAGCGCTCCCTCAGCACTGCCCCTCCGACAGTGCAGCACTCCCTCAGTACTGCCCCTCTGACTGCAGCGCTCCCTCAGTACTGCCCCTCTGACTGCAGCGCTCCCTCAGTACTGCCCCTCCGACAGTGCAGCGCTCCCTCAGTACTGCCCCTCTGACTGCAGCGCTCCCTCAGTACTGCCCTTCTGACTGCAGCGCTCCCTCAGTACTGCCCCTCTGACTGCAGCGCTCCCTCAGTACTGCCCCTCTGACTGCAGCGCTCCCTCAGTACTGCCCCTCTGACTGCAGCGCTCCCTCAGTACTGCCCTTCTGACTACAGCGCTCCCTCAGTACTGCCCCTCTGACTGCAGCGCTCCCTCAGTACTGCCCCTCTGACAGTGCAGCGCTCCCTCAGTACTGCCCCTCTGACTGCAGCGCTCCCTCAGTACTGCCCCTCTGACTGCAGCGCTCCCTCAGTACTGCCCCTCTGACTGCAGCGCTCCCTCAGTACTGCACTGGAGTGACAACCTAGATTTCCGTGCTCAAGACTCTGGAGTGGAACTTGAACCCATGCCATTCTGATTCAGAGGTGAGAGCACTGAGCTGAGCCACAAGTTTGTGTTCACATTAACTCATGCTACCTCCTCCTCAGTAAACAGACGCCCTGCCAGTTCACTGTACCTCCTGAGCAAAATAAGGATCTTTGAGCTAAAAATTGAGTAGCGCCCTGGAAAAAATAGCACCCCCGTGCTGGAACTTGATTGGTTGCGCCCCAAGAAGGAAGCGGGGTGCTACTGGAAGCGCCCCGCCTCCCTCTTGGGGCGCTGTGAATCAATATCGCTGCGGTATTGCAGGCCTTCCTCCCCTTCTTAGGGGCCTTGCGCAGCCCAACCAGGGACACAGCTGGGCCCCCGGGGATTGGGAGTGCTGGCACAAGAGCTCGGCACTCAATAGAAGTGCCGGGCTCATGGAGCACAGCCGGCCTCCGCGGGGGGAGGGAGCCGTTTAGGAGGCCGGGGCGGGAGCGCAGGCAGGTGCTGGCTGGCTGCCAGCAACAAAAATGGCCTCCCCACACCTCGCCTTCAAATTGCGCCTCCCCGGCCGCAGATAGGCCCCCCTGACCCCGTCGGACATAGCGTCCGGCGGTAAGTCAGGGGGCGCTCCCGAAGATCGCGGCCGGGGCGCTGCGCACGGCGATGACATCATTGCCTGCGGCGCAGCCCCGCGCGGCGCTACCGGTTAGCGCCGCCGCTAACCTCCCGCTGAATTTCGCGGGAGGTGTGGGAGGTGCCGCGCCCAGGTGCTAGTTGTTTTGCGCCCTCTTAGGGCAATTAATTGGCACTAATCCCCTTCCAGCCTCGGGGAGGCGGCTTCCAGCACAGGTCGGGTACCCTCCTCCTGGGACATTGGCACGGAGGTGGGTTGGGGGTGGGATGGGTTCCTGCCCCCTGATTCTGCAAATTTCCCACCACTCCTGCCTCCTCGGGGCTTGGAAAATTGAGCCCTATGCCTCCACTAATAAAGCCAAGAATCCCAAATGCCTTTTAACAGCCTTCCCAACTTGTCCTGCCACCTTCAAAGATTTGTGTACATACACCCGCCCCCCAGGTCTCTCTTTTTCTGCACCCTATTTAAAATTGTACCATTTAGTTTATATTGCCTCTCCTTATTCTTTTTCAAAAATGTATCACTTCACACTCCTCTGCATTAAATTTCATCTGCCATGTGTCTGCCCATTTCACCAGTCTGTCTATGTCCTCCTGAAGCCTATAAGAACATAAGAATTAGGAGCAGGAGTAGGCCATCGAGCCTGCTCAGCCATTCAATCAGATTATGGCTGATCTTCAACCTTAACTCCACTTTCCCGCCCGATCCCCATATCCCTTGATTCCCTATGAGTCCAAAAATCTATCTATCTCAGCCTTGAATATACTCAACGACTGAGCATCCACAGCCCTCTGGGGCAGAGAATTCCAAAGATTCACCACCCTCTGAGTGAAGAAATTCCTCCTCATCTCAGTCCTAAATGGCCGAACCCTTATCCTGAGACTATGCCCCCTAGTTCTAGAGTCTCCAGCCAGGGGAAACTACCTCTCAGCATCTACCCTGTCAATCCCCCTCAGAATCATATATTTTTTAATGAGATCACCTCTCATTCTTCTAAACTCCAGAGAGTATAGGCTCACTCTACACAATCTCTCATCATAGGACAGCCCTTTCATCCCAGGAATCAATCCAGTGAACCTTCGTTGCACTGCCTCCAAGGCAAGTATCTCCTTCCTTAGATAAGGAGACCAACACTGTGCACAGTACTCCAGGTGTGGTCTCACCAAGGCCCTGTACAATTGCCGCAAGGCTTCCTTACTCTTATACTCCAACCCCCTTGCAATAAAGGCCAACATACAATTTGCTTACTAATTGCTTGCTGTACCTGCATGTTAACTTTCTGTGTTTTGTGTACAAGGACACCCAAATCTCTCTGAACACCAACATTTAATACAAAAAGAAAATACTGCAGATGCTGGAAATCTGAAATAAAAACAGAAAATGCTGGAGAAACTCAGCAGGTCAGGCAGCATCTGTGAAGAGAGAAACAGAGTTAACGTTTCAGGTCGATGACCTTTTGTCTCTCTTCACAGATGCTGCCTGACCTGCTGAGTTTCTCCAGCATTTTCTGTTTTTATAACCAACATTTAATATTTTCTCACCATTTAAAAATATTCTGTTTTTCTATTCTTCCTACCAACGTGAATAATTTCACATTTCCCCACATTATATTCCATCTGCCACCTTTTCGCCCACCCACTTAACCTGTCTACATTCCTTTGCAGTCTGTGTCTTCCTCGCAGCTTACTTTCCCACCTAGCTTTGTTTCATCAGTAAACTTGGATAAATTACACTCGGTCCCTTCATCTAAGTCATTGATATAGATTGTAAATAGCTGAGGCCCAAGCACTGATCCTTGCAGTACCCCACTAGTTACACCCTGCCAACCTGAAAATGACCCGTTTATCCCGACTCTCTGTTTTCTGTCCTTTAACCAATCCTCTATCCATGCTAATATATTACCCCCAACCCCATGAGCCCTTATCTTGCACAACAACTTTTCGTGTGACATCTTATGGAATGCCATTTGAAAATCCAAATATACTACATCCACTGGTTCCCCTTTATCTACCCTGCTCGTTACATCCTCAAAAATCTCTAATCGATTTGTTAAACATGATTTCCCTTTCATAAAACCATGTTGACTCTGTCCAATCATGTTACTATCCTCCTCACTCTTTACTACATTTCCGAGTTTTGTGTCACCTGAATACTTTGAAATGATGTCCTGTATACCCGAGTCCACGTCATTACTGTACACACTCAGAGTGAAATCAGAGTTTGTGGAGCTGAACAAAAGATTCATTGAATGCCAAGTGCTGCACATAAACCACAGAACAGTGAGTCACTTAACAGCCTCACCAACAACACGCATTTTAAAACCATTCAAAATTCACAACTGCTCAAAGCATAGAGAACCCACTGACTAATTAAGCATTCAGGTGTTAAAGTTAAAAAAAAACGGAACACTTCATAACAAAAGTAAAATACCGCAGATGCTGGAAATTGAAAATAAAAGCAGAAACGGAGTTAATGTTTCATGTCGATGACCCTCCGTCAGAACTGAAAAGCTAACTCCGTTTCTCTCTCCATAGACGCTGCTTGACCCGCGGAGTGTTTTCCAGCATATTTCTGTTTGTATTCCCGGATATTTTATTCCTGTTTCAATGACACTAGTCTCGAAACCAAATTATAAGACTGAAATCGTTTCACCTTATTTTTTTTCTTTCAGGCGAACAATCACAGCAGGAGAGTGGGGGAGGCAGCTTAGATCCAGCATTGGGATTGCGGCCACTGATGAGAGATGGGAAATAGGTGACAGCCAGTAGCTCAGTGGGTAGTGTTGTGTCCGTGTGTTAATAGAGACACGGAAGGCAGGAGTAGGTTTCACAGGTGTTTACTGAACAAAGTCTGGAGGTGAACTAACAGATACAAGACAATATACAGGCTTATATAGCCCGAGTGGCCACTACCGGCATTACAGTACACAGGGGGCTCTTAAAGGCACATACACCACAATTCCTCCCCTTTTAGACAACCAGTACATAATATTTTAAGTAATCATTAATTAACATGTTACAAGAACAATAATCTACACATTGCTGCAGTTAATCAATTATAAGTCAGTCTTTCTGGAGGCTTCCTGACTCGGTCCGGATAACGCCTCGGTGGTGTAGTAGTTTCTGGTGGTGTACTAGGTTCTTTTGGCAAGGCTGATTTGGCTTGAATGCCAGTGTCGGGTTCATCTGGTTCCAGTATCACCGGATCAGAGGTAGATACTATGGGTATCTCTCCTTCATCATTAGGCGTATAGAGTTGTGGTGTAGGTTGTCCCTTTTCGGATGACTCTGTGATCTGGTCAGCATGGCGCCTTATTATGCTTTCTCCAATGTCCACGGTATACATCAGCGGTCCTAGTCGTGTGCAAATAGTTCCAGGCTGCCATTTCTCGGTACGGTAGTCCCGGGCCAAAACTTGCTGACCTATCTGGAAGGTTCTAGTTGGCCTTTCATTCATGCCTTGAAATTGCCGGTTCTCCACGTCCCTTCTGATGTTTGGCTTGATCAAATCCAGCCGGCATCTTAGGTTTCTATTGAAGAACATCATGGCGGGAGTTTGGTTTGTAACCACATGTGTTGCATTCCTGTATGCAAACAAGAAGTTATCTACCTTATGCTGAAGTTTTATGTCTTCATTACCCATGGCCTTTATGGCCTTCTTGAAGGTCTGGACAAACCTTTCAGCCAATCCATTGGTGGCGGGATGGTATGGGGCGGACGTGTAGTGCTTAATCCCATTGTTTTTTAAGAACTTCCTGAATTCTTCAGACACAAATTGCGGTCCATTATCAGAACAGATCTGTTCAGGCAGCCCATTCCTGGCAAATATGGTCCTTAATACTGTGATGGTTTTTTCCGTGGTGGTGGAGGACATCTTTATTACCTCCAGCCACTTGGAGTGTGCATCAACCGCGATTAGTCCATAAATGGACCAGCAAAGTCGATGTGTACCCTTTGCCATGGAGATGAGGGCCACTCCCATGGATGTAGAGGGGCTTGTGGTGTGGCGTTTTGGACCTTCTGGCATCCTAGGCAGCTCTTGGTCATTTCTTCGATGTCTCCATCGATACCTGGCCACCACACAAACGCTCTGGCTAGGTTCTTCATTTTCACTCCACCTAGATGCCCCTCGTGAAGCTCCTTTAGCACTTTATCCTGGAGTTTGGGTGGAATCACCACTCTGGATCCACACATCAAGGTTTCTCGGCACACTGACAGCTGTTCTCTTCTTTGCGAGAATGCTGGCAACAGTGGTTCGCCATGTGCTGGCCATCCCTTCACCGTTAAATCGTAGACTCGTGAGAGAGTCGGGTCATTTCTCGTTTCCTTTTCAATGGCTGAATTTGTTACTGGTAGACATTCCACTGTGGTTGAGTGGAACATCTCCACTGGGTCTACTGTAGGTGCCTCTTCTACCGTTGGCAACGGTAGGCGCGATAAACCGTCAGCATTCCCATGCTGTTTTGATCCTTTGTATTCTATGTCATATTGGTGTGCCCCTAGGAAAAGGGACCACCTCTGTAGCCTTTGCGCTGTCATAATGGGAACACCCTTTTTAGGGTTGAATATGGAGACGAGGGGTTGATGGTCAGTCAACAAGGTAAATTTTTGTCCGTGTAGGTAATGGTTGAATTTCTTCACTCCCCATACCAGGCTGAGTGCTTCCCTGTCGATCTGGGCATAGTTACGCTCAGCTGAGTTCAATGAGCGTGACGCAAAAGCTATCGGCCGTTCTGAGTCATCAGGGAATCTATGTGATAATACCGCTCCTACGCCGTAAGGGGATGCATCGCACGCCAGTCTGATTGGCAGTGATGGGTTGTAATGAGCCAAAACTTCCTTGGACGTGATCAAGCCTTTACATTTATGGAAGGCACGTTTACAGTCCTCGCTCCATTCCCAAATTACTCCCGTTTGTAGCAGTGCGTTAAGAGGGTGCAGAACAGTTGACAAGTTCGGTAAAAATTTATGGTAGTAATTTATCAATCTCAGGAACGACCTTAATTGTGAGACATTTTCAGGTGCTGGGGCTTTTATGACCACTTCAATTTTCTCAGGGGACTTATGCAACCCTTCTTCATTAATTATGTGGCCACAATATGATATTTGTTTCTGGAAAAATTCGCACTTGGGGCGGTTTGCTCGTAGGCCCCGTTCTCTCAGCCTAGTGAGTACCTTCTCCAAATTGGCAAGGTGTTCGTTGTCGTTTTCTCCTGTTACAAGGATGTCGTCTAGGTAGCATTGAGTCCCAGGAATCCCTTGCAGGACTTGTTCCATAGCTCTTTGCCAGATAGCTGGAGCTGATGCTATTCCGAAAACCAGTTGATTGTACTGGTACAGGCCTTTGTGTGTGTTTATTGTGAGATACTTTTTAGAGGCCTCCTCAACCTCCATCTGTAGATATGCCTGTGCCAAGTCAATTTTTGTGAAACGTTTCCCTCCGGATAGTGAGGCGAAAATATCTTCTATCCTCGGAAGAGGATACTGTACCATGTGAAGGACTGGGTTTACAGTCACCTTGAAGTCCCCACAGATGCAAATTTTTCTCTGTTCTTCAGATTTATCATTATTTAACGTTTTCTTCATGACCAGGACGATGGGTGTTGCCCACTCGCTCCAATCTATCTTGGATAACATGCCTGTCTTTTCCAAATTCTCCAGCCCTGCCTCGACTGCTGGACGAATTGCGTATGGCACCGGCCTTGCCTTAAAAAACTTGGGAATTGCCGCATCTTCCACCTTTATTGAGGCGGTGACGCCTTTCAAGGTTCCTGTAATGATATCAGCAAATAGTGATGTTATTTGCCTGTTTGATTATCATGTCTTACTAGCATAGTTGCCTGATTGATTGCTTGTGCCTGACTAGCAGAGGGCATGTGACCGAGAGAAGCAAGGCAGTTAGTTTAGTTTCAGTTTTGTTCTAGATGCATCACTAGCATAATGGTGTCTCCTGAATGCTGTATAAAGAGTTGAACAGACTTTAGATTAAAACTCATTCTCTTTCATAAATGTCTCATCATTGAACCCACAAAGAAGTCAATACATGGTGTCAGAAGTGGCTGAAAGAGATGAAGAGAAAAAATCTAAAGTGAAATCAGCTCTCCACAAATTAGCAAGCCAAAAGTGAACATCGTTGCTTACCATTGGAGAATAGCTAACGAAGTGAAAAAATGGAAGGTTTACACCCACCGGCGCGCTTCAGTTGACAGGTAATGTGGCTGAAAATTGGAGAAGGTTCAAACAACGTGTGGGGTTGTATTTAGCGGCAATCGGAGCTGACGAGAAAAGTAATAAAAGGAAATCGTCACTGTTCTTACATGTCGTGGGTGATGAAGCGCTGGAGGTGTATAATAACTTCACATTCGCTGTTGATGGAGACAAAATGAAGCTAGATAAAATAATGGAACAATTTGAGGCCTACTGCATACCTAAACGTAACGTGACGTTTGAGAGGCACAGATTTTTCACATGTGTACAGAAAACAGGTGAGACTATTGATCAGTATGTGACTGAACTGAGAAACAGAAGCAAATCGTGTGAATTTGGGGGACTGACAGACTCGCTGATAAAAGACAGACTGGTGTGTGGTATTCCAGATAATGGTCTAAGGGAAAGACTGCTAAGAGAGCAAGATCTAGACCTGGGAAAAGCCATAGCACTGTGTAGGGCTACAGAAACTGTGAAGTCGCAGGCAAAGGAGCTGTTCAGTGATAGTAGCTGCAACGTGGATGCAGTGGGTAAGAACGGACACAAACCGTTTAACAAAAAGAGTGCCAATGCGAAAAAAGAGGCGTGGCCAGCGAACGAAAATGAAAGGGACAATCGAAAGTCATGTAGTCGATGCGGTACACAGCATCCACCAAAAGAGTGTCCAGCATATGGTAAAAAATGCAATAGCTGCAACAAAAACAACCATTATGCCCGTTGCTGTAAGAACCAAATGCAACAAAGCAAGGTCCATGCAGTAGATGAAAGCGACATAGAGGAGTTCTATGTAGATGTTGTGTCTGAAAACAAAAAAGAAGAAAGAGACTGGATGTTGACACTAAAAGTGAATGACATACACATTCCATTTAAATTGGATACTGGAGCACAAGTTAATGTGATATCAGAGACTGATTTTAAGAAAATTAGACCCAGACCAAAGATACATGGAATAAAAGTGAAAGTGTCAGGATACACAGGTACTGATATACCAGTGAAAGGAAGATGCATTGTCAAAGTAACACACAAGGACAGAGAGCACACGCTAGCATTAATCGTGGTGCCAAAGGATGTGCGAGCCATACTAGGTTTAAAAGCCTGTGAGAGACTGAACCTGGTAAAGAGAGTCCTCGTTGTGGAAAGCGAAGGAGAGACAGTCTATGATGAACTGAATGTTGCGTACACACCGGGTAAGCTGATGTATACAGCAGACACATTGTCCAGAGCTGTTGCCCCAGGAGAGCCCGCAAACACAGTGAAAAGACTGAAGTACAAGGCAAAAGACAGTGGAACTGACTTCTACCAAAGCATGCTTGTATACTGCACAACGCCGCTCGAGTGTGGTAAGTCACCAGCCCAACTCCTGATGGGACGTCGGCTAAGGTCAAACCTACCCATCCCGGAGAACCTCCTGAAAACAAAAGAGGGGGAGAAAGTGAGGAAGTTCAAAGAGCAACAGAAAGAAAAGCAAAAGTACTACTATGACAGAGGAACACAAAACCTACCTGAACTCCACACTGGTGACCAAGTAAGGTTCAAAGACAAAACAAACACATGGACTCAGAAGGGAACTGTCCTGAGTGAACTTCAACCAAGATCATACACCATTCAGACAGATGAGGGTGCTGTTCTGAGAAGAAATCGTAGGGATCTTCTCATGGGACCAGCCACAGCAGGTCAAGAGACTGATACTGTTGAACAACCTGATCACACAGCTGAGAACCAATTATCTGAGGCAACAACTCAGATTCAAGGACAATCAATCAGAAAATCCTCAAGACACGTGAAGCCTCCTGAGAGACTCATTGAGCAAATTTAAGGACTATTGTTATTGAAGGAAGTAATGTTATCTTATTCTTTCTTCAAGTTCTAGTGTATTGACGTATTTCATGTGAACACACAAAGCAAGGTTAAAAAACCTTGCTCATGATAATGATAATGTAAGTTCATTAAGTGTTACAGTTAAAATGCAGATTAATACAAAGAAAACATGTTGTTAGTTAAAAGTAAAATACTTTTGTTTTAAGAAAAGGAGATGTAATGATATCAGCAAATAGTGATGTTATTTGCCTGTTTGATTATCATGTCTTACTAGCATAGTTGCCTGATTGATTGCTTGTGCCTGACCAGCAGAGGGCATGTGACCGAGAGAAGCAAGGCAGTTAGTTTAGTTTCAGTTTCGTTCTAGATGCATCACTAGCATAATGGTGTCTCCTGAATGCTGTATAAAGAGTTGAACAGACTTTAGATTAAAACTCATTCTCTTTCATAAATGTCTCATCATTGAACCCACAAAGAAATCAATACAGTTCCTAGTTCCTGTTGGAACACTTCTTTGGCGTTGGCCAAGATGTCTTTTAATCGTTCAGGTATGATGTCATCATCATTTTTTTTCTTACTGGTCACCGTCAGTGCCTGAATGGAGTGCCAGTCCAAACGTACCTTCCTGATCCATTCACGTCCCAACAGCGGTGGACCACCATCTTGCAGAACGTATAAATACAACTTCTGTATTTCCTTGCCGTTGTATACAACAGGCACCTTTATTTTCCCTTTGGGGTATACTTTCTGCCCCGTATATGTTTTCAAGATAATGGATGTGTCTTTCAAAGGTATATGCGGAAATAGCCGCTCGTAATCCCGTCTACTTATGACGGTCAGAGCTGATCCTGTATCTAGCTCCATTTTAACTGGGGACCCCGCTATCGTGAGGGTAACCCAAATGGTCTGGTAATCTTCTTTGGCAATTACATTATGTAATTTGAGAGAGCTTAGTCTCTTGTTTCTGGAGTCGCTATCACTCTTCTGGTCTTCGGAGCTACTGTCCGTCATCATTTGTACCTTTCTTTATTGATTTTTTTCTGGCAGTGGATTTTTTTGTTTCCAGATCGGCATACATGTGTAATGTGTCCCATCTTTCCGCATTGCCTGCATGCTTTGTCCTTGAACCAGCAGTCCCTCTGGTCATGGGTGGATCTGCCGCGGCGATAACATCTCTCGAAACCCCGTGTCATTTCATGGGTGCCGAAGTCCTGTGGCTTTTGCTGTATCTTTGCAGCTCCTCTTGCTGCTGCTTCGTATGATACAGCCACACTGAAAGCCTTGTCCAGTGTCAAATCTTTCTCAGAAAGTAGCTTTTTTTGTGTTCCTTCACTTAGGAGACCGCAGACGAATTTGTCTCGTAGAGAATCTGCCAGTCCTGTCCCGAATTGGCAGTGTAGGGTATCAAGAATCTCCTTAAAATTCTTGTCCATCGGTTTGGCTGGAGTGATTAAGTTTCGTAACAGCCCGTATGTCCTTGCGCCCATTAGATTTAGAAGTACCGAGCCTTTTTATCATCTTTTATTTCATTCGCTGTGCAATATTTCTCCACTCTTTCCACATATGTGGTCCAACCCTCTATATCGTTATCAAAAGCATCAATATTGCCAGCCTTAGGCATCCTGGAAAAAAAATGGCGCTTCCCGCGCTTTTCTTTCTTTCCTGCAGAAAAGATATGGCGCTTCCCGCGCTTTCCCGCCGCTGCTGCTGCTGACAACGCTGTTTTCCGCGGTTTTTTATTTTTATTTTTTTTATTTTTTATTTACAGGTGGAGACTCGTTCCCGCCGGACTCTCTGGGACTTTTCCCCCCCTCTGCTAGGTCCGAACGCCGACCTGCTTTGCAGCGCCGGCCGTCTCCTGAGTGCTCCCCCCCATCTGTTTCTGCTTGCCTCCGCCTTCGCTGCTTGGCCTCGCTGCATAGCCAGCCGATGGAGCCCCAGCCCGCTGCCCAGGAAGGATTATTGCAGTACCTGCCACCAGCTCAGCTAGCTGGTGAAACCACAGCTTTTTTTTTTTTTTTTCTTGCTTTTCTTCGACTTTGGACGTCTGAGGAATCGATGTCCTTGAGGTGCTGCCGAATTGCAGGTAAGTCCGTTTCCAATTCGTCACCACTGTTGTATCCGTGTGTTAATAGAGACACGGAAGGCAGGAGTAGGTTTCACAGGTGTTTACTGAACAAAGTCTGGAGGTGAACTAACAGATACAAGACAATATACAGGCTTATATAGCCCGAGTGGCCACTACCGGCATTACAGTACACAGGGGGCTCTTAAAGGCACATACACCACAGGTAGCACTCTCTCGCCTCTGAGTCAGAGGTCGTGGGTTCAAGTCTCGCTCCAGAGACTTGAGCACATTAAGCTAGGCTGACACTCCAGTGCAGCGCTGAGGGAGTGCCGCACTGTCGGAGGTGCCGTCTTGCGGATGAAAGGTTAAACCGAGACCCCGTCTGCTTTCAGGTGGATGTAAAGAGATCCCATGGTCATTATTTCGAAGAAGAGCAGGGGAGTTCTCCCCGGTGTCCTGGCCAATATTTATCCCTCAATCAACATCACTAAAAACAGATTGGGCAGGATTTTCATTGGGCCGTGGAGGCGGGATTGGAGGTGGGGGGTTTAAAATCCTGAAATCAGGGGTCCCGACCCCATCCCGCTCCCAACCTGCCTCCATGCCAGTTTCAAAGGAGGTGGGTACCCGCCCCGCACTGGGACCCGCCTACCCGAGGCGGGAAGGGATTAGTGCCAATTAACTGCCTGTTAACAGGTAGTTAACAGGCAGTTTTTAGCCTAATCCCTATTTTTAAGGTTGAAGTGTGGGATTCCCGACGGCTCCAAACCACGCCAAGTTAGAGGAGGCGGGCCATCGGGTTGAAGGACTTGGAGGGTTCGAGATGTCGGTGTTCAGGTGAGTGATGTGTGCATGAGTGCAAAGGTAAGTGTGTTTGGTGTGTCTAAAGTGTTTAAAGAAGTTTAAATTACCTTTTCAGCCTTCCTTCCTTTAGGTCTCGGGAGTCCCTCACCTCACCGGCACAGAAAGCAGAATGGCTGCGAACTGTCAAAAGTGACAGCCTTCAGCTTTCTGTGCCGGAGAGATTTCTAACTGAGTCTATGGAGAAGGACTCAGGTTAGAAGTAAGACTGTCAGTGTTTGACAGCTTCAAACAGCTGTGAAACACTGATATTTAATCTGTCAAAACCTCTTGACAGATGAAATTTCAATCTGTGACGTCACTTGTTGCCGGGTGGCCCTTAATTGGCCTGCTGAGCCCGCCGGGCGGGCTCAACAAGGTCAATCAAGTTAAAATTGCATGGATTGGCCACATCTCGATGGAGGCAGGACTACAACCCCAAAAGTTGTAGACCCGCCTCCTAGCCGACTCCTGAATGAAAATCCAGCCCATTATCTGGTCATTATCACATTGCTGCTTGTGGGAGCTTGCTGTGCGCAAATCGGCTGCCGTGTTTCCCACATTACAACCGTGACTACACTTAAAAAAAAGTATTTAATTGGCTGTAAAGCACTTTGGGACATCCGGTGACAGTGAAAGGCACTGTAGCAATGCAAGTCTTATCTCTCTTTCGAAGTGTCAAAGTCTGTTCAGCCACTCTGCGGTCAGGTGAGAACAACCCTTTGTACTGGCAGGAGGGTCGGTAACCAGAGGACGCAGATTCGAGGTAATTGGGAAAAGAACCAGGGAGGAGATGAGGAAAACAAAAATTTTACACAGCGATTTGTTGTGATCTGGCAGGCCCTGCCTGAAAGGGCGGTGGGAGCAGATTCAGCCGCAACTGTTGAAAAAGAGAATTGGATAAATACCTGAAGGGGAAAAATTAGCAGGGCTGCGGGGGGGGGGGGGGGCGGCGGAAAGAGCCGGGGGACTGGGCTTAATTGGAGAGCTCTTTCCAAGATTCAGCACAGGCTATCCTGATCTCTGTAGCTCCTACCTCTGAAAATGGGTCTGTAACAAGGTGGCTGAAGATCTCGAATGTCGTGGTCTCCTGTTTTCCTCCTTACATTAAAAGATTTTTTTTTAAATTTATCACTGAACTAGGCTTGCCAACTCTGGTGGGACATCTTCCTGGAGGTATCATCACACGAGCTCCCGCCTCCAACTCTCCCGCCCAGTCAAACAGACATTTCTTTCCCCCCCCGCCAACCTCCAATATATCTTCTAATATATATAAACCGGTATGTCTCTCTGTCTGTCTGTCTCTCTGTCTGTCTCTCTGTCTTTCTGTCTGTCCGGCTATACAATCAAAAGTTATAGAGCGTACCTACACATATGTTATATCAAAAGAAAGCTTATCATTAGGGGACTCTCGTAGGCATATTTCCTTTTTCGTCAGACAAAGATTGTTAGGACAGTATACAAAAAAGGTTCAAAAATCCTCAAAAATCTACTCATTACCTGTTCACCAATCCTACCTGTCATTAGCGTTGACTGACGTGCTGCTTGACCAATCCTACAGTTCACTCACCTGATGGTTGACCAATCAGTGCGTCACGGGCGGGTCCTAATCCTCCAGTCTCCCTAAACTTCCCCACCATTTTTTTCATCCCCACAGGGACAGCACCAACCAAACAGATCCTCACATTGCGACTCCGTCAGTTTCCACACAGCGGGCGGGTCATTGGCAGCGGCCGACCGTCAACCGCGCGATCCGCGGGGCAGCTCAGCTCGGGTCCGTCTTGCCCCGAGAGCCCGGCCGCGCCTCAAGCACTAGGCCCAAGACACGCAACTGGCGGGCGAGCTGCAGCTGCTGGCCGTCAACCGCACCATCCCCTCGGGAGCTCAGCTCGGGGAGAGGGAGGGAGAGAGAGGGGACAGACACCGGCAGGCACACCGCGCGGCCCAAAATTGCCCTGGCAACGCCAGGCACCCCTTGCTAGTTCCTAATAAACAGAAGTGTTGAGGGAAAATGAAAACAACACACAATTTTCTTGCAATGCCCCAAGGAATTTTCTCCCGGGATTTGCTCGCTGCAAGTGTCTGGGGGAGGGAGATTGATCCTTAATTCCATAAGGTCATAAGAACATAAGAAATAGGAGCAGGAGTCGGCCATTCGGCCCTTCGAGCCTGCTCCGCCATTCAATGAGATCATGGCTGATCTTCTGCCTCAACTCCATTCACCGGCCCTATCGCCATCTCCCTTGATGCCCTTACTAGTCAGAAATCTATCGACTTCTGTTTTGAATATACCCAATGACTGAGCCTCCACAGCCCTCTGGGGTAGAGAATTCTAAAGATTCACCACCCTCTGTGTGAAGAAATTTCTTCTCAGCTCAGTCCTGAATGGCCTACCATTTATCCTGAGGCTGTGGCCCCTGGTTCTAGACTCCCCAGCCAAGGGAAACATTCTCCCAGCATCCACCCTATCAAGCCCTGTAATAATTTTGTATTCAAGAGAATACAGGCCTAGTTTACTCAATCTCTTCTCATACGGCAGTCCCACCGTCCCAGGAATCAATCTTGTGAACCTTCGTTGCACTCCCTCTATGGCAAGTATATCCTTCCTTAGGTAAAGAGACCAAAATTGTACACAGTACTCCAGGTGTGGTCTCACCAAGGCCCTATATAATTGGAGTAAGACTTCTTTACTCCTGTACTCAAATCCTCTTGTAATGAAGGCCAGCATACCATTTGCCTTCCTAATGGCTTGCTGCACCTGCACATTCACTTTCAGTGACTCATGTACAAGGACACCCAGGTACCTTTGAGCATCTGCATTCCCCAATCTTACACCATTTAGGAAATACTCTGCCTTTCTGTTTTTTCGACCAAAGTGGATAACTTCACATTTATCCACATTATATTCCATCTGCCATGTTCTCGCCCACTCACTGAGCCTGTCGAGATCCCCCTTGAAGCCTCTTCACATCCTTAATTCCAGGAGACTCCTGGGCAATCCTGGAGAGTTGGCATCCCTTCACTGAGCAGTCAAGAATGGGGAAGGAGCATCATAGAATCATAGAAAAATAGGAGCAGGAGTAGGCCATTCGGCCCTTCGAGCCTGCTCCGCCATTCAATATGATCATGGCTGAGCCTCTATCTCAATAACATATTCCCGCTCTCTCCCCATACCCCTTGATGCCTTTTGTGTCTAGAAATCTATCGATCTCCTTCTTAAATATATTCAGTGACTTGGCCTCCACAGCCTTCTGTGGTAGAGAATTCCACAGGTTCACCACCCTCTGAGTGAAGAAATTTCTCCTCATCTCAGTCCTAAATGTCCTACCCCGTATCCTGAGATTGTGACCCCTCGTTCTAGACCCCCCCCAGCCAGGGGAAACATCCTCCCTGCATCCAGTCTGTCTAGCCCTGTCAGAATTTTATACGTTTCAATGAGATCCCCTCTCATTCTTCTAAACTCTAGTGAATACAGGCGTAGTCCACCCAATCTCTCCTCATCCGACATCGAAGGGGGATTAAAGAAGACAGGTCCATTTTGATGCCAGTACGAGCCCAACTGGCTCCACTGAATAATTCATGATGGTACATGAACTATGGTAACCCTGTTGTAAATTGAGGAAAGGGGCGGGGAGGGGGAGGAAATGCAAAATAGGAAACTGATTGCACATTTGATTAAAATAGCAGACAAAAGAGAACATTAACAGGCCCACCAGGAGCCTGCAGGGCGGGTGTTCGGAACAATTGGAACGAGGATGCCCAGAGAGTGCCGGGTTGAAAAGTTCAGTGGCATCTCACAGAATGAAATGGGGCCAGCTGATCACGGAAACACCACGAGTGCAGGAAGCTCAACCTCCCACCCACCCATTTTCTCACGTGCGAGTTGGAGTTCACAGACGAAAGGAGCCCTGCCTGTGGCCGCACAGCTTAAAGCGCACAGGATTACAGGCCAGCCATGGGTTCGAGTTTGCTGTGTTGGTGGACGCCCCAAATGATCTCTCGTCCATCCACCGGCAGCAAGGGTTCCAACAGCTTAGATATTCCCCGGCAGAACTGGAGGCCATTTGGCCCACTGTGCTGCTGCTAGCTCCCCCAGCAGAGCTTTCTACTCTAACCCTATTTCACTGCCTTCCTCCCCGCCCCCTCCCTCCCCCACCAAAACCAACTACGCCACAGAACAAGGGTAGGATCCAGACCTGTATGAGCACAAGAAGTTATAAGGGATCTTCTTAACCAGCCCTTGTAACCCGGCCCATACAGGAAGTGAGCTGTTTGTGTGAGGTCACCGGCAGTTACTAGCAACCTCCTGGTTTGAACCCAACCATTTTGAGCAAAGTTATGATAAGGAATGAGCGATGAGAAAATCCTGCTGTGTCTTACAGCAGGAGAGCAATATAGTGATCATCAAGACAATTGCACTAGCAACCTTCCAATAAGTCACTGCGCTCAATGTGTATTTAACACACTCACTACATCCCTCTGGTGTCTAATGCCAAGCACTAGCTCAATTCAATCATTTCATCTAAAAAAAGAATTGATTTCACAACACTAGGCCCAGCCCTTCCCCCAACACTGAGCCCAGCCCTTCCCCAATACTGGGCCCGGGTCTCCCCCCAATACTGAGCCCAGCCCTTCCCCAATACTGGGCCCGGGTCTCCCCCCAATACTGAGCCCAGCCCTTCCCCAATACTGGGCCCGGCCCCCCCCCACCGATACTGGGCCCGGGTCTCCCCGCAATACTGAGCCCGGGTCTCCCCCCAATACTGAGCCCAGCCTTTCCCCAATACTGGGCCCGGGTCTCCCCCCAATACTGAGCCCAGCCCTTCCCCAATACTGGGCCCGGGTCTCCCCCCAATACTGAGCCCGGCCCTTCCCCAACACTGGGCCCGGGTCTCCCCCCAATACTGAGCCCGGCCCTTCCCCAATACTGGGCCCGGGTCTCCCCCCAATACTGAGCCCGGCCCTTCCCCAATACTGGGCCCGGCCCCCCCCCACCAATACTGAGCCCGGCCCTTCCCCAACACTGGGCCCGGGTCTCCCCCCAATACTGAGCCCGGCCCTTCCCCAATACTGGGCCCGGGTCTCCCCCCACACCGATACTGGGCCCGGCCCCCCACACCGATACTGGGCCCGGCCCCCCACACCGATACTGGGCCCTGGTCCCCCCCCGCAATACTGGGCCCGGGTCTCCCCCCAATACTGAGCCCGGCCCTTCCCCAATACTGGGCCCGGGTCTCCCCCCAATACTGAGCCCGGCCCTTCCCCAACACTGGGCCCGGGTCTCCCCCCAATACTGAGCCCGGCCCTTCCCCAATACTGGGCCCGGGTCTCCCCCCACACCGATACTGGGCCTGGCCCCCCACACCGATACTGGGCCCGGCCCCCCACACCGATACTGGGCCCTGGTCCCCCCCGCAATACTGGGCCCGGGTCTCCCCCCAATACTGAGCCCGGCCCTTCCCCAATACTGGGCCCGGGTCTCCCCCCAATACTGAGCCCGGCCCTTCCCCAATACTGGGCCCGGCCCCCCCCCACCGATACTGGGCCCGGATCTCCCCGCAATACTGAGCCCGGGTCTCCCCCCAATACTGAGCCCAGCCCTTCCCCAATACTGGGCCCGGGTCTCCCCCCAATACTGAGCCCGGCCCTTCCCCAATACTGGGCCCGGGTCTCCCCCCAATACTGAGCCCGGCCCTTCCCCAATACTGGGCCCGGCCCCCCCCCACCGATACTGCGCCTGGGTCCCCCCCCGCAATACTGGGCCCGGCCCCCCCCCCCACCGATACTGGGCCCGGGTCCCCCCCCGCAATACTGGGCCCGGGTCTCCCCCCAATACTGAGCCCGGCCCTTCCCCAATACTGGGCCCGGCCCCCCCCCCCACCGATACTGGGCCCGGGTCCCCCCCCCGCAATACTGGGCCCGGGTTTCCCCCCAATACTGAGCCCAGCCCTTCCCCCAATACTGAGCCCGCCCCTCCCCCCAACACTGGGCCCGGCCCCCCCACCGATACTGCCCGGCCCTTCCCAGTGGCCCGGGTCTCCCCCCAATACTGAGCCCGGGTCTTCCCCCAATACTGGGCCCGGGTCTCCCCCCAATACTGGGCCCGGGTCTTCCCCCAATACTGGGCCCGGGTCTCCCCCCAATACTGGGCCTGGGTCTCCCCCCAATACTGAGCCCGGGTCTCCTCCCAATACTGAGCCCGGGTCTCCCCCCAATACTGAGCCCGGGTCTCCCCCCAATACTGGGCCTGGGTCTCCCCCCAATACTGAGCCCGGGTCTCCTCCCAACACTGAGCCCGGGTCTCCCCCCAATACTGAGCCCGGGTCTCCCCCCAATACTGAGCCTGGGTCTCCTCCCAATACTGAGCCCGGGTCTCCCCCCAATACTGAGCCCGGGTCTCCCCCCAATACTGGGCCTGGGTCTCCCCCCAATACTGAGCCCGGGTCTCCTCCCAACACTGAGCCCGGGTCTCCCCCCAATACTGAGCCCGGGTCTCCCCCCAATACTGAGCCCGGGTCTTCCCCCAATACTGGGCCCGGGTCTCCCCCCAATACTGAGCCCGGGTCTCCCCCCAATACTGGGCCCGGGTATCCCCCCAATACTGAGCCCGGGTCTCCCCCCAATACTGGGCCCGGGTATCCCCCCAATACTGGGCCCGGGTCTCCCCCCAATACTGAGCCCGGGTCTCCCCCCAATACTGAGCCCGGCCCCCCCCTCAATACTGGGCCTGGGTCTCCCCCCAATACTGAGCCCGGGTCTCCCCTCAATACTGGGCCCGGGTCTCCCCCCAATACTGAGCCCGGGTCTCCCCCCAGTACAGAGTTCTGCCCACACGTGCACATGTACGGAGACCCGCCTCCGACAGAGCCGCACTCCCTCAGCACTGCACTGGGAGTGTCAGCCTAGATTTAAACCACGACCTTCTGACTCAGAGGCGAGAGCGCGTCCCACTGAGCCCAGTCGGGATTCTAAGCTCTGTAAATGCGACAGAACGACAAGTCTTCCTGTGGCCCAAGCAGCCAGCAAGGTCAATCCCATGAGACATTTCTCCTCCGTACAGTTATTATTGGCTACACACCACTGCTACGGCAACCTAAAAAAAAACAAACAAGAAGAAAACCTGTGTAGGGGTGACCTTCGGCTGAATGTAATGGCAGTGATTTCAGTTTCTCACCAATTGGTTATTGATGCCAATTAGCTGGGGAGCAAAGTGTCACACATACAGGGACAGACGTAGTGGAGACACAGAGTGGAACAACAGAGGTGGACATCTGTGGGAGGACCGCTCTCTGGGACGGGCTCTGAGGCACATTCTTCAGACAACAACAACTACTTGCATTTATATAGTGCCTGACATGAATCAGTCATTCATGAAAGAAAGACTTATGAAAAAATTCTGAGCAGCCTACGGGTGGCGCTGTCCAGGGAGAATATAAATACTCGGGCACTGGCCCAGCTTGCGCAGGACATTCTTAACAGGAACTAGTGAAGGACACAACTAGACCTCCATGTTGTAAAACAGTTGATTAAAGCTTTGTTTAACTCTTAGAACAAGTGCCTAGTAGTTTTCTTACATCAGTGCCTTTAGTGTAGAAAAAATGTCCCCGAGGAGCTTCACGGAGGCAGAAGGGCAGGCGGTGGCTGCTGAGTGAAAGGAGGTGAGATCCGGAGGGGGGGGCGACCAAATGCTCGGTCCTATCAATGGGTTCCAAGGAGGCTCTTGCAGGAGGAGCGGCAACCCCAGATCAGGGGGCGGATGATGCGGCTGAAGGCACGGCCACCCACGGTAGAGTGAAGGGTAGGGGGGAGATGGCACAGGGGGCCGGCGTCTCAGTGCAATGGAAAGTTCGGGGTGGGGCTGGGGGAGGCTACAGTGATAGAGAGGGGAGAGGCGGCGAAGGGTTTTAAAAACAAGGATGAGAATTTTAAATTTGAGACAGGGAATCATATGGGGGAAAAATTCAGTTGTTTGCGCCTCCTGTTAGCGCCTTAAGAGGGCGCTAATGGGGCGCAAAGCAATTGGCGCCCGGGCGCGGCAATATTTGCGCCGCTCACGAAATTAACTAGACATTTTGCGGCGGCGCTAAACACTACCGCCACGATTTCCTGCGCCGGCAGATTGTGACGTCAGTCGAGTGCGCAACGCCCCGTTAGCGCCCGGGACTGGATATTGAGTGGCGCCCCCTGCCTTACTGCCTGCCGCTAGCAACGACAGGTTGAGGGGAGCGTTATGCTGTCAGAGAGGGACTGGGGGAGCGCTATTTAAAGGCGACCGCTTCCTGCCTTTTTTTGTCGGTGACATTTTTGCACCACGCATTCTGTGAGAGAGAGAGAGAGAGACTTCTGGAGAGATTCAACGCTGTGTGAAGGAGTTTTGAGTACTGAGCAGCACTTTGCAGGTTCGTTTTGATTTGCCCTTCCTTGCTTCGCCAGCGCTCTGAGGTAGCGCCTCACTCCTCGGCCTTTGCGCCTTAAGACAGGTGTGAGGCGCCTGATTTAGCGCTCCAATCACCTCCAGGGGCGATAAAAGCCAAGTTTGCCGTTGGAGGCGATAATTAGCGCCAGGCGCTAAACTTTGCGCACGGCCGATAATCGCCCCCCAAACGGGGCGATACTGAATCTTTCTCCCATGGAATCTTAAGAGGCCATTCGGCCCATTGTGCCTGTGCCAGCTCTTTGAAAGAGCTCTCCAATTAGTCCCACTACCCCCTGCTCTCTCCCCATGACCCTGAAAATTTTTCCCTTTAAAACTGGAGCTTGGAGGCCCAGTAGCCAATGTTGGTAAGTAAGGACAGGGGTGATGGGTGAAGTGTGGTCAACACCTAGACTGTCTGAAGGGTAGGGTGGTGGAGGCAAAAACTCTGGGGAAGTACTTGGGTCAGTTCAATGCTGTGATGGGGGCAGCTATGGGTTTCCTTGGAAGGGTGATCTCAAGGGGCGCAATGGCCTGTGCTGATCTTGGTGACCGAGTTCGTTCCATAGTTGGAGCTACCACTTGTCTGGGTTTGGAGTGGACAATCTAATGTTCCGGAAAGTTCTAAAACGTAAGCCAGGGAACCGGAAGTCATCGTAAGATCTTCAATCGATTTTTATCATCGGCCGAACAAACATTAGAACTCAATCACGCCCTTAACCTACCCTCAGCTTGGTCCAGGGGCAGAGGGGGCGAGGAGACTTAGATTAAAGTTCTCCCTCAGTACTGCACTGGAGCGTCAGCCTAGATTATTACACAGAATTACGCAGAACGTACAGCACCGAAACAGGCCATTCGGCCCAAGTGGTCTGTGCCGGCGTTCATGCTCCACCCGAGCCTCCTCCCACCTTATTTCATCTCAACCCATCAACCTACCCTTCTATTCCTTTCTCCCTCGTGTGTTTACTTAGCTTCCCCACAAATGCATCTCTGCTATTCGCCTTAACCACTCCCTGTGGTAGCGAGTTCCACATTCTAACCACTCTCTGGGTAAAGAAGTTTCTCCTGAATTCCCTATTGGATTAAACAGTGACTATCTTTATATTTATGGCTCCTACTTCTGGTCTCGCCCGCAAGTAAAAACATCTTCTCTACGTCTACCCTATCGAAACCCCTTACATAATCTTAAAGACCTCGGTCAGGTCACCCCCTCAGCCTTCTCTTCTCTAGAGGATAGAGCCTGTTCAGTCTTTCCTGATGTTTATAACCTCTCAGTTCTGTTATCCTTTTGTGCTCAAGTGTCTGGATTGGGACTTGTTACGGCAGCAACCAGCCCCTGAGAGGAAGTGGTTAAAAGTATATTTTGTTTTTTGTGTTACTGATGAGACAGACTCCTGTTGCTTCAAGCCCGGCCTGTGTCTGTGTTAAACCGGCGAGCTGTTGGAATGGACGCAAAAGGCTGAGGCCGGCAGTCCCCGGTGGCTTTTCATGTGGCTTCCCGTCCACAGCAGGAGGCAGAACGACCCCTTTGATGAGTCTTCAGACACACCCTGTAGTGAGCTCTTGTGGTCACAGTGTGTGTGAGAGAGATAGAGGCCTGCAAATAGATTCTGAGTCAAGGGAAATGTAACTGGTGTCACAACGCTGACAACCGCATCGATAACGCTCCTGGCTTGCTTGGGCAACCATTAAAGTTCAAGATACTTTGTGCTTTCACCCAACATCTCATAGGATCACATAGGATTACATAGGATATACGGCACAGTCTAAAGATAAGGGGTAAGCCATTTAGGACAGAGATGAGGAGGAATTTCTTCACCCAGAGAGTGGTGAACCTGTGGAATTCTCTACCACAGAAGGCGGTAGAGGCCAATTCATTAAATATATTCAAGAAGGAGTTAGATATATTTCTTAAGGCTAAAGGGATCAAGGGATATGGGGAGAAGGCAGGGACAGGGTACTGAATTTGGATGATCAGCCATGATCTCATTGAATGGCGGAGCAGGCTCGAGGGGCCGAATGGCCGACTCCTGCTCCTATCTTCCATGTTTCTATGAAACAGGCCATTCGGCCCAACCAGTCCATGCCGGTGTTTATGCTCCACTCGAGCCTCCTCCCATCTTTCCTCATCTAAATCTATCAGCATAACCCTCTATTCCCTTCTCCCTCATTTCCTTATCTAGCCTCTCCTTAAATACATCTGTACTATTCACCTCAACCACTCCCTGTGGCAGCGAGTTCCACATCTCACCACTCTCTGGGTAAAGAAATTTCTTCTGAATTCCCTATTGGATTTCTTGGTGACTATCTTATATTGATGGCCTCTAGTTTTGCTCTTCCCCACAAGTGGAAACATTCTCTCTGTATCCACTCTATCAAAACCTTTCATAATTTTAAAGACCTCTATTAGGTCACCCCTCAGCCTTCTTTTTTCAAGAGAAAAGAGACCCAGCCTGTTCTTTCCTGATAGGTATATCCTCGCATTTCTGTTATCATCCTTGTAAATCTTCTCTGCACCCTCTCCAGTGCCTCTATATCCTTTTTATATTATGGTGACCAGAACTGTACGCAGTACTCCGAGTGTGGTCTAACCAAGGTTCGATACAGGTTTAGCATAACTTCCCTATTTTTCAATTCTATCCTCTAGAAATAAACCCGAGTGCTTGGTTTGCTTTTTTTATGGCCTTGCTAACCTGTGTCAGTACTTTTAGTGATTTGTGTATTTGTACTCCGAGATCCCTTTGTTCCTCTACCCCACCTAGACTTGCACCCTCCAAGTCATAAGTGACCTCCCTATACTTCCTACCAAAATGTAATACCTCACATTTATCTGTGTTGAACTTCATTTGCCAATTATATGCCCATTCTGCAAGTTTATTAATATCCTCCTGTAATTTGTTGCAGTCCTCCTCAGTATTGATTATCTTCCCCAAATTGGTGTCATCCGCAAATTTAGAAATTGTGTTTTTGATTCCAAAGTCTAGATTGTTAATGTCCCAGCACTGATCCTTGTGGAACACCACTACCCACCTTCCGCCACTGTGAATAGCTGCCCTTTACTCCTACTCTCTGCTTTCTGTCCTGAAGCCAGCCAGCAATCCATTCTGCTACTTGTCCCCTGACTCCGCATTCTCTGACCTTGTTCATCAGTCTATTATGGGGTACCTTATCGAAGGCCTTTTGAAAATCCAGATAAATTACCCCTACTGCATTACCCTTGTCTCGTTACTGGAATCTGTGCACAGTGGAGCTAGGCAAATAAATGTTCCACTCTCACATGGTATTGGAGCAGTCTCTTAAAGAACTTGCCTTTATGTTCAGATGTCTCCAGTCTTTGGCAGTGTCACTGCCTGCAGGGTTCACGTTTCACACCCAAATGTAGTATGTCGTCATCTTGATGCAGACTATCTGTATATAGAGCCTTTATGAAGTCTCGTTCGCCATGAAAAGATGAAATAAGAAAGAAAGACTTGCATTTATACAGCGCCTTTCATAAGTTCAGGACATCAATGAAGTACTTTTGGAGAGTAACTGTTGTAATGCAGGAAGCACAGCAGCCAAAATTGTGCACAGCAAGCTCCCACGAACAGCAATGTGATAAATAACCAGATAATCTGTTTTAGTGATGTTAGTTGAGCGATAAATATTGGCCCAGGACACTAGGGATAACTCCCCCTGCTCTTCTTTGAAATAGTGGCTGTGGGATTCTTTACGTCCACCTGAGAGAGCAGACGGGGCCTCGGTTTAACGTCTCATCCGAAAGACGGCACCTCCGACAGTGCAGCACTCACTCAGCACTGCACTGGGAGTGTCAGCCTGGATTTTGTGCTCAAGTCCCTGGAGTGGGGACTTGAACCCACAATCCTCTGACTCAGATAATCTGTTTTAGTGATGTTGGTTGAGGGATAAATATTGGCCACAGGACACCGGAGAGAACTCCCCTGCTCTTCTTCCAAATAGTGGCCCTGGGGTCTTTTATGTCCGCCTGAGAGGGCAGACGGGGCCTCAGTTTAACGTCTCATCCGAAAGACAGCACCTCCGACAGTGCAGCACTCCCTCAGCACTACTACATGTTGATGAGCTCTTCGCGGATTGTTGAAGAAAGGAGGGAATCAATCAAAATTAGAGCGAGGTTGTTCAGTGGTGATGTCGGGAAGCACTTCACACACAGGGTAGTGGAAATCTGGAACTCTCTCCCCCAAAAGGCTGTGGAGGCTGGGGGTCAACTGAAGCCTTCTAGACTGAGAGCAATAGATTTGTGTTAGGTTAAGGATATCAAAAGATATGGAACAAAGGTGGGTAATTTTTTTTTAAATATCCGTTTATGGGATGTGGGCGTTGCTGACAAGGCCAGGAATTTATTGCCCATCCTAGTTGTCCTCGAGAAGGTGGCGATGAGCCGCCTTCTTGAACCGCTGCAGTCCATGGGGTGAAGGTGCTCCCACAGTGCTGTTAGGGAGGGAGTTCCAGGATTTTGACCCAGCGACGATGAAGGATCGGCGATATATTTCCAAGTCAGGATGGTGTGTGACTTGGAGGAGGACTTGCAGGTGGTGGTGTTCCCATGTGCCTGCTGTCCTTGTCCTTCGAGGTGGAAGAGGTCGCAGGTTTGGGAGGTGCTGGCGAAGAAGCCTTGATGAGTTGCTGCAGTACATCTTGTAGATGGTACACGATGCAGCCACGGTACGCCGGTGGTGGAGGGAGTGAATGTTTAAGGTGGTAGATGGGGTGCCAATCAGGCAGGCTGCTTTGTCCTGGATGGTGTCGAGCTTCTTGACTGTTGTTGGAGCTGCACTCATCCAGGCAAGTGGAGAGTGTGATGAAATATGTCATTCATCAGACTCTGTATTTAACTACATATATTGTATTGCCTGCTCCTGTGTTTTTACCTTGTATTGTATATAGTGCACCGCCCCCTTTCTCCCCATTGGGTGTGTCGGCTCCGCCCATACCTGGCCCTACTTAAGACAAGCCCAGGCTTGTCTTGCAGCAGAACAGCAGAATGCTAGGTGAAGACACAGGCATCTTTCTTTGCTAATAAAAGCCTTGTTTTATCCAGTTAACTTTGAGCCTTGAAGTTATTGAGGCGCACTCC